>NC_143577.1:147592842-147954717 GCF_048544385.1 Mastigoproctus giganteus
GTAGAGTTGCTAGAACAAGTACAAAGAAGGGCAACAAGATTGGGAGGAAACGAAGGAGTGCTCTTACCAAGAAAGGCTTAAATTCTGTAAATTGCAGCATCTGGAGATTAGGCATCTGCGAGGTGATCTGATTGAGGTGTATAAGGCTTTGAATGGTTGGAGCAAGCTCAATGCTTATGGGATTCTTTTTCTAGCCCAGATTAATCACCTGAGGGGACATCAATTCAAATTGAGGAAAGATTGTAGAATAGATGCATGGAAATTTGCTTTTAGCCAGCGGATGGTTTATTTTTGGAACAAACTTCCATCTGTCATTGAAGTGGATAACTTAAATAAATTGAAGGCAGAACTATACAAACATTTGGAGTGAATAGATAGGTGAAATGGGAAGGGTTTTTTTTTTTTTTTGGTTGATGCTGCATAAGCTTGCTTTCTTGCATCACTTCTAATAATGTTAACATTAAATAATTTTATAATTATAAGTATTAAAAAAATTTCAGTATTACATATACTGGCTTTAATACAGAGACACAATTTACAGTTGTTTTATACCAGGAAGTGGAGTTTAATAATCAATATCTCATCCTTTAAATGAATTAAATTTTACTATATCATACTCAAACTCAAATTTTATGAGCTGAATGCCTCAAAATGCAAGAAGAATTTAACTGTCATACAAGTTAGCATACTGCAACTGTGTGTAGTTCAACTAACTGAAGTTGTATGAAAGGCATCATTATATAACATCTCATATTGTAAAATCTGTCAAAGTATAAGAATTAGTTGCCTATCTCTTATATCTTGAATAAGTAATGCTTTCCCAATAGAGAAATCTATTGTTACTTATTCATCATAATTATTGTTACTTGGTGGGTGCTGCCAAAATAACAACAGACTAATGGGAAAGCATTACTTATTCAAAGAATATGAGATGTTATATAATGATCATTTTTATACAACTTCAATTAGCTAAACTGCATGTATGACAATTAAATTCTTCTTACAGTTTGAGGTTTTTAGTTCATTATGTAAATTTATGATGTTGATTAATACACTACTTGACATCTCTCATATTATGGAAATAAGTCAACTGGGCTGCCAGCTCTTACACCCACCAACAGAGAGGTCAGTGAGTCTGAAACAGCCATCTGGATAGTGCAGCCCACTGAAAATAAGTAACAATAGACTTCTCTACTGGGGAAAAAATTACTTATTCAAAGTATAAAAGACAGACAACTTGTGAAGGATTTCACAATATGGGATGTTATATAATGATACCTTTCATATAACTTTGGTTGGTAATTAACTGCCTATAGAAATAATGCAATACATTAACTTATACATCACATTGAATAATCCTCCTTCTCTCAACTCCATATGGGAATCAAATTATATTCCCCATCATGTTGTTGATGTCTCCAAGTATTCATTACAATATAGTTGAGGACCTATGAAAACATTAATGTGTAGGGGCTTATAGTTCAGAAATCTCAAAACCTTGGTGAATATAAAAAACTTTCTGGTACTGGCTGAGTAAATATTTTCTGCCTTTTTGAAAGGTAAGAGAAACTTAGTGGGACAAAAACAGAAGTCCTAGCTTACTGCAGACTTTTACATTACCAATCACTCACACTTTATCTTAAGCCTGAATTACTGCCTGGGTATATTCTTTAATTTTTTAAAAGTTCAGGAAAGCTAAAGTGTGCAAAAACTGAAAGGGATGGGAGTTCTAATCATAGCCAACTTTCATTCTTCTAATGCTTTCACTTTTTACAAACACACACATGTACAAAAAATTTTATTGCTCAAAAAAGGAAATAAGCTGTTGATCTACAGCTATTCCAGGAATTGTCATAAGACAGGTAGGTCCTAATACCCATAACATTAAATTTCTCATGCTTTTAACAAACAGAGTTTATAATCAATATATTCATTAATGAATTCAATGAATTTCATTCTTAAAACATGATTTTTTCAGCAATACAGAAGATATTCTGTCTTAAAGAAATCTAACATTAAACTATTGTCAGTAATTTGTTCATACTACTTAAGGTAAAATAATCAGCTTTTAATTACACAAAATATATTATAATTAGTACATATTTTTGAATGCATACTTTATTAGGGATGTGATGGTTATATGTTTCTCAGAAATATTGTTTCTATGGCAGTGAACCTAACAGTTATACTTTAAGTGACTTAATGGAAACTATAGATAAATTATAGAAACATTCTCCAGTTGGTCCTGATTTGATTTGTTTTAAAAAAAAACATTGTGATGATTTAGAATTGATCTAATGAAATAATGAATATGATTTATACACATTCAATTATGCATTAGACCAAGAGTATACAACACTGATTTAACAAAAGAAATATTTTAATTCAGAACAGAACAACATATCACATCAACTTATTCCTTCCACATCAAAAAAAAAAATTTTTGGGCTGGTGCAGCATAAGCCTCAGGCTTCATTGCACCATATGGCTAATAATAATAATAATAATAACAATGTCTTGCTAAAATTTTTGAAAACAAAGTATATATTTCAAATTTTCCAATTTCCTATTATTTTCATAATGAACAAATGTATTTTTTTTTCCCATTCTCTTACAGATTCAACATCTAGTCTATTAAAGTACTTTGTGGTCATTCAGGACAGTGAGTCTCAAAATATTTTCATTTCATGACTCCTGAAAACTACATATACCTTACCCCACCTTGAGGGATCTTCTCTGCTTACCACCTACCACATCACTGTTAATAAACTTAATTGCTAACATGAGTTTATTTTTTAGCAATCATTACAATTTTCTGAAGGAGGGGGGGTGGGGGTGATTGCTTGAGAACTTTGTATACTGGAACAAGTCCACACATTCATTGATTTAAGACAAGGCTCTTCAGTTCAATGTAATCATATTTAGTATACTTTGTTTTGTTCATTTCATTCTTAAAACATTTGTTCAGGTTGAAATAATTGCCACATACTACTGTTAACAAATTAGGGCAATACAATACTGCTGAACTATCTAAAGGCATATAGTAACCCATAATTTAAATATGAACACCTTACTGATTAACCCAGCAGTTCTCAAACTTTCTGAGCCCATGTCTCCCTTGACCTGTAAAATTTTCCCAGCACCTCCTTGAAGTAAAACATCTATAATGTGCAATTTCTTATTTTTAATATGTTAATACAATAATAATACGGTCAGGGAACATGATGAGTTCTCTATGTCAGAAATACCCCAAATATTTTCTATAATGATTTACATTAACAATACAGATCAAATAGTAGTAGATATCTAATAGTAAAAAAAAAAAAAAAAAAAATCATTCTTAATACATTTTTAATATTTGCCATGGAAATCTAACAAACTATTACATCGTCTGCGACGCTCCCGATAAATTATGGCACCTCCCCAGGATGTCGCAAAACACAGTTTGAGAACTGCTGGATTAACCCTTGAGCACCTTGTTGATTAAAATACTGCATTAGTGCAATAAAAGACAATGACATGCCAATAGTAGAAGTCATTAACAGGGAAACACTACATTATGGTACAATGCAGAGTGTGGCAATTATGAGTAAACTTTCAGTCTATTAACTGCATTAATAGACTGTCAAAGGTGGAAATCTTACATAAACACCATCACATGTAATCTTACATGTGATGGTATCATCCATCATATTATGGATGACACCATCACTAATGCAACTGTGTGGCCTAGTCTCACAGAGCTGTTGCGGGAGATCTATTATGACTACCAAAGTGGAGGGAAAATGTGACAATTAACTCTGGATTTACTCATGTACAATGGTGCAATTGTCCCAGGACTCTAAGTTCATGGGGAGCATTAGAACAATGTGACCCCACTTTTAGGGGCTCTAAAAATGTGCCTCAGACCACCTAAGTCTGGCATTGATGGCAATCACAAAAAGTATGGTGGAAACTGGAAGATCAGTCTGCAAAATGAAAGCCATACGGGACTTATGATTTTTGGACAACACAATTGTGGAGTGCCCCTCAAGTTGAAATTTGAGGAACACTCCACATAATATAAATCTGTGCAGTTGCCACCCATTTCCAGAAACATAAGAGGTTGAACCCTTCACCAGCATGGTTACAAGAGTTGATGCCTACAGAAGGAGCTTTGTTTGCTACAACACCACTGGAAACAGTGGCTTACAATTCCAAGAACTTAATGACTGAATTATCAATGGCTGATATAAACCTTTGCTAATCCAACAAACCTTGAAAACTTGCATACCATGTATATTGTAGCAAATGTGGGTTTCTGTAGCAGAAACAACATGAATCAATGGACCATGGACTCTCTGTGCCTGAAGGACACAATATAGGATAGTAGTGAGTCTTGATCTGGGAATATTTTGTTGTAAATCTCTCAACATATATATTGATGTTGTTGTTATTTGGTTTTCAGGAGCATTAGCAACTAAGGCCATATTGCTCTGGGATATGCGGTGGTCATTCCCTGACCTTTCCGCATCCTCTGTATTTGGTGGTGACGGGCTCGAACCCCGGTCTAATCAAGAAGCGTGTGCTACGCACTGCTGCTCCTTCCCACCTGGCTACGGAGGCGCCTCATATATATTGAGACACCTATGGACTACCTGAATATTTTTGCAAGAATCACATTTGCCTATTAATGCTTCCAATGTTTTCCAGTGGTGCTTTTCAGCACTGTGCACATATCATTCAAAGATTTTCTCTCCTTCTTTGGCCAAGTAAACCCCTTAGATTTTGACTCAACAGCCTATTTACAAGTCATTTTACAAATTGTGAAGTCCATGTTAATAATGTCAAGGCTGTTATCTAAGCCTAGACAGGATGTTTCAGTGATGATCCTGAAAGAATATGCAGTGCTGTGGTGTCTGGCAGTCTTCTAATTTTATGATTAATCATGGTGATCTGAGACACTGTTTTGGCACCTTTGTTACATTAATGGTATATAATAACAAGGATAGTCAGGATGCTACTATACATGTTGATTATATTATGCATTACAGGGTTACAAATAACTATTAGATTGCAAGCTATTAATCAGGAAATTTTCTGATTAGCAGCTAAAATGTTAGAATGCAATAAAAAATGTGCAATTTTGTTCACATTTTGTACATTTTTATTTTTGCAAAATCAAGAACAATTTCATGCAGCAGCATCAATGAAGATACTTTAAACAACCAAAGTTCTGGAAGTCCAATTTAATTCTGCAGCAGTTGTGAGAGACATTATTATTGAAGCAGCTCAGATACTTGGTTTTGTGAGAGAAACAATACCTAGATTATGTTACTTAACACGAGATATGTTCAGAACAGAGTTACATATGCTGCCACACTGAATGGTAAACACCAACACTTTGATTTGGTGGTTAGCTATTCATCTACTTGCAACTCAATTTATCCATATTAGTACTGAATATACAAACAGAATAAAATACACACACACCACATGTTTCAAACTCCACTGCATGAGTTCTAAGTACATATTTATGCCCAATGTAACTAAGTGGTCAGGAGCAAGGGTGCAATAGCACACACTGAGTACACTGTGATTTAAGCTAGTGACTGCTAAATATAATTAACAACTGTGTTCATAATTTATTGTAAACTCCACTGACACATTGGTCATGCAGGAGTCGAAAACAAAATAAAATTAGATAAATAACAAAACACAGTAAGATGACTCTTTATATCCATATAAAGTGATGAGGAGGAAACCAGTGGAAGTGTTGTCTGGCCTCGCTGCATTCTCTTTCAACATGGAATTTGTTGGAAAAAGATCATGCAATATGTTATATAGGTGGTGAGGTGATTGGCTAAGTTCTCTGGTGTCATCATCATTTGTACCATCAAATGAAAGTATTTCTTTTGAATACGGGTACAAATGTTGAAAAACTAACAAAATAAGTCTTTTTCATACTGGCTTGGAAATTAACAGACAGGTCTCCTGGTTTAGTTAGAGAATCTAATAGACAGTATGAGTTCCTTGAAACCCAAGTAGTAGTACTGGCTGATTTTTTATGACCTAGCTAGTCTAGTTTTGTTGTCCACACCATTAATATAAATAATGACATTGTGCCTGAGTGGTGTAAGTATATTCTGTTCATGAAGGGTCTAAAGGTAAACTGCAGCTATTATCAACCCACTGCAGGATGGAAGCCTCCTCAGCAATTCATGTTGAGGGAAATGGACCATAATCTGCCACACTGGTCCAGTGCGGGTTGGCAGATCAACCGTATTTAGCAGTCAGGGGCTCGAACTCCAGTCTACTCAAGGAGAGTGTGCTAACTGCACTCCCGCTCCTGACCACTTGGCTACGGAGGCCTCCATGAAGGGTCTAGGAAAGTATAAAAAATGTCATGGTATAATACTTTTCAAGTTAGGGCTTGTAGGGTGCAATGGCTAATGATGTTGGCTTGGTGATAAATGAGCAGTTTCAGGAATAGTGTAATTCTCATGAGTCTGTTGGTTTTTATTTTTTTTTTAATGATATATATATATCTCCTTTATTGGCTTAAAGTATATCCAGTAAATGATGGAGCTGTTGTTTTTCCTTTTCAATTTGAATGATATGCTTGGACTTCTCAGCCAGAGATGTCAACATGCAAGAAAGAGAGGAGGTTCCTCATGCTCAAACTCTTTTGCATTGTAACCAAAGTGAAAAATGAAATCATGCTTGGTGAAATATAATAATTTGTCATGTTCCAGAAGATCTGAACAACAGAGGTGTAACTCCTTAGAAGATCATATGGACAGATGATGCTTTAGAATAGCATGCTGAGATGCAGGTTATATAGACAAATATTCTACAATTTTTCATTTCCAGAAACAAAAAATAAATTATCTGTTCCTTTTTTCAGTGTAATTTTAATCTGAAAAGACGATCAATACACAGTAAAGTTCAGGGAATAACAGAAGACACCTATTCATCAAAACCAGCACCATCTATTCATTTTCCCTCAGATCCTTTGAGTGTGCCTGGGCCATGAAGCATGGCCTTCCTCGCTCCTAATTATCCAGATCACCTAATTAGAAGAATCACCACAAACAATATGCTACTTTCATTGTATTAAAATACAATTTAATATCCTGTATTAAATAAGCCCAATTTCCCAAACAACCATCCTACATTATGTTGATAGTGTGAGCATAAAAATTTATATTTGACAATATTTTCACTTCTCAGGTTTTAAGAAACTAGACAAGCTTTCAAGTAACAAAGTTCTTCCTTTCAACCAAACTGGAAGATCTATCTATAACCTGCACCAGTGTGGGAAAGCTTAAAGTGACTTGTCTTATCAGCCTTTGTACTTGTACATATGTCAGAAAGACATGTACAAACATGACATTAAACATGGCAGACTAGACAAATCAAAATGCATTACCCTCAAGCAAATAGATCTTGATAGCAACATTCTCTTGAATGTAGTGATCACTATGTTTGATAGAAACAGAGGTTTACACACTGGTAGTCATTACCAATTTGCTACAATGGAAGTCTTAGGAATATAGGAATCTATGGTCAAGTTTTGAATTTTACCTCTAAAATTTGTATGCTCTTATGAGCTTACAAATTTTGGAAATTTTAGAAATAAAATTCAAAACTTGGCCTTAGAACTTCCATTGTAGAAAACTGGGGGATTAGTCCTAAATAAAGAATCTTGCACCTATATGGCACTAAACTAGATGTGACTAGACAAGGTCTAGATTCTGTTGGTTACAGAAGGTTTGTTTCTTCCTTTTCAATGTCTGTACTCTTGTGGTGGCTGTTATATTACTTCCACTTCTGTGGGCTAGGTGGGCTAATATTATTAGTCTGTGTTGAATTAGTGTATAACTTTCTTAAGGTGTTGGTGTATCTTAGGTGAGCTGTGCATGTTGTGAAAGAAAGGTGAAAGCTACAGGGGAGGAACTGTGTGATTCTCCCAGTTCTAGTTTATGCTATTACTGGACTATGACCGAAATTTGAGAACTCTTTTCTGTGATGTTCGTGCAAACTATTTTGGATTGAAGGTACAAAGCTTGCTAATTCTGTGGAAAGCTATGCTGCTCCCACCTCTCTGCTCCACATTATCCTTGCAAGTATCACCAGCACAGGTACACAGTTTCCAATATATAACTTATAAGGTAGCATTTATTGCATTGGCAGTCAACTTAGTAAATTGTCGTGTCTCCTTAGCAGGAAAGAGGGGAAGATAACATGGTTCTCAGCATTTGTTTAATTTTCTATTTCCCATAAAACAAATTGTGTTGTGTTGTTTAGCAATTCTTGCTACTATTGTTTCTTCTGCTCCTGGTAATGGAATGTGAATGACTGTTTATAGGGTCCCCCTCCATCTGGAGGAGGGGAGGTTTGTATGGGTAGTGCTTATCCCACAAATTCATCAGTTTCAGGCTCTACACTATGCTTGCTTTAACTGTAGGCAAGTGGAAAGAATTTGGAATATACAACTAGCTGTGTCAGTGATCTGTACATCCTGTATATGAGTTCCCAGTCTTCTCAATAACTATATCTAGAAACATTCTATTGTAGCTGAGAAATTTGTCCTCTTTGTTAATATGAGAGTGGAATATGTCCAAAGCCTTTGTACTGTGGTTACAAATCAGGAAGATACTGTCAACATATCTAGCCCACAGCTTAGGTATGCTTTGGTGTTTGAATTGTATGACCTTTATGGCTTTCTGCCATAGAGATCTCCCCAAGGAGGGCAAAGCAGGTTCCACATATTACATTAAAGCTTCCAAAGAGAAGTGCCTTGCACCCTTAGGGCCCTTATACCCATGAGATCAATCTGGGGCTTCACAAAAGACAAATCCTGCACATCAAATCCTACCTATGCACCTTCACCAAAACAGTAAGCTCACTACCACAGAATAACACCAACTCCACTGCAGGTGGAGAAAAATTCTGTAAAACTGTAATTCACTTTCCCTCCTGCCCACCCATTAAATAGATGGGGAGGGGAAAGAACAATAATCAGAACTACAGCACAACAGAAAAAATTTTTTATAACAAATAAACATTTAAATAAATGCCCAAAAATTGAACAATTGAAATTACTGTAGATGTTTTGCTTCTCAATTCAGAGAAGAAATAAAAAAAAAATTACATCAAAGATATGTAACTGCACAGTGTATTTTAACATTTGCAATACATTCAGTTATGTTTGTAAACAAAAAGCATACAATATTCTTTTCAAGGATGAAATCACGTTTAGAACAGTAAAAACTACTAAAAACATAATACAAGGTGGGCATAAATTAAGCACATATTTTTATGGTTGTTACTACTGACTGCAGTTAATGTTTGCCATAATTTTACAGCAGCACTGTAAATAACTTCACTTGAATTGTTCATAGTCCAGATAAGTACATTCTACAGGAGAGAGAGCTATAGTCAGTTTCAGAATGTAATGCAGACATGCTGTAATATTTTCTATGGAAAATAAATTTTAATTACCTGAATCACATAGCTCAAGTTAAAGTTGGGGGGGATAATTTTTTCACCCTCTTCTAAAACGGAATGGGAAAGTATAATTGCTTCTTCTGAAGTTAAAACTTCACATTACGATTATTTGTTAAATGTTACACAGCTATTCCAAATATTCCCGAGTTTTGAAAGGGATTTCAGAAGACAGCACCATCATTCAATTCTCCTTGGCATTAACCCATACATCCACATTTTTATGCTATACAATTTTGTGTTTAAAAAAGTTAGTAGCAATCATGTCTTTCTGAGGAACTGCAATATTTTATTAAGATTTGTTACTTTATCACATCAAATAGTGATCAGATGGGGAGATCCATCTGTGTTTGATATTAGTGTAAACAACTCATTGCAGCATAAGGTTAAAATATCACTCTTTGTTAAAGTGATAAAGGGTAATGAAGTTACTGTATACTCCTTTATGAAGCTCAAAACTTACAGGACATCAATCTAAGGAATATGCATGTGTCATCAAGCAATGATTATATAGCTGAAATAGTTCCTTATTTACATGCTATAATGTAAACTCCCCATATATATACACATCTCATTAAGAAGCATGGGATCATTATAAGCAACTGACTGAACTACAGAGGAGAGGGGAAAAAAAGTGTGCATAATGAATTCTGCTTATATGAAAAATGCTTGCTTAACAGGTTGTTTAGTCACTGTGTACTCATAAAAAAAAAAAAAAAAAAACTGGGTAAATTTTATTTTCAGCAATAATACAGTTTACAAAGTAGGTATTAAGTTATCCCTTTATACCTGCATTATACTGAGGTTGCATCATATATTAATATTCATGTTATTATTCATTTATAAAACATTTAACCAAATGTTCATTTAGAGAAGTCTTTATATTGAATTTTTACAGCTTTATATTTTAGCTCAGCAATTTATTATCCTTGCTGATTTGCTTTTAAAATTACATTTCTGATTTTATATGTCAAAGAATTCTGTATCTGTTTTATACTTTTCAGTACTCATACCACCATTTTGAATGACATTAATAAAATAAAACTACAAGAGAACCACAATCCCTCCTCTGTGGCTTGAGGTTTTTTTGCATTATACATGCAGATGACTTATGAGGCTTCAAAGCTGCAATGAAACCACTATCATCCACTATTTTAAAACAAGCCAATAAGATCATGATACCTATGTCCATGTGAACCAAAAGTAGTATGACATCGGCCATCACAAAAGCATAAAGACTGGAAAGGAGAGAAGCCAGGAGAATCATTGACAAATCAGGGTTGTTATAGACCTAGTGCTTTCAGTAAGTCTGCATGTAATGCCACACAAGTCCAGATCAATATGAGCACCACTCCAAGCACAATAGGACACTGTATTCCAATGCTATCTTTGTTTTCACACCCTGAATAAATGTGGAATCCACATGATTGGGAAATACATGATAGCAGCAATATAAGTTTAAACAGGATTAACCCTCAACCATATCAGCCATTATGGTTGAGAAATGGTCATTAGATGGACTTAAACACTAGACCACAATTACGGCTAGGTTACAATCTGAATTCATAACTGTTCTCATTTTACATTTAAAGTAAAAATTTGTAACCACATCAGTGCATTGGATCTTTTAGGAGCAGTTAGATTTATTTTTTAATAAAGTAGTTTTTTTTGGCATGCAGGACACTGTCTTTCAGTTTGACTAGTCATAGAGCAATCTCTATTTCTGGGCTTACCACAGTTTTGTCCCACCCTTGCTACTGAGTCTCCATATTCACTAAGGAATAACATACATTGAGCTTGAAATGCTTGGTCTGTGTATTTTATACTGTTAAATTAACCATGCAGGGAGGGGGGGGGTTCCCACACCACACACAAAAACATGAGCCAGAGTATGCTGCATTTTATATATTATTCAATATGTTTGGAACAAAAGCAGGAAATAGTTTAGTGCACACCTTATTCTGTTCTTCATTCTGACATTATACTGGATACAAGAATGAGTAATATGTTTGTTTATTTTTTTATCAGCAAAGAGGATTACAAAATCGCAATAACAGGGGCTACAGATTTATATAAATATACAAAATGTACAGAAGGACTTGTTTTGATTATATTTTAAAGAGCCAAGGTGGAAATGTAGTTTTAACATTTTAAAAACAGGTTTTGAAATAATTTTTTCAGAACTTATGAATAACTTATTTAATTACCATTTTAATTAAATGTGCACAGTGATTGTCATTTGGCTTTTTTTACATATAAATCTTTTACACATATGATGATGTAAAAATAGAGTAACCTTATAAAATTTGGAATAAGAATTCTACCTGTGTAATCAGTTGTGCAGTGTAAATTCAGTCCACAAGTGACAGAATAGTAACAGAATAGTAATAGTAACTGTTATCCAAAAAAATAATTACCCCATTGTCTTGACTTCAACCACAAAGTGATCCAAACTGAAGCTGAAACCAAACACGAACTGACTTCTAGGGATTACCATGATGTCCAACTCATGGACATTATCATAAATCAGTTAACAAAGTGAGGTCGTATTGCATTCTGATTGCTAAAACAGATTTTTTTTTTTATGACTATATTTTTCCAGTTTTGGCGTAATGATGCAGATCAAAAAGTCAAGATTATACTGAAGGAATACTAAAATTCAAGCTACATTAATTCCGGACAGACGTTTTATTTCCTTGTTGCGTTTTTTGTACATCAAATAGCATAACGAAGTATAAAACTAAATTAAATTCAGCATATCCAGTACCAGTAGAGTTAATCACAATCTGAAGTAGATAAAACAGTCTATTAGTGTTCACCATTCAGTTTGGTGACCCACATAAATCTATGCTGGACATACATTACGAAAACCTATAACTTCAATGCTATCTAGTTTCTTCATGATCTGAATTACAGAAGAATTAATGAGCTCATCAACAGGGTACAACTTAACTTTCAATTAGTTTATATAGAGAACAAGTTCATTTCATAAGGTCTCCAACTCCAGGTCCAATAATCACAAAACACTAATAAGAAATAACTGAATTTTTCATATTACCATATTTGTCCAAATAGGACAATATTTAATAAATTTATGCCAATTTTAACCATGATCCTATGAAATTATAAAGTAAACAATGAATGACAGTACATTTTTTGTTCACATAAGATCTATTAAAAAGGATTAAATAAAATATGCCACAAAATTAGTAATACGACAAATTCTACTAAATTGTAACTTTTGGTTAAATTATGCAATAAAAGATCATGTAAGGTCACAAAAACATCCCACTGATTTTGCATATACAATATAACACAACGGCATTATTGATCCTGATAGTTTTTTTTTTTTTTTTTTAATATGTCTTCAGAAATATCCATATTATGAAAAACTACTTGCACCTTTCAACTATTATTAATACTTCGCAAAATTAATTTTAATGCTTACAAAACTGTATGATAAAATTAATTCATTCCAACAGTCTAAATTTAAAAAAAATTAATGTCAATTTAAGTTATGATTTACAAATCAACTATTACCAAATTATTTTACTTTTGAGAATGCAAAGGGTGAGATATGCATTGTTACCTAAATTAAAAACTTATGCTTTTTTTTTTTTTTCTTGTTATGAATATATCAATAAATTTTTAGATGGACAACAATTAGAATACAGCAAACAATTACTTATTGATAAGACCATATATGTGGAAATGGTGTTAGTAATTGAAATTGCTAAGCAAACTGATTTTTCCCAGAAAAAAAAATTGGTACAGCAGTGTGTTCAAAACTTCTCGTGAAATTTATTTTCCTGAATAAAATTCCATATATGGACATAGCATGCAGTTAACCCTTTTCACAATTTTTATTAAGAACATACCATACATAACAATATTAAAGTTTTAGCCAAAAAAACAAAAAGTGCCACAAAATTTTCATCCCATCCACCAAACCAATGCATGTGAGTAAAAATTATAAGCATATTGTATTAGAAGGCTTTGTACCAGTGTATTAGAGTGCTTAAAATGTTTACAGTACTTAAGAATTTTAAAACTCCATTCATAGGAAAGCTTGTTTATAACAGCATTATGGGAAAATAAAACAAGTCATTCCCAAGGAAAAGCTGTACTACGTGATGTCATACTAGAGCACTCAATGTGCTGTTTTCCATTTATATTTATCATTGGCCTTTATATTAAAGTCAAAATTTACAAATACCTATGAAGTCAATGTTACTGAGTACAGTTTAATTTTAAAATTGAAAAATTAATCTGGGTTCAATTATATCTTTAAAAGAGAAAAATATTTCTCTTTCAAAGATGGCTTATATAATAATGCAATGATAAAAGTAATTTTTTTTTTTATTTCCTGCTATTTAAATTAATATTCTTCAATATGACATCAATAATGAAAAAAGAAGTCAGTAAAATCATTAGCACTTTATCACTGAAAGATCATTAAAAAAAAAAACTGTCATTAAGAGAAAATTTACTGCATGAGTGAGAAACTGGAAATAAAATTACTAAATTAATTTCATATAAATAGTTTTACAGTGACTGGCTAAATACTACACAAAATTTAAAAAAAAAAAGGTAAGATTTTAACCCAACATACTGATAGCTAAAAAAAGTAATTAACAAGAGATAATAATTATTATTATTATCATAACAAAGTCAATGTCTCACTGCTAACAGAAAGAATTCTTCATATCTAAACATAATAAAGAAAACCATATATTAAAATTAACACTGCCAATTGAGATAACACGATTCCCATTTTTTCTGTATTAAAAGTTGAATAAATATCAGGAAAAAAACAAGAATACAAATATTTTCATAATTTTCAAGGGAAAAAACATAGCAATAAGCATTAAATTAGATTATATACACTAAATATCAGCATTTGAATAAAAATATAATATTTTACAATTAAATTTCATCCACACTTCCATATTACAAAGAGACAAGACAAAACAGAAAAACCTTTTAACGTATTTTTGCAAAAAACAATGGACACGTGGCATAGTATATTATTCTATATCACATATGTCAGCTATTTAACTTAACAAAAATATCTAAAAAAATCAGAAGTATACATATAAATGCTCGTAACCTGAGCAAATGTTGTGTTCGTATTGAAGCTATTCATAACTTTTTAAAAAACTTTATAAAAAATTACAACTTTGATGTTTATCATTCTTTTCACCATCCTTCTCTCATAATAGCTGCTAAGTCACTACTTGCTGTACTTGAATATTTTCTCAACTGGAATATATATATATTAAAAAAAAAACATTTGTAGGCTCATGATATTTTAATTTTCATATAATAGCTATTATAAGAGTATATATAGCTATTATGATAACACCTATTACAATAATAGCTTATTTAATAATAATAGCTATTATACTGTATAGCTATTATTATAATTGCTATTACAATCTTCATTGCCTGTTCAATAAAACTGTACTAACTCAACATTGAAACACTGACTGTAATAATTTATTTCTGTAGAAAAATACCTAAAGAATTTTATATTATACTCTAAATGGTTCCTCTTTTTTGGTGATAAAGACTGAACTATCAAGGAACAAAAATTAATTCTATTTTGTAATTGTAGAAGAAATATTTCAAATAATGTTTCAAACATATTCTACAAAGAGTTCCTTCTGGAAATAAATAACCGAAATTAATTCAGTTCATGATATTCATCAATCTGATGTTATCACCCACTTGAAATGATCATTTAAACTAAAAATTTCCTATCTTGTAGGAATGACTGTGGAGCAATGATTTTATTTAAGTAAAACTGTTTATTCAAAATATGGGTTGCAAGGGCACAACACTACACAAACACATGCAAATGAAAGGGAAAAAAATAACCTTTTGTTAGGCACAAATGCATTTCATTTCATTATGTTAAAGAATGCAAGCATTTTACTAGGGCCTATTTATTTATTTGATATAAGAAAGATAATCACAAGTATATGACCTACACTTATCTAAACTTATTATTTTTCATAACACTGAAAAAGACCAAAAGAGGGGCTGAAATATTTGGCACGTATTCATAACACAGTTATGATATATATTTTATAATATATATCATAACTGTATTTATATAGAGAATAGTTTCTTTCTCAATTAACTATTTACTAGTTTGATTTGCCAACTGGATAGTTTACTGGAACTCTTCAGACTACATGAAAATCCAAATTTATCAAATGATGCAAAATATAACTGTAATGGTACAATTAAAGTTTTAAAATAAAGGTACAATAAAATCCTGTTAAATGAACTTCAAGGACACACAAATCATTTTGTTGTACTAAAACATCATTCTAATATATATCTAAAAATTTGAAAAAGAACTATTTGTTCGAAAAATTCTGCTGCATTTTTCTAATACAGTGGTGCCTCGCAATTTGACTGTAATCCGTCGCCGAATTAGAGTCGAATTGCGAATTTGTCGAATTGCGGGTCAATATTTTCCATATAAGTTTATGGCAAATTGATTAATTCGTTGTCGGAGAGAAATACACAATATTATTGACTTTACTATATTCTAACAAATAAACGAAATTACAAAATACATAATGAGTACATACATTTCATTGAGCCTTAGATGTTGGAAGGATGTTTTATTTATCTTGTTCTATCCCTTCTCTTCTCCTCTTGGCTTGAATGGGGATGAGGAATTGATCAAGGGTGGACTGTCTCTCCCTCTTTTTCAAGATAGCCTTGAAGTGATGCATAGTATGTTGTTAAACAAGTCTGTCATTCTAGTTACAACAGCAGTGTTGGGGTGCCATTTTAAACAAGCAGACTGCACCTTCTCCCAATGAAATAAAATTTCTTTAATGGCAGCTGTTGGCATCGGCCCTTTTTCCCTGTCTTCTTCTTCACGTGAAATTTCCTTTTCTCTCTCTTTTGCTTCCTGTTCACTGAGTGTTTTGAGTTCTTCCACAGTTAGTTCGTCATCGTGATCCTCCACAAGCTCTTCCACATCAGCCTCATCAACTTCTCCTATGTCGAGGTTCTCCACCATCGAAATGATTTCTCGCATGGCTGCAGCTGCTTCTGATTCTTCAGCGGCTTAGACTGCACTGTTGTCATCCTGAAAAAGGAAGGAACGAGTTTCTTCCATGATGCACGAAGGGTCCTCTGTGTCACTCCGTCCCAGCCATTTTTAATAAAGGAAATGGCATGAAGAATATTGAACTCAGTCTTCCAGTACTCCTTCAGTGTCTTATCAGAAGAATGAGTCACATCGAAAAGCTGTGAAAACAAAGCCTTGGTGTAAAGTTTTTTAAAACAGGCAAGTACTTCTTGATCCATGGGTTGGATCAGTGACATGGTGTTTGCAGGCAAAAACTGGACTTTGATGAAATCAAAGTCAATTTCAAGAATGTTCGCCAAGTCTTGGGGGTGGGCACTAGCATTGTCAAGAATCAGCAGTGCTTTCAAAGGTAAATTGTTGTCAATGAGGAATTTTTTTACACTCGGGGCAAACTCCTCAAAAATCCAATCTTTGAAGACTTCTGGTCTACCCAGGTTTTTTCATTGGATCTCCACATCACTGGCAGTTTGGACTTGATGATTTTCTTCCCAAAGCACCGAGGATTTTTAGAGTGGCAAATGAGAAGTGGCTTTAAAGTCTCCGTTGCATTTGCTGCCAATAACAAGCTAAGCCTATCTTTCATAGGCTTAGCTTGGGAGCATCACTTCTTCTTGCGTGATGTATGTTCGATTTGTAAGCACTTCCAAAATAACCCAGTTTTCATCCCCATTAAAAATTTGCTGCGGCAAGTAGCCTTCCTTCATGATTAAATCTTCAAATTTTCTCACAAACTCTTCTGCAGCCTTTTTATCTGCACTAGCTGCTTCCCCATGTCTGAGAACATGGATATCTGTTCTACCTTTGATTCTGTGAAACCACCCACGACTTGCCTTGAATTCATCAGTTTGATCTGAGATACATCCTGGAATTTTCTTCTGCAATTCTTCAAAAATTAACCTAGCCTTCTCACAGATCAATTGCCTGAGTTACTGGATCTCCTTTCATCTGTCTTTCTCTAATCCAGGTAAGAAGCAGCTTTTCCATTTCTTCACTGATTAAAGATCTGTTTCTGCCAGAAATTTTCATTGCTCCAGCAAACACCCTAGCACCTATAATCTTGTCTCTTTGTCGCCAAAAAGTTGCCACGGTTGACCTAGGGATGCCATACTCTTGAGCCACATCTGTAATTGTTCTACCTTTCTGCACATTATCTATAATTTCTTTCTTCTTTTCTATGCTCAACCAAGTGTGTTTCTTTCCTGAATTATTCCGCTGTTCACTTCTCTTTGGATCCGTTATCAAATTTCACTCAAAAAATAAATAACTGCCAAAGCACAAAATTTTTTACTTTATGAGAAATGCAGAATTATAAATTAGCACAAACAACTCGAGCAAACATGAACTCAGACTACGATTATTAACGAGATAATGTTGTCTCATAACTGAGGAAGAACCGACGGCATACCTGTAGCTATCTTTGAGGGCGGCTAACGTAGCTGAACGATTGTAGGATCTATTCCCGCTTTATCTATCATTGGTTAAATGTTACTCCCGCTCTTTAATGCCATTGGTTAAAATGTATTAAGTAAGCGTCACTATTTAGTGCTCTTTAGTAATGTTAAATGCAGCTATGTAGTCCAGCAAAGAATTCTATCATGCAATATCATGTAGCGTTTGCACCGGCCCACGAAATCCGAATGTCGAATTGAGAGGCACCACTGTACAAAGAAATAGTAAATGGTTTATTTTACTTGAAAACTGACTTTAAAATCAATATATAAAAGAAATTAAAACATATATACTACAAAAGTAAAACTCTCTTCAGAGAATTTTGTTTGAAAGTATATTGGCATTTTTCAGAAATATTGTATCATAACTTCTTCAAGACAGAACTTGACAAACATTTGGAGCGAGTGGATGGGTGAAATAAGGGTGTTTTTTTTTTTTTTTTTGTATAGGCTTGGCACACCCAGGGACTGAGATGGATATCATCATTCTTCTCTTTCTTGGTGATTCTCTCTCTCTCTCTCTGTATTTTTTTTTTTTTTTTGGTTGGTGCAGCAAAAGCACCAGGCTTTCTTGCACCATGTGGCTAATATAATAATAATAATCAGTGCTTTTTTTGTAAAAAAATAGGTGCCGGTACTCATTCTTTGCTATCAGGAAAAATTGAAAATTAAAAGGATATGAAAAGTACTCTAATCCCCCCCCCCCATATTGTTACTTTAGTAGTATATTTTTTTTTTTTAGAATAAGAACAAGAAATTAAATATATTAACACAGTTTATTAAGCATAAATTTATTATTCAAGTATATAAAAAAATAAGTAAAATGTGAGTAAAATAAGTAAAAATAATTTCATAATAAAGTTTTTATAGAATATTCCAAATTTTTTATTAAGTTCTCATCCGATACCCTATGCTGACTTCTTTTCCTGCTCTTTGTATCGGTTGCTGAATGACGTTTCCGAAGCAGCCACGAATCGACATATTTTGCTGGATCACAGCAGGTCAGCGGACAGTCCACAGTTTTAAGAAACAGCAGTGAAGGAACTGTTTTTGTCATTACCGAAGCGCTGGTTGGCGATCAGATTTATTTCTGAAAATCCTTGTTCACATTCACTTGGTGATGGTATCACACTCAGAGCATTCAAATGCTTCAGTTCTTCGGAAACCTTCTAATCAATTAGATATCCCCGAAATCCACAAATTGCATTTAACTCTAATTGACAATTTTCTAACTTCATTTTCACCAAATGCCAACAATTCATGTTTAGAAGGTTTAATACCTTCATTGTCCTCGTTTTCCTTCTCTTGTCACCGGTATTGTCACTAGTTCTTAAATTTAAATTTTTTCCTTTTTTCTTTCTTTTTTTTTTTTTTTGAAACTGTCCAAGATATTGGTATCATTTGGATATTCAGGTAAAGTTAAGTGTAAACAGAGATAGGGAAAATTTTCGGAAAAATGTGGATAACGCACTTCTGCGAAATAAGAGATGATTATTTATGGGGTTAAAGAAAATCACTTTTCTAATTCTCGAACGGGACGCTTTCAGTTGATTCACAGAGGTGTCCAACCTATGACCTGCGAGGAAAGTGAACTAAAACAGCATTTTAAATTTTATTATCAAAAAATTTTTCTCATTAAATGTTTTGTTCAGTAAATGTAATTGTGTATTGTACTTAATTAAATTTTTGAATATTTTCAATTTTACTTTTACATGCAAGAAGATATCGAAAATGTAACACACTAAAGAAACTATGAATTTTTTTTAATATGGCCCCGGTACTGGAAAAGGTTGGACCCCACTGCAGTAGAAAGTGGGCCAGAGCCCATTGGGAATAACCCTTGATCTTCTCACTCTTGACCAGCGTGACTTCTCTGTATGTGGGACAGGTGGTCAGATAGGTTTACCAGGTACTGCTAAGTTATACAATACTAATCACTTTAGCTCTCTTAATTTGCGCAGCAGCACTAATTGCCTGAAGGTCAGAAATGCGAACAAGCCGTACCAAGTTAATTCTCTCCTAATCCATTCGCTATATGAAAATTTTCTTCCCTCAACCGAAACTATTTTAAATGTAACTTCCAAGGGGAATTCAAAATAATTAAACAGAGGTCCGACTGAGTAATTTAGAATTATAAAAATGGTTATACAGTTTTACATAGAAAATATCTTAACAAAAAATGCAAATTTAGTTAAATCATTTTAAGCTTATTTGAATAGTAGGTAAACACGTGAAAACATTTATGGAATATTATAAATTTCGAAGTGCACTGCATCCAAATGTCACATGTCACTGTTAATAAAGGTGCCGGTACCCCGAACCATTGCGTACCGTCACAAAAAAAGCACTGATAATAATAATATAAAATTTTAATAACCTCCACTTTCAGAATAATGATACAGTATATATAATTTATAATTTGCCCAATAATAATGTCGATTTTTGTTTTTAATATTTAACTTTTTTTTTTTTTTTTTTGTATTAATATGAAAATTCAACTTTACTGCAATTGAAAATAAATGGATTCAGGTTGCACTAAGTATATATCAAACAGCCAAAACTGCTAATATGAGGACTAAACTCATCTTGAACACTGCTTGGTTTCATGCATTAATTAAGATGGAGTGGAAGAAAGAAAGGAAGGATGAAACTATTAAATTAAAACCTATTCCCCTGAAGGTGAACCCATGGGCAGGAAGACTGTCTCTGAACCTTTGCTTGGGGCACTAAGTCGAATAAGATTATTAATTCTAAGCTTTTTTTTTTTTTTTTTTTTTTTTTTTGACAAACAACTGATCTGTTGCATCATACCAAATTGGATTTGGGCATAATCATTAGAAATATGTGGAATGCATTCTAAATCACGTAGGAACAAATGTGGAGCAGTAATTTTAATTGAGCAAAAACTGTTTATTCAGAAATATGGGTTATTTTCCAATGATAGTGTGATATTGAATTCTTTTGTTGTATATTTCAATACTTTAACTTTAATTATTTGGTTGAATCCTTTGATAACTATATTTACAATGAAGGTCATTCATAGAGTCATTTGTAATTTGTTTATATACTGTATGTTGTTTACACACAGTATGTAAACAAAATACATTTTAGGCATAAGTGGATTCTGAAAATAACTCAAGTGTACAGAACTTTTCCAGGACTATTTCCCTCAAACTAGATTTACAAAGCATTATTAATGGAAATAATGCTACATGGAATTATTTTTGTTATAGTAAATTTTTCATTGAAACAGTATTATTCATTGTAATTGAATTTTAATGCGTAATTAAATTATAGTAACTACAACATAATGCAACATAACAAACATAAAGATGAAAGTCTTCTACAACAATTTAGTGCTGGGGTGATATGGTGCACAGGCTCACAGGATAGAATTTTTCTCATTATGGTGTGTGCTTGGTAACAGGTGTGTGCTTGTGTTAAGTGAGAAGGAAAACTGCAATAATGAAGGAATAACTAATAATTTAACAGTAGCCACAAGCAGAAGTGAAATTGGTTCTTCCACTGCTTCTATTGGAACATGCAGCAGTCTGAAAAGCAAGGTGTTGAGATTACAAGGGCTACTAAGAGTAAAACCAAGCACACATGCAAGCATGTGCACACAGACACACTCCTGTCTGTACACTAATGCTAGGAGTATAGTAAATAAATCTGATGAACTGGAGTGCTGGTTAAGTCACTGAATGCAAAGGTTGTTGGGATATCAGAAACTTGATGCCACTTCGGCAGAGGATACAGAATATGAATATGGTGTATAATGTGTATAGAAAAAGATGAGGGGGCGGAGCGGAGTTATGCTCTGCAGTGATCTAAGGCAGTGTACTCAGTTGAATGGATGGCCATTGTAATGTGACATAAGCACTGGGAAAAGAAAAATGAGAATAGCTGTACATTACATGTCAAATGACTATGATGTAACAAAGAGTAGGCCAGTAAATTAGAATGTCATAGAATAGGGATTATACTTTCCAGATATTAACTAGAACTTGGGGGTTGATCACACCCACAAGTTTCAGAGAATACACAAGCAGCATGTTAGAGAAGAAACAAGAGGAAACAATACTGTTCATCTGATTATCAGTTGCAAAGTTTCATGCATAAAGAATCTCCTGATAATGGAATCACTAAATGGCAATGATCACAGTGTAATGATGTGGGATTTTACTGAAAGATATAAAATTATCAATGGTAAAGGAAGGGGATTTGGCTTTTTTAAAGGTGACTACAATGTTTTTAGACAATTTGTAAGTTCTTTGCAATGGAACCAACTGATAACATAACCTGCAAACTCTAAATAGGAAGCATTTGAAGAAATAACCATAGAAATTATTAAGCTTTTAACACTAACAAAGAGATAGTGTTAAAAGGTTTAGACTTAAATGTTTGCATGTGAGATGAGCTGATGAGACTAGTTGAAGATATGAAAAATGAAGAAAACCTATACTTAGTATAAACTATTCTGCAATCATGTCACTAAATGGGTTACGCAAGGTAAGGCAGATTCTGAGAAGAGGAAACAATACTCTTCATCTGATTATCAGTGGCAAAGTTTCATGCATAAAGAATCTCCTGATAAAGGAATCACTCTTCTCTGTATATGCATTACCTTGCTTTTTTATCCTTCGCCGCTTTGAAACCTGGCATGTTTTTTATCTTCTTTCAATATGAAACTTCTTTTAGGCATTCGTTTCCAAAATAGTCTTGTTTCATCTATGTTAAAAACTTGTTGAGAAGTATAACATGTAATACTACTAATAATAATTTTAACAGGTTCTTTTTTGAAAGTTTTGGCTCCTTGATCTGCACTTGCGGCTTCTCCCTGAATTTTAAATCTATTCAACTAGCCCTTACTAGTTCGGCATTTTTTTTTTTAGGCAAGTCTTCTTCAGATCATCATATAGGCTAATCTCTCTTTCTTTTCTTTTCATTTATTTATTTTTATAATATTTAAGTTAACTGAATTCTGCATTGGATATTTTCCTCAATAAAATTAGTTAAAGTCTCTCCATTTCAATTCTAATAGCCAGCCCAGTCCTAGTTGCTTACAGTGGAACAGCTGTTTTTCCCGCTGCAAAAATTCTTTTTTTTTAATTATTCTTACAGTTAAACTTGCCATTCCTAAATTACGGCACACATCCGCTTGTCTTTGACTGGAATCGATTCGCTTCAAAACGTCTAATTTAATTTTCAAATTAAGTCTTTTTCTTACATTTATAGTCTTCATAATGCGTCCAGACGTTGTTGCTTTTTCATTCTCATCCACCATTATTAATTCTTCGAAAATATAACTGCGTTGGTTGCATTAATTATGATACAATGTTCGAGTAAACTGTCCATTATGCACGATGTCTAATACCTTACTGAGTGATGACTTTGAATAAATGCATATAACGCAAATATTATAAGCAATATACTTGATCATTTTTTAAAATGTTGATCTCGGAACTACGTAACAAGTCACTGTACTGCAATTAAATTAGAAATTTTCACTAAGCGTGGGAAACGTTTTAATGCTGTTTTTCTATTCATTTTCAAGCTATCAACCCCATCATATGAAACGATTTCGTTAAATATGCCAAAAATGCATCTGTGAAAGAGCATTATAGTGATTTGTGACAGCGTCATAATCAGATACGGATTATAATATAAGAACAGCGTTATAGCGAATCAGCGTAAAGCGAACCGCGTTATAACGAGGGCCTGTTGTACAGAGAAGGGCAACAAGATTAGTGAATGGAACGAAGGCTTGCTCTTACGAAGAAAGGCTTAAGTTTTGCAGATTAGAGTGTCTGGAGACTAGGCACCTGCGAGGTGATCTGACTGAGGTGTATAAAGCTTTGAATGGTTTGAGCATGCTCAATGCTGATGGGATCCTTCCTCTTGCTCAGAATAATCACCTGAGAGGGCATAAATTCAAATTGAGGAAAGACAGTTGTAGGATAGATGTGCAGAAATTTGCCTTTAGCCAGCTGGTAGTTGATTGGTGGAACAGACTTCCATCTTTTGTTGTGGAAGTTGATAGCCTAAATAAATTTAAGGCTGAGCTGGACAGGTATTTGGAACAAATGGGAGTGGTTTTTTTTTTTTTTTTTTTGGCTGATGCTGCATAAGCTTGCTTTCTTGCATCATATGCCTCTACTAATGCTAATTCCTTGAGCCTTAAGTTCTTCACTTATTTCTTCTTCTGATACTTGCAGAAGATCCCACTTGGAGATGACTCCTCTCAAAATGTTTGAGGTATTCTTGCAAATTTAGTTGTTTGCAACAGCGTCTATGAGTTTCTACTAAGATACTGCTTTTGGTGTTCCTATTAGTCTTTCCAGGCATTTTTTGATCAGGAATGGAGACTTTTTTCCACTACCTGACCTCCTGTAAAATGTACAACCAAGTAGGCTTGTGCTAATTGTGCATTGGCATCTGTTCTCTGCCTTTTTTTTTTCAAAGTTATATAAATAACTTTGCCTGTCACTCCAAAGTGATAGTTATAGGAGCATTTGTACAGTCCATTTTTGCTACTTTTAGCCTTTGGTAGATGAACTTTTATGACCAGGCTTTGAGCCCCACCACATGGAAGCTGAAGCAGTGGCGTCAAGTGACCAAGCAGCTAGAATTTAGCAGCGTTAGTTGTGTTAATTTAAGAAACAGAGGAAAAGAAAGGTGACTTTTCTTTCTGAAACTTTGCTGACTCTTTATAGCAAAGAAAGACTTATTAAGTATTGAATTAAGGAATAAACAGAATAAATGTAATGAAATACATATAACAAAAAGTGCACTACAAGATCATTGAGAACATGTTTGGCACCGAGCCGGATGAAAAAAGGGAGTTAATGGAAAGCAATAGTCAGGAAGAACTTAACTATACCAAAACAGTGACCTGTATACCACTGGACATCACAGATGTTGCTGACAATGATTAAAATATTTTCAATCCATCATAAACATTTTCTGGGGACCGCTTAAAATTCCTTTTGGGCCCACCAGCTGCAAAAAACTATTGGGTTTAAACATGAAATTATATATATAGGGAGAAGAATACATGACATTACTGACTTATGATATACTTTTTACATATTTTTAGATGTTCATAAAAAAACTCAAACTGTCATTACATTTATTTATGGAAAACAATTAAGTCAGTCCTAACTGTCTATTAGATAACACAATGGTTTATGGTAGTAACCATACTGATGAAGAAGTCTCTTAGAATAATATTTCAGTCAAATTCATGTAAAAACCATAATAATTAAGTGAGAATAAATTTTTTAAAATTTAGTTTTACCTCTGGTGTCAGATGTTTATATGGTTCATCCCGAGAAAGCCACTCTACTTCAGACACTACATCACCTTCCTGCTCGCTTTCATTATCACTGCCTTTTTCTGAACCTTAAAAATATATTTTGAGAAATTCTTTTTTACAGTTATTTGGGGTAGTTCTCATTTGATTAAAATTAATTGTAGTACAAAAATTCAGTATTATAAAGATTATTATAAGATATACTAGTCCTCAAGGGGTTACACGTACTCCGAGGAAACCTGTAATCCCTAGAGGGCATGTCCTCAGGTGGCGGATTGGGGAATGTCTCCCAGATATGTGTAGTAGGAGCAAAATGAAATAGCTCCCGCAGAACAACAGGTACTGCAGTGTCTGTCCCACACTGGGAGGCGGCAAACAGCATCGGTTCTCCACGTTAGGGGTGCCTGAACTAATACAGAGGAAGGCAATGGAAAACCATCCCAGTGACTCATTTTTTCAGGACATTGCTATGGAGAGAAATCAAAGTCCTATGGCCCCTAGTTCTGGGCAGCCCTTAAATGGACAAGGGCAAGAATTAAATGCAAAGAATCCCTAACTCAACATAGTAAAGTAAAAACTTTGCATAGCTACGTGGAAGTCAGGAGCTTATATGCTGCTGGAAAACTAGACAATGTTGTTCAAGAGATTAAAAGAATGGGTTTACACCTATCAGAGATCAGTAGGCTTTACTGGCCAGACTTGGGAATGTGCTTCCATGAACATGGTACCCTATATTACTCCAGAAGTGAACCTCAAGATTACAATCACCATGATGGAGTAGGCATTTTTGTCCTTTCAGAATTCAATAAATTCGTTATAAACTACATACTAATCACAGATAGAATGATATTACTGAAATTGCAAGGACAACCTTTTAAAATTAATATTCTACAGATATATGCACCAACATCTGAAAAACAATGACAATGAAGTTGAAGCGTTTTATGATCTGCTGGATAAAGTTATTAGTAAATTAGGGAAGGATGAAATAACACTGTTGATGGGTGATGTCAATGCCAAAATTGGTCAAGGGTACAGAATGGACCTGGTTGGCAAATATGGACTAGATATACAGAGTACAGAGTACTTTTTGGGTCTAACGGCACCAGGAATTTACCCCATCTCCGCGTATGTTCTTTGTATCGAGGACAGTACGCTGTCAAGGCCAGAGGTTTAAAAGTGTGTGGATCATGAAAAAAAAAAAAAATAAAAATAATAATAATAAAAATAAATAAATAAAAAAAATAGAAAATAAAATAATAATAAAATAAAAAAAAAAAATCATTAATATAATAATTCTTCTTTTCTTTTGGGCACAGATGGTACATTATACGCAACTTAGAGGGGCTATACGGGATAAGCGCTGGAGGTAATAATATTTCCTAATGGGTCGGGCATGAATTTTGGTGTTTTAAATTTGTACGTGTGGGGCAAGCGCTGTTGTAAAGAGAAAGAGATGGGAGGGGAGGTGGAAGACTGGGGGGTTGGAAATTGGAAGTAAGGGGTCTATAGGGAAGATGACCCCTGTTGAAATAGTGGGGCATGCCCATGCCCCACCAGAGGAGAAAGAGGGGTGGCAGGAGGGGGAGGAGACAGCAGGCCGTCCCCTCCCCCCTTGATAGGGAAAGAGGAGTAAAAAGCAGGCTAGACAGAGCCAGGGCTGTATGGCATCATAAGATGTAATCTTCAAGGTCCGAGTCCAAGTTGCAATCTTCGTCTTTGCATTGGTTCAGTGGTGGTCCAAGTCCAGAAGTCAGGTCCAGTTCGTCACGCTCATGTGTTGTATCTGCCTCAGGTGGTCACTAGTTCAGAGTTTCGCAGTCTTTCATAGGTTAGTGATATGTGGCAGGGATCTTTGTCTTTCAAAGAGTTCGCAGGCAAAGACGGTGAAAGCCCGGTAATTATCTTCTTCTTGCAATATTATTTCTTCTCGGTTTTTTAGCAAGGAGTTGATGCGTGTATATAGCTGACATCTGAGGTTCTCGTAGTTGTCACAGTCATGGATAAGATGTTCCCATGTTTCCTCCTGACCGCAGTTACAGCTCGGGTTGTCAGAGATTCCCAGCTCGTGGAGTTTTCCTCTGAAGGAGCCATGTCCCGTAAGATGGAAGGTGGTGTGCAAGCCAGGGGAAAACCAGGACGGGGAAATAGGATATACCCTGCTGACATCGGGTATAAATTTTTTGGTGACTTGCCCTTTTGTGGTAAGATTCCATCTATTTTGCCAGATAGATTGCAGGTGTTCCGTTAACCTCTTATTTTCTGAGGATTTGCTTTTTTGTGGATCTGTTGTGTAATCTAGATAAGTTGTGGTTCTTCCTTTCGAATGTTGGTGTAGCAGCCCACAATCTCCAGGTCCAAGGGAAGGAAGCCCGCCAGGACCTGGAGCGCATGGTTGCTCACCGTGCAGCAGGCTCTAGTTGTCGTCAAAAGCCTCAGGTTATGTAAAGAGTTTAACTAATGTACAAGTTAGTGCAATTGCATCATTTCAGTACACAGCCAACTATTTAAGTAGTTATAAATTAGTATCATTAAATATATCTCATATTGTGAATATCTTCAGAACGAGTTGCCATGATATTGCACTACCTTGAATAAGTAACACTTCACCATAGGAGAAGACTACTGTTACTTATTCTCAGCGGATACTATCACCCATACGGCACTGTTTGGTGATGTACATACGCACATAGTCAACTACTTATTAAGTGGCTATGTACTGAAATGATGCAATTGCACTAATTTGTACATTAGTTAAACTCCTTATGTAACCTGAGGTTTTAGCCCTAAACTATACTGTAATCTAAATTACTTCACACCATCAGGCATCTTTCATATTGTGGGTTTATACTTCACAACTGGGTTGTCATCATTGCAACACCAGGGTATCTGCCCACCCACTGATGAGGAGCCAATAAGCTCCAAAACAATGCCATATGGGTGATAGTGTCTGCTGAGAATAAGTAACAATAGTCTTCTATGGTGAAGCGTTGCACTCCCTTGTAAGTATTACCAGGGAGTGCAATACCATGGCAACTCGTTGTGAAGGTATTCACAATATGAGATATATTTAATGATGCCAATTTATAACTACAGTAAACCCCCGCTTTTCGCGGTTTCGCGTATTCACAGTCGCTGATTTAACATAAAATGAAACCTAAAAAAATGTGAATTTTAAAGCGCCGTGAACATTTTCCGCCATAAAAAAACATGGGCGTTTGGCTAAAATTATCTTTCCCGGTCAAAACAGCGCTCAGTGGGTGGGGGGAGAGGGGTGACAAAATCGCGAGCGTGGATGTTTCTCGCTAATCATTGTTCGGTATGTGTTATGCGCTTGCCACGGAAGGTTTCGTCATTTGTTTTTAATTTATATGCTTTTAAAATTGAATAAATTTATCAATTTATAAATTGATATGCTTACAAAAGTGATAAATCTACCGTTTTGCAGTGTAAAACAGATTTTTTCGAGTGTGTTAACGGAAGAAAGTGACTTTATTTGGACAAGTTCTTTCTAACCCGTACAAAAATATGGCTACGAATAACAAGGGAAATGTGAATGTGATATTATCAAAGGTGATGACATTGGTGAATAAAATTGAGTTATTAGACAAAATTTCTAATGGTGAAAGTGTCTTCTCAGTGGCAAAACATTATAAAATCAATGAGTCAACGTTACGATCAATCAAGAAATCGGAAGAAAAAATCCGCCAGTGGCTGTGAAAACGCGCACAAGGCACAAGAAGCAGAAATGACACAAGACAGTAATTAGTGGCAAACATTTATTTGACATAATATTAACAATGGAGTACGAGATGGATGCATTTCATGATGTTACAACAGATGCTCCAATGTTCCATCATGAGACACGATGCATGCATGACACCGACGCAGCATGCATTGGCAGACATGGTCAAACACACCTGGAGTTTCTTTGACAGTAGCAGCAGCGCAGACAAGTCTCGCCACGAGATCCATTTCCGTCTCCACAGGCGATTCACACACGATAGATTTGAGGGTCCCCCACAGAAAGAAATCAAGGCTCGATAAATCAGGTGAGCGTGGGGGCCAGGCAACGGGTCCACCACGGCCAATCCACCGACGCCCAAAATGCCTGTTCAAATGGTCACGAACACATCTTCCATAATGGGCAGGCGCCCCGTCATGTTGAAACCAAATGTTGCATCTCACATTTGCTGGAACATCGTCAAGTAACCTGGTAGAACTTGTTCAAGAAAGATTGAATATTTAGCGGAGTTCATGCGCGATGGTAACAGGTATGGGCTGACTAAGCAGTCACCAACCATACCTGCCCACACATTTATTGCGAAGCGATGTTGTGCCGCATGGGGGTGCACACCGTGTGGGCCCTCTGCTAATCCATACACTAGGTGCATGTCTGCCAGCTCACAGTTCATATATCGATGCATGCTCTTCGTGCGGCGACTACTGCTTGAATGAGTAAACCAGAAATTTTCCCTCACGCAAACCTCAGCGCCGTGTACCGACTTACGGTGACGTTTCCAGTTATGGGTTCCTATGCAATTAACATTCCTTTAGATGTTACCTACATCCCCCAATATTTTTGAGACACCCTGTATATATATATAAATTTAATCATGTTGGATATTATCATAGTGTTACTTATGCTTAATGCTAATCTTGTTAGATTTTAACATATTTCTCTTATGAAATCATTTGTGCAACGTTAATGCCATTGTATATATGTCAATTGAACATTATACCCAATTCACAAAGAGGTTATGCTAGCTGATTATCCGTCAGCCTCAGTGGTGCATTGACTTCTTTCAAATTTGAAATGTAGTGATTTCGCAACCTTTACTGGCCTTATAACTGTCCAAGGAAATGTGGCTCAATGGTCCATCTATATAAATTTACTTTTGCCTCATAATATTGGTCATATTGTTGTGGAATGATTCCAGTTCCTTTGTGACATTTCACACAATTAGGTATTGGATGGCACAAGGGAGTGCCATTATATTTGTTTCAATTAGATATTAATTTCTAAATTATTTTAGGAACATTTTCCATCCACAACACCATTATTCTTAAATTCTTCCTACTCACTCCCATTTTGTTGCCACACTGTACTCTAGTTCTTGCATTCACTTCTTACTTGGTCATTCTGCTAACATTAGCAGAGGCATATGATGCAAGAAAGCAAGCTTATATAGCAACATTCAAAAAAAAAATAAAAATAAGAAAATTTCCATTTCACCCATCCATTTGGTCTAAAGGTTTGTCCAGTTCTTCCTTGAATTTATTTAAGTTATCAACTTCCACAATGACAGATAAAATTTTTTTTCCGGCAATCAACTACCTGCTGGCTAAAGGCAAATTTACACACATTAATTTTACAACTGTCTTTCCTGAATTTATGTCCCCTCAGCTCGTAATCTGAGCAAGAGGAAGAATCCCATCAGCACTGAGACAACTCAAATCATTCAGGGCATTATATACCTCAATCAGATCATGTCGCAGATGGCTAGTCTCCAGACACTGCAATTTGCAGAACTTAAAGACTTTCTTGGAAAGAGGACCCCTTCATTCCCATCGCCAGGAGGGCACTGAGGTCATATTGTTGTGGAATGATTGTGGAACCATATACTTTTAGCAATGTACATGGACAATCGAACATTGATTTGACACTGGTTTTACCAGATTTTGTAAAGAGAGTGTGTCACTAGGTTGTTGATGAGAATGCAACAAACAGTAACCATCGGGGCTATATTATTTCATGTAAATATGGGGGTATATAGTAAGACTTATTATATTAAAATCAATGAGCAGATGAGGTTTGCATACAAAAAGATAAATTGGGAAAATTTGATGATTCTTTGCAATTGGTTTTTGGTAATGATAAGTATCTGGCTCTGAACATTATGAATGCCACAGAATATGCATTTTATATTCAAAATGTACTCTTTGAAGCTTTGAAGTATGCAGCTAGGCATAGAAAAGCCACAGATAAGCAGGTACCATGGTGGTCTGAACAATTGAAAATTTTAAGGCGAGATGTTTTTTTGGCCAGGAGGCAATTTCATAGATATAGGTCTCGTAATATATAAGAGGCTAACTATTATAAGGAAATATATAGGTGTAAAAGGAGGGAATATCATAGGGCTATTTATTAGCATAAGTTAAGACCATGGCAGAATTTGGTAAGAACTGCAGGAAACAGCAACCCTTGGGGACTACTGTATAAATTGACTATTAATAAAAAAAAATAGAGCAGGATGTATTTCACACAGTAATAGTAGATGGTAGGGAAACAGTTAGTTGGGAGATAACTATTAAAGTTGTCATAAACTGTTTCCTGAGGATTGTGTAAGTAATCATACTCTTGAACAGTGTGAGATGAGAGCAGATAATAGAGATTATGTCAACGATGAGGATCTCTCTTTTTACAGCAGAGTTACTTGTAGTTAGTAAACAGATAAATGTTGATAAAACTCCAGGGATTGAATTAATTGAGAACAACAGTATTAGTAAGTTATTAAAGATATATCCTCCAGTTCTGCTTAATATGTATAACAAATGTTTATTGGAAGGCACATTTCCTGTTTTCTGGAAATGTGCCCTTCTAAAATTGTTGCAAAAACCAGGTAAAGAAAAAACAAGCCCCAAGAGCTTTCGACCAATATCGCTGTTACCTAACCTAGGCAAATTGCTTGAGAGATTGATTTTCCAGCAATTAAGTGAATTTATACCACATTGAGTTGCTATTTCAATATGGTTTTAGAAAATCCAAATCTACTGAGGTTGCGATTAATGATTTGGTGCTTTACGTTAAAAATGCTGATAGTAAATATGTTCTTGCTCTGTTCATTGACTTTTCAAGAGCTTTTGATTCAGTATTCGTTAAGACAGCTCCATTGTCCAGGGAAAATATACTGGGTTGTAATAATCTATTTAACTTCAAGGCAGATAATTGTAATTACATAGCATTTAACTTACAGGAAATTAGTGTCTAGGGGATGCCCAGAGGGATCTGTGTTGGATACCTATTCTGGAATTTAGTTCTGAACCAATGGCTTAAATAGAGACAAACAGTTTGCCATAAAATAACATTTGCAGATGATCTGCTTATCTGTGTGTCTGGTAATTCAAGAAGGGATATTGAAGAAAAGGCTGAAATGGTTCTTCAGAGTCTAACATCATGGGCTATTGTAAATAAATTAACAGTTTCAGAAAAAAAAAAACAGTTATGATGTTAGTTAACGGTCACCTTGATATCAATCAACCAAAAAAAATTTTGTTAATTTGTAAGAAAATGAAATTTGTTACCGAAATTAAGTATCTAGGTGTTTTATTAGATGCTAGGTTAACTTTTGTTCCACATTTGCATTATTTGATGAATAAAATTAAGCATTTTAGTGTAGCAGTAATACGGATTTCTAGATCAAAATGGGTTACGTAGATCAGTTTTAAATCTTTATTATATGGCAGTTTTTCTACCAATAGTGACTTATGTATCATCAGTGTTGGTAACTTGTGTGAATAAGATTAAGTTTAAAGAAAAGTTAAATTCTGTGCAAAGAACAATGCTGTTGGCAATTCAGAGGGTTTGCAGAACTGTGTCAATAAATGCCCTGCAGGTATTAGCAGGCCACATGATGTTAGATCTTTTTAGAATATATAGAGCTTTCTGTTACCATATTCATCATCATCAGCCTTTTCAATCCAGTGCAGGATGAAGGCCTCTCCAGCAACTTTCCAGTTCCTTCTGTTTTATGCAATGGCCATCCGTTTACTACCCACAAACTCATGAATTCATCTATCCATCTCTGCCATTGTCTTCCAGGTTTTCTTCTAGCTCCTCTTGGGTACCATTCTGTTATTTTCTTAGTCCATCTGTCATCATGTCTTCGAGCTATGTACGTGTCATGCCCAATACCATTTTAGTTCTTTAGTTCTGATAACAATGTCCTTTACTTGAGTTTGCCTTCCTAATACATGTGTTTCTCTTCTTATCTAACAGTCTGATTCCCAGTATAATTCGTTCCATTCTTCGCTGTGTAGTTCTCCGCTTCTCTTCCATTCTTTTGGTGAGTGCCCAAATTTCACTTTCATAAGTCATGGTGGGGAGTATACATTGGTTCATTATTTTATGTTTTAGACAAACTGGGATATGCTCCTGAGTATGTGACTATTTCCTGAATGCTATCCATCCAAAATTTATTCTTCTCTTGACTTCCAGCCATTTATCATTATTACAGCTAATAACTTTTCCCAGATAAGTATATGACTCCACCTTTTCAATTACTGCTCCTTCAATCATTATGTCCCTTTCTGTGGCATACTTGTTCATTATTAATTTTGTTGTTTTAGCCATATTCATCTTTAGTCCAAAATCCTTACTAACTCTGCATAACTGATTAAGATTTTCTTCTAATTCTTTGGGATCATGGCTTATGACCACAATGTCATCTGCAAAGGGTAAATGGTGTAGGTACTCTCCATTCACATAGACTCCTTTCAGTGACCAGTCTAATCTCCTGAAAGCTTCCTCAAGGGCAGCAATAAACAACTTTGGAGATATGTCTCCTTGTTGAACTTCTTTCTCAATTTTAAATTTCCTACTGTCTTTGTCTAGTCTAATAAAGGAGGCAGCGTTCTCATATATTTTCTTCAAAATCATAATATATGGGGTATCTATGCCTTGTCTTTCCAGTGCCCAAAACATTGCCTTATGATGTATGGAGTCAAATGCCTTTTCATAATCCACAAATGCCAAGCATAATGGTGTTTTATATTCATTTGCTTTCTCCAATAGCTGTGATATTACATGAAGGTGATCCATAGTTGAGAATCCTGTCCTAAAGCCAGCTTGCTTTTTCAGTTGATTCTCATCAATATTAGGAATTTATATTAGTTACCATATTAGGAAGCATATTGAGGAAGAAATATTAGTTAGGAAGAAATATTAGGATGCATAATAATTTCACATGTTTAAGCATTGTATGTGACCTCAACAGTGATTCTAAGGTTGAAAAATATGCTAAGTTAATGGAAATCTGGCAAGCAAGATGGACAGATAGTATTACTGGTGCGGTCACCAGGCTTTTTAATCCAAATGTTTCTTTTGCATGTTTTAAACTGAATAAGTGGTTTTTTTCCTAGTATGGAGACTTCTTTTTTGTTAACAGAACATGGTTCTTTGAATAGTAAATTATATTATTTTGGTTTAAAGTAAAACCCTTACTGTGTATGTGGTGTTGAAGAAACTTGGTGCCATGTATTATATGATTGTTTGTTGTATGAGAACTACAGAGCTGAATTAAAGAATGTAATCAGTGATTTGAGGTATGGAAATGAAAATAACTACTTGTCAGATTATAATAAGTTTGTTGCTTTTAAAAGGTTTGCTATTTCTGTATTTCTAAAAAGAAGACAGTTATCAGCCTGGATATTTGTAAAGTAATAACTGTTCACTGTATAGATTTTTTTCCTCTCCCCACCTCCTATTCTTGTCCTGTTTTTTTTTTTTTTTTTTTTTTTTATGTTTGTTGGCACTGTGAAAATTAATCTAGTGCAAGATAAATTGCCAGGGTGAGAATTGGGTAGAGGTTTTTTTTTTTCCTTTCCTAACCACCCTGGTCTTCGTTCTTTTTTTTTAGTATTTATTTATTATTTTCTTTTTGTTGTGTTTGCTGGCACTATGTAACTAACTAAGTGCACGACTGTGGACCAGGATGGTGTCTTTTTTTTTTCCCCCCTTTCTGTTTTTTTATTTATTTATTTTCTCTCTCTCTCTTTTTTTTTTTCCCATTATTATTTTATTTTATTTTTTTTCCTCTGCCCACAGGAGGAGTTGTTATTTGGTTTTTAGGAGCATTAGCAACTAAGGCCATATTGCTCCGGGAATATGCGGTGGTCATTCCCTGACCTTTCCGCATCCTCCGTATTTTGTGGTGACGGGCTCGAACCCCGGTCTAATCAAGAAGCGTGTGTTATGCACTGCTGCTCCTTCCCACCTGGCTACGGAGGCGCCCCCACAGGAGTAGGAGGCTTTGATTCCTGAATGCCCGTGTGGGGAGGAGAGATTTTTATTTTATTTTATTATTAATATATATATATTTGATTGTTATTATTTATTTTTTAATTATTTTATTTTTTGTTTGTTTTTATTATTTATTTTATTTATATATATTTTTATATATTTTTTTTATTTATTATTATTTTATTTATTTTATTTTTTTTATGCTGCCTGAGCAACTTGGGGGCAGGATTGCTGGCACCCTCTGGTCTAGCACTTCTACCAGAGGGTGCGGTCAGCAGAGACAGTACAGTAGACCCAGGCCCAGCTCCACGTTCATAAAGATGGGGGCACCAGTCTTTATGAACTGGTGTTCATAAATAGGAGCTAGTTATTGTTGGTAATTCAGGGAAACGTAAAATATATTGTGCAAAAAGGATAGGTGGAATAAGACCAGGGTATGTCTGCCAGGGGCAAAATTTTATGACATTGCAGAGATCTTTTAAGGGCACAAAGGGTGATACTGTTGTACACGTTGGCACTAACGACATTAAGAGCAGGAGATCTGCAGATTTACTTAAAAAGTACAGGTCAATGTAGAAAAAAGTCATAAGTTAGAGATAAATTTGAAAGTGTCTGCTATTCTGCCCAGACACGATAAGAGGGAGTATATGATGAGAGCCTTGTCGATCAATTTGGCCCTGGAGAGATTGTGCAAGGCTCATGTGATAGAATTTTTCTTGGCATGGTCTGTGCTTGTTAACAGGAGAGACTGCTTCTACAGAGATGGGATATGCTTAAATAAAAGGGATGCAAGAGTGTTTGCTGATGCTATCGAGGCAGGATTGGGTCAGAAAACACTTGGGGAGGATTCACAAACTAAAAGATTAACTGGAATTGCAGGCAGAGGAGAAAGTAATTCTTGCACTGTTCTATTGGAATGAGCAGTAGCAGCCTGGAATGCGAGTGGGGATTTCGACTGCTGGGCGTCATCATGGAACAAGTAAATACATGGGCTGTGTTAGGTAACTAAGAGTAAGAACAAGTGCAGGTACACCAATAGCAGGAGGATAATAAATAAATCTGTTGAAATTGAGGTGTTGGTGAAGGCATCAATATCCCAACAACATCAAAGGCTGATGTTGTTGGGATATCAGAAGCATGGTGTCACACAGAGATAGGTAATGCAGAACTGGAATTTGGAGAGTACAATGTGTACAGAAAGAATAGAAGGGGAAGAGGGGCCATGCTGCTAGTTAAGAAACAAAATCTAAGGAAGTGCATCCAGTTGACATGGGTGGACAGTGGAGAGTTGAGTCAGTCTGGTGTGACATAAGCACTGGGAAAGAAAAAATGAGAGTAGCAGTGTGTTATAGGCTTAGCGACTCTGATGAGTACAACTAATAACTATACAGTGAAATAGAGTGGGCTAGTAAATCAGACTGTCTTATAATTAGCATTAGTAGAGGCATATGATGCAAGAAAGCAGCATCAGCCAAAAAAAATAAAAAAACTTCCACTTCACCCCTCCGTTCGTTCGAAATACCTGTCCAGCTGAGCCTTAAATTTATTTAGGCTAGCAACTTCCACAACAAGGGATGGAAGTCTGTTCCACCAACCAACTACCTGCTGGCTAAAGGCAAATTTCTGCACAACTAGTGTCCTTAACAACCCTTCCAACCTTTGTATCGTCTGCAAATTTGGACATTAAGTTTGATATACAATCATCAATATTATTTATAAATACAGAAAACAATAATGGACCCAACACTGAACCCTGAGGGACTCCACTAATAACATTAGTCCACAATGAGCAGTGTCCACTGATTACCACTCTGTCTTCTCCCCCTCAACCACCCCTTTATCCATAGCAGCAATTTGCCTCCAATGCTACACTGCTCCAATTTGTGCAGCAGTCCTCCATGTGAAACAGTATCAAAAGCCTTTCTAAGATCCAAGTATATAATATCAAAGTTATTCCCTGCATCCAGTTCTTTTGTGACTGGATCATAGTATACAATCAAATTGGTCAGGCAAGACTTCCCCTTAACAAAACCATGCTGTGTCCGAGATATAACTGAAAGTCTTGTCTAGATGATCCTGCAGTGCTTCTTTAACCAGTGCCTCCATTAATTTTCCTGGAACAGAAGTTAAACTCACAGGTCTATAATTACTTGTGTCAGCCTTTGATCTTCCTTTGTGAATTGGGGTCACATTTGCACATCTTCAGTCTATGGGTACCTCTCCTGAGTCCGAGGAAGCTCTCATAATTATGGCTAAGGGTTTGCTTACTTCCTTTGCTGCCTCCTTTAATATAACTGGATAGATCCCATCCACCCTAGGTGCCTTTCTTCTGTTTATCTTCAACAATTTCTCCTCCACTTTACTCTCAGTTATTACAAGATTATCTAGCTTACTGCCAGAGTTGAATACACTTCTGGCATTCCCCTCGCTGAATAACTCCTCATGTGTGGATGTCGATGCAAAATATTCATTTAGTTTGTAGCTACCTGAGCAGGATCATCAACAGTTGAACCATCGATATCAGGTGGACCAATCTGATTCATCCCCTTCCTTCTAGAATTTACATAAGTAAAGAACTCTGTTGTTGTTTTTCTTTGCATCCCTTGCCAAAGATTTCTCGTAATCTGCCTTCGCCTGCCTAACCTCCTTTGTAACTTGGTTACAGATCAACTTATATCTATCATAGGCTTCTGTGTCACGTGTTAATTTATATGTATTCTATGCATTTTTCTTCTCTGCCATATGTCTCATTAGTTCATCTGACATCCATTGAGGCCTAAACCCTGAACAATATTTCTTAGTTGGTATGTAAAGCCTAGTAACTTACAAGATAAGTTCTTTGAATGCTTCCCATTTTGAATTTGCTGTTGGTAACATCATCAGTTGGTCCTACCGTAGAGAATTTAAAAACTGTCTCAGACCACTGTAGTCACCTTTATGAAAGCAAAAACCCTTCCCATTACCCCTGGTGGTAGTTACCTCTGAGTAAATCCCACTTCAGCAAACTGTGATCACTGCCACCTAGTGGTTCCTCTATCTACAGATTCTTAATGCATAAAGAATCACTACTGATAATCAAATCAAGAGTATTACTCCCAGTAGTTGCCTCCCGAACATGCTGATATAGAAAACAATCATCCAATAAATCCACAAAAGCTATGCTAGTGTGTGAGTGACCAACCCACAAATTCCAGTCAATATCTGGAAAATTAAAATCCCCCATTATAAGACTCTCTGATTTACTGACCCGCTCTATTTCCCTGTACAGTTTCTTATTATACTCATCACAGTCATTAGGCCTATAGCACACTCCTACTCTCAATTTTGATCTCCCAATGCTTATGTCACACCAAACTGACTCAACACTTCACTGACCAGCGATGTTGACTGGCTTCACTTCATTGGAATTTGTGTTTCTTAACTAATAGCATAACCCATCCTCCCTTCCTATCCTGTCTATCCTTTCTGTAGACGTTGTACTCCCCAAATTCCAGTTCTGCATTCCTTATATCTGTGTGACACCACATCTCTGATATTCCAACAATATCGGCCTTTGATGCTTTGGGCAATACCTGAAATTCATCAAATTTATTTCCAAAACTCCTAGCATTGGTGTACGTGCAAGTATACATGCACCTGCTCTTTTTCTTAGCTACCCTAACACAACCCATGTGTTTACCTGTACCGCAATGACTCCCAGCAATCTCTGAAATATCCTGCATCTTGTTTTCCAGGCTTCTGCTCATTCCAATAGAAGCAGTGCAAGAATCACTTTCATCTCTGCCAGTGGGTACTGTTAATCTATTAGTCCTTGTATCCCCCCAAGCTAGCAGTTTTCCGACCCAACTTATAACCCTCGATAGCATCAGCAAATATTCTTGCACCCTTTCTATTTAAGTGTATCCCAACCCTGTAGAAGCAGTCCCTTCTGTTAACAAGTACAGACCAGGCTGAAAAAAATTCTACCTCTTGAGCCTTGCAAAATCTTTCCAGGGCCGAACTGATTGACAAGGCTCTCATCATATACTCCCTCCTATTGTGTCTGGGCAGAATTGCAGACACTTTCAAATTCAACCCTAATTCACGGCTTTTTTTCAACAATGACCTGTACTTGTTAAGTAATTCTGCCAGTCTCCTATTCTTAATATCATTAGTGCCAACGTGTACAATTATATCACCTTTTGTGCCCTTAAAAGATGATATCCGCTCTAGAACATCATCAACCTTTGCTCCTGGCAGACATACCCTGGTCCTGTTCCACCTATCCTTTTTACAAAGCATGTTCCCCGTTTCCCTGACAATAGAGTCACCAACAATACTAGTTCCTGTGGGAACTGCGCATTCTGCCTTGAGGGTTGCGTGATGACCAAGTGTAAGCTCTGGCGTTGATGTGGCGTAGATCCTTCGAGGGCATCCACCCTGTCCTTCAAGCTCTCATATAGGCCCATAACAATGCTGAGTTGTCGCCTGATTTCGTTACACTCCTTGCATCGCACACACACAAAGACATCCCCCATGGCAATATCATGTCCCGTACCCGATTGCTCCACAAACATCATGCAAGCAGTGCATTTTAAAAGGCTGTGATTCAGACGGCAACTGCCCCCCTCAGTTCTCCTCTGAGCCACAGCACTCCCATTAGCTTGAGCCTTTTGCTTTGCTGCTCTGGTCTGAGTCATGATTTCGATTTAATTTCAATAAAATTTCAATTTCAGTACAAAAATTATAACCCTAAACTTGTATCCCAACACAGTTATAACACTATATATATTTTTCAGTATCAAATATTATCTACGAGTTCCATTTATATAACTTCCGTATCAAGTTATGTATTAATTAATTATGTTATGTTTGTAATCTAAGTCGTTATATGTATTTAGTTAAAAGTACAATTTAATTGACAACGAAGTTTAACAAAATTAATAGATTTTGCTGATTAATTGACAATATTATATTATATACTATACTAACGGTATCTAGTTCGGGATATAATGTTGTATCGTATAACAACTGGCGCAAGTTACGAACGGTAAATCTATGGACACTTAAGTATTAATTAACTTCCAAGTCTTGCTGTCTCAATTCAGAATAAACTAACGATCCTGACTAGGTCTATAAGCTACTTATAGAAAATAATTTGATGTATCAATTGGTCAATAAAGCAGCTAAATATGGCTAGAAGCCTTCTCGTTCAGCGGAGCTGCAACTTGTAACATGTGGATATGATATCCTTACCGATACTTTTATGCAATTACAAGGCCGAGTAAAGAATAAATACACCAGATTAATCAGAAAATCACAAAATAATGCTATACTACTAAATTTAAATCAAAAGTTTTAGAAAAACAATAATTTCAAATCAATAAATAAGAAAATCCACTTAGCGGCTTTGAACTCGTCTGGCTCCCACTAGCCTCGTCAGCAGACTCAAATGGGAGATTTTACCTTGCCAGATATAGACTGGAACTTGTGGGTTGGTCACTCACACACTAGCAAGATTTTTGTCGATATACGGGATGACTGTTTTCTACAGCAGCACGTTAGAGAGGCAACAAGAGGGAGTATTATTGTTGATCTGTTTATCAGCAGTGATTATATTCATGCATTAAAAATTTGAAGATAAAAGAACCACTAGGTGGCAATGATCAGTGTATTGATGTGGGATTTACTCAAAGATGTAACTACAATCAGGGGTAAAAGGAGGGTTTCTGCTTTCATAAAAGGTGACTATAGTGGTCTTAGAGATTTTTTTAAAATTCTATACAGTGGGACCAACCGATGATGTTACCAACAGCAAATTCTAAATGGCAAGCGTTCAAAGAATTAATCTTGGAAGCTACTCGGCTTTGTGCCAACTAAGAAATACTGTTCAAGGCCTAAATGGATGTCAGATGAACTAATATCAGAGAAGAAAAAGGCATGGAATGCATATAAATTATCAGGAGACACAGGTGCCTATGTAGAGATAAGACAGTCTGTAATCAAGTCACAAAGGACGTTAGGCAAGTAAAGGCAGATTACAAGAAATCTTTGGCAAAGAATGCAAAGAAAAACAGTAAAGACTTCTTTACTTATGTAAACTCTAGAAGTAAGGGGATGAACCAGTTCGGTCCACTTAACATTCACAGTTCAATTGTTCATGAACCTGCTCCAATAGCTGACAAACTGAATGAGTATTTTGCATCTACGTTCACACGTGAGGAATTCTATACGGAAGTGGAGTCCAGAAGCTTAAACTCTAACAGGGCACAAAATTATTTTGTAATAACTTAAGAGCAAATTGGAAGAGAAATTGAACATAAAAAAATACACCTGGGGTGGATGGGATCTATTCAGTTATATTAAAAGAAACAGTAAAGGAAGTAAGCAAACCCTTAGCCATAATTATGAGACCATCTTTGGACTTATGGGAAGTCCCCAGTCTGGAGATGTGCAACGCATCTCTAATTCACAAAGGGGGATCAAGGTATAACTCAAGTAATTACATACCTGTTGGTTTGACCTCTGTTCCAGGGAAAATAATGGAGTCACTGGTTAAAGAAACATTGTAGGATCATCTAGACAAGACAGCAGTATTAATTCAGACACACCATGGGTTTGTTAAGGGGAAGCTTTGTGTGACAAATTTGATTGGATACTATGACGTGGTCACAAAGGAACTGATTGCAAAAAATAATTTTGATATCATATACTTGCATTTTAGTAAATGCTTCTGATACTGTTGCACATGGAAGACTACTGTACAAATTGGGGTTACTGCTACACATATGGAGTATGGCATTAAGAGCAAGTTGTTACAATGGATAAAAGGATGGTTCAGTGGGAGAAGACAGAGTGGTAATCAATGGACACTGCTCTTCGTGGGATAATGTTATTAGTGGAGTCCTCCAGGGTTCAGTGAGGGGCCATTAGTTTTCTGCATTTATCAATGATATTGATAAAGTTATAACAGGGTTAATGTCTCATAATGATAGTACCTTCATAATGACAGTACAACACTACAACAGGATCTGGAAAGTTCTGCAGATGGGCTGAGAGGTGGCAACTGATGTTTAACATTTACAAATCTGAAGTACTGCATATGGATAGCAGTAACCCCAGAGAAATGTACCAACTGGGTGGTACTACATTCGGGGTAGTGGAGAATGAACAGGATCTGGGGGTAATTGTGCAGTCATATGAAGTTTTCTGAGCAGTGCAGACAGGCTTCAAGAGTAGCTGATGGTGCCATGTCAATGATATACATGAATTTTGCTAGTAGGTATAAGGAGGTGATTGTCCCCTTGTATAAAGCAATAGTCAGGCCACACTTTGAGTACTGCATACTGGTCTGGAGGCCTTATTTTAGGAAGGATTCAGAGCTGCTGGAACGAGTACAGAAAAGGACAGCGAGATTGGTGAGTGGAACACAGGGTTGCTGTTATCAAGAAAGGCTTAAATTCTGCAACTTTCAGTTGAATGGTTTGAACAAACTCAGTGCTGATGGGATTCTTCTCTTGCTCAGATTACGCAGCAGAGGGGACATAAATTCAAATCAAGGAGAGACAATTGTAGAACAGATGTGCGGAAATTTGACTTTAGCCAGCAGGTGGTTGATAGTTGGAACAAACTTCCATCTGTTGTAGTGGAGGTCAGCAACTTAAATAAGTTCAAGGCAGAACTAGACAAACATTTGGAGTGAACGGATGGGTGAAATGGAAAGATTTTTTTTTTTCTTTTAGCTAATGCTATACAAGTATAAGTTTGTTTTCTTGCATCATATGCTTTTACTGATGCTAAAATGTAAGTCTTACACTTGTGGAATAGTAACCCCGAAATGACTTATACACTTGATGGGGTTAGCATTTGTATCTGTAGAGGCATATGATGAAAGAAAGCAAGCTTATACAGCTTCAGATAAAAAAAAAAAAAAAATCTTCCCATTTCACCCAGCTGTCCATTCACTCCAAAAGTTTGTCTAGTTCTGCCTTGAATTTAAGCTGTCAAATTCCACAATAACAGATGGAAGTTTGTTCCAGTAATCAACCACCTACTGGATAAAGACAAAATTCTGTGGACCAATCTGATTCATCCCCTTCCTTCTAGAGTTTACATAACAGGGTGGACACAAATTAGTTGGGCAATTTAGTAACTGAATAATTTGCAAAATATTAATTATAAGGTACCAGTTCAATAGCAGATAAGTAGTATCGTATCCTAAGTTTGCGGATAGATGGTGCTAGGTGTCCAGGTGTTTGTTTCAAGTCCACATATGAGTGAGATGTAGTTCGTGGTTGTTCATGATTCTTTCTGTGTTCTCATAACGATGGAGATGTATAATGGCACTGAAAAAGCAAAATGCTATCTGTGGCTTCATGAAACTCATTCTGCTGTGCAAGTGCAACGAAATTTCGGTCTAGAATACCAAAAAAGTGCCCCGAAAAGAGAGACAATTGTAGCATGGTACAAGTGATTCACCGAAATGGGATGTGTGGCTCATAGGCTTAGCGGGCAAGGCAGACATAGAATTCCAGAAGAGACGGTTGACGCAGTGAGAGATTCATTTTTGAGAAGTCCGACAAAATCTACAGCACGGGCTGGTTTACAGCTGGGAATTCCTAAATCAACAGTCAACAAAATCCTGCGAGAACGTCTGATGTTCAGACCTTGCAAATTGTTCAAGCTCTTAAGCCCACGGACCTGTCGAAGAGAGAAAATTTTTGCACCGACATGTTAGAGTGCATGGAAAGGGATGACGATTTCTTGTTGCAGTTAGTTGCAGTTAGTTTTCAGTGACGAAGCAACTTTTCATTTGAGTGGCAAAGTGAATAGACAATGTCAGGATGTAAACGTGTTTTGTGCCGTAAGTTGTTCTAATGTTTTTGGGCCATTCTTCTTTGCTGAAAAAACTGTTACGGGAATCGTATACCTGGACATGCTTTAGATTTACCTTATGCTAATCCTAAAGGAAACAATGCATGGAGGTTTCATTTTCTAACAAGATGGGGCACCCTGTCACTTCCACACATCAGTTACTTCTTACCTCAGTGCTGAAGCCCCAGTTTAGATTGGTCACGGAGGTGTTATTCCATGGCCACCACGATCACCAGACCTTTCACTCCTAGATTTCAGTGTATGGGGTTTTGTAAAAGATCAGGTTTACAGTCCGCCGCTTCGGACACCCATTCCTGAATTGAAATCACGAATGAGCACTGCAATTGGTTTGATCGACGTGAACATGCTCAGAAACATATGGCAAGAACTGATTTACCGATGGGACATTTGAAGAGTAATGAAGGGCAGCCACATCGAACATTTGTGAAAAAGGTAAACTTTATGTGTTTCACTATCTTATAATCATGTGTACTCTCATGTTTGGCTGTATACATACGCATAATAAACCATTTATTTTGCCCAACTAATTTATGTACACCCTGTATAGAAGTCTTTGCATCCTTTGCCAAAGATTCCTTGCAATTTGCCTACGTTGCCTAACTTCATTTGTGACTCGATTACAGGATAGCTGATATCTACCATAGGCTTCTGTGTCTTCTGATAATTTATATGCATCCCATGCATTTTTCTTCTGCCACGAGTTTCACTAGTTCGTCTGACATCCATTTAGGCCTAAACCTTGTACAGTATTTATTAGTTGGAAAAAAAAAGCCTAGTAGCTTCCAAGATGACTTCGTTGAATGCTGCCCATTTAGAATTTGCTGTTGGTCTCCCTGTACAGAATTTAAAAACTGTCTGAGACCACTGTAGCCACCTCTACAAAATCAAAAATTCTTCCCTTTACCCTTGATTGTAGTTACATATTTGAGTAAATCCCACATCAGTACACTGATCACTGGCTCCTAGTGGTTCCTTTATCTGCAGATTCTTAATGCATGAATAATCACTGCTGATAATCAGATCAAGAGTATTATTCTTTCTGGTTGCCTCTTGAACATGCTGCTGTAGAACACAATCATCCAATTAATCCACAAGTCTTGCTAGTGTGCAAATGACCAACCCACAAGTTCCAGTCTATATCTGGGAAATTAAAATCCCCCATTATAAGCCAATCTGATTTACTGGTCCACTCTATTTTGCTGTACAGTTATTCGTTGTACACATCAGAGTCATTAGGCCTATAACACACCCCTACTCTCACCTTGGTTTTTCCAGTGTTGATGTCACACCAAAGGGACGTGGGAGTTATCATAAAGGCACATGTGAAATTCTTTGAGGAGTGTAAACAGGTGGGAAGGAAAACACATGGTGTTCTATTGATGATTTATTGAACAATATCCTGTAGAGATAAGGAAATCATAATCCAATTATATAATGCAATTGTTAGACTGCTTTGTTTTGTGCGTGTGTGTGTGTGTGTTATGGAGGTTTAATGGTGCATAAGCTGCTGGGGCTATAGTACCATCATTTGTTTGTTTGTTTGGGTATTTATAAGTGCATCAGCATCTGTGGCTATAGTATGCCATGTGTGGTTAGTGCGTATGCTATTTCTTCTTGGATAAAGTTAATTGCAAGACTAGTACCAGTAGATTTCTTTTTAACTAGTTAAATGAGGTGGTATACATTAATAATCTTGAGAAATGTAAAAATGCCCAAGACCTATCTATGTTAGACTGCATTTGGAGTACTATATACATATAAATCTTTCTGCTATATCAATACACATTCAAAGATGTACTTACTTTTGATAAAATTATTAATATAAATTGGAGTCATTCAGATGGAAGAAAATAACTCAGTTTCTATATCACTGAGAAACACGTCAATTTTACATATTATTTATATTACATACCATGAGGAGAAAAGAATGTGTTGCCCTCTTCACTATATACAGATGGTGCACTATGATCAGGAATTAATGATGGCTGCTCGCTTACATGTTGAGCTAAATAAAAAAAAAAAAAAAAGAAAAAAAAATTCTTAATTTTTCCTTATGCAAGCATATTTAAGATAAATTATCATACATTATTACTGACTGACATTGACATTTTAGATGACTAAGAAAATGTGACAAAATAAACTGCTAACAAACTTTCAATAACATATGATAATGGTTGAACGTAATTTGAATCAATCAGTAAAAAAAAAATGTATAAAACCAATCTAATAAAAACATTCTCTCTTTCTAGGAAGGTACGTGTTTTATTAAATTGGTTTTATACAATTTCTATACAATATACTGTCTACCTAATCATCATAATAAGAATGCAAACTGACTTTTAACTTTTAATTTGCTTTTAATCACATCTTTTAAAAATAATTTAAGGATTACTTGGTTAGAAAACTATTGCACATTAGTGAATATATAATTTGATAAACCTGGAGCACTGCCAATGTATACTTATGTAATGGTTTTGAAATTAGGCCACGTTTGAAAGTGTGGATGGTGGGGACAATAGCATTTTAGCTCAGAAAGGCCACGTTTAATATTAGCAAAATAATGCATAGAAGAAATACAGAGTATCACCATATATATTAAAAAAAAAACTCTTTTTGCCCCATTTCATCTGCCCATCTCTTCCAATAATTTGTCCAAATTTACCTTAATTTTCTCCTAACTACCTATTTCCATAACTCTAGGCAAAAGCTCACTCTCCAATACTCACTTACTGTCTGGTGAATGTAATTTCCCCACTCCTATTCTGAAACTGTACTTTCTCAGTTTAAATTGTCAACTTGGATGCCATCTGACAAAGAGGGAAGATACCACCAAAATTTAATTTCCTTAACTCTTAAAACTTTATACAGTTCAATTGGGTCACTATACAGGCACTCAGATTTCAGAGACAACAATTTAAGCCAATCCTTCATGGCAACCCTGTTTTGTACCCAAAAATAATCTTGTTACTCTTCTCTGCACCCTTTGCAACAATAACTATGTTCTTCCTAAAATAGGTTTTCCAAACCCATTTGCAGTATTCCAGATGTGGCTTAAACATTTTCTTTTTTTTTTTTTTTTTTTGGTAGTAGTTGTTGGCGCATCGGCTTCTGTGGCCATAATGCACCTCCCAAGGTTTTTGCAGTACTTTGATCCAAGCCCGAGGCGGGTTTCGAACCCGCGACCTTTGGGTTGCTAGGTAGGCACGTTACCCAACCGGCTAGCCCGGTCGGCTCTTAAACATTACTTTAATACAATGGGATAAACTGTTTGTCGCTGCTAGCAAATTTACTGGCTGTTCTACCATCCTATTTGCATTTTTCAAGAAAATTCATTCTGATTCAAATACTTATACTTAAGTCTTTTTCCTTATCAACTCATTATCTCATTTGAGTTAATCTGGTATGACAAAACTGCCTTGGTCATAAATAAGAGAACCCTGGATGCAATTCAACGCACCATCCTCCTCACTACCACCCACGCCTGCAGAACGGTGAGTAACCCAGCGCTTCAGGTGATAGCAGCAGTACTTCCACTTGATACTGAAATCGCAAGAACAGGACTCCTCTACTACTTATCTAAGAAAATAACCACCACTTTCCTGGAATTTACAATAGACCCAACAAACAACCATAAGGCAGAAAAGATCCGGCTTCAGTCTCCCCTGCTGCAGGTGTGGCAGGACAGGTGGGAAGAAGCAACCAAAGGAGCAATCACCCACAAGTTCTTGCCGCAACTTGAAAAAATCTATCCAAAATCACCTACTTGGTTCTTTCTGGGGTTGCAAACAATATACTTGCTAACTGGACACGGCCCCTTTAATGCAAAGTTAATGGACTTCGCCCTTGTAGAGGACCCATGCTGTACATGTGGAGAGATAGAAACCTGGGAACACCTCATGTACGACTGTCCGCAATATGAGGGTCTCAGGTGCATTCTAATCACGAGTATAAGATACCTCCCCAGAGGGCAAGAGTTTCACCTACTGGATTCAGAGGAGGAATACAGAGCCCTAACCAACTTCGCTCAAGAACTCTTCTCAAGAAGGAGACCACTAAATGCAATACACCAGGAGTGAAGACGACCAGCCAGATAACAAATCAAAACATCTTTTCAGACACCCCCCGGAATGATAATTATGTGGAAGCTACCAAGAAACAAGAAACCCTGCCTATGTACCAACAAATATGAGACCTAAGTGAAACCGACAAATATACTAACTGAAGATAGAGAACCAAAAAAAAAAAAAAAAAGACATTCAACTTGGACGGGACACTGTCCCACGAGCAACTACTACCAGATATGATCTTATGACTACACTATGACTGGTGCGGCCTCACTGCCATGTAGCCAAATGGCAATCTCTACCAGCTCCCTTGCCTGGTACCTTTTTTCCTATCCCTGGCAGGGAGGAGAAGATGGTCTTCCTGTTTCCTCCCTCCCCTACCACCCCATATATTTTGCCTGGTGAGGAATGGGCATGCCTTACTGACCACCTGGGGTTGCCTTCCCTATCGACCCCATACTTCTGTCTTTCCCCCCAGTCTTCAGTCTCTTCCCCCTACTCTGACTAATATGCCAGCGTAAACCCCACACAACTAATCAAAATTAACGATTTCTAAACTGAAAACTGAACCATATTAACCTCTCCTGGCTTTTCTAAACTTAAGTACCCCGGGTTTTTTTTGGTTTTTTTTTTAAAAGGTCCTAGCCACTGAAATCTCAGGAAATTAGGTGGCAGGACCTGCCAGAGTACATATAAGCTACTGGGTTCCTGGTCTGCCTCCACGAGGCGTAAGTGGGGCAACGTTGGCCCCGGTTGGGGTTTAGTGGCTAAACGTCCAGAAGAACAACGATCCAAGACCCACACAGTTTTAAATCTCTGGCACGTAAATCTTTTAAATCTTTAAAACTGTGTGGATCCAAGACCCACACAGTTTTAAATACTAAACGATCCAAGACCCACACAGTTTTAAATCTCTGGCATTTACAGCGTACTGTAACACACCACAATGTAAACTACGCAGAGATGGGGGAAACCCCTGGTGCCGCTTGACCCTAAACACACTTACACTATCTCATTTGAGTTTGGTGTTTTGCAAATGGCATGTTATTCCAACGTTATGACAGTCAAAATAATCTTGGAATAATATAGTAAGCATTTATCAATTTAAACCTCAATTGATATTTTGAGGCACATCTTGTCTTATTTTCGGGGCTTAGAGGGGAACAGGTATCCTGTGCGTTATCAGACACTCAGCCTAAAACACTAATGGATCCAATATCTCTCTATTACAGAAGATTTAGGAGAAGTCCGGTTGGCCTGCCTCCCTAAAATCCACTCATGCACACCTTCTTGATGGTAAGCCCTGTTACGTCACTTAGGTGGCAACGAACGTGTAGAGTGGTTCTCTTCAAGATGCCTGGTCAGCGTGAAAAGGAAAAGACCAAACCCTCCAGCATATGACAGCACAACAAAGCGAATGGCCCTCAGTCCCCAGCAGCTTTCGCTCTCCCTCTTACGGCAGCGAGAGGATCAGAGTGGAAGCAGAGGGTGCTAAGAATCTCTGGGTACGACCAGGCTGCCATGCACGGAAACTGAACTTGGCCTGTTATAACATAAGATCACTCATCGGTGAAGACAGGATATTAGAGCTGGAAGAGGTATTAGAAAATGTGAATTGGTTTATCATTGGTTTGGCTGAAACAAGAAGAAGAAATGAATCACTTATAAGTTTATCAAGTGGAAATCTGCTGTACACCAATGGAAACATTGGGTTTCTGGTCCATAAAGATTTTAAAAATAACATTTTGGAATTCAAAAGTACATCACCAAGGGTGTCAAGACTAATACTCAAGATTTCTAAGATGTACAAGCTAAAGATTATAATGATTTATGCACCAACAACGAGCCATGATGATGAAGAGGTTGAAGAAATGTACACCGAAATTGAGTCTTCTAGATGAGCAGAAAACCCAATACACTATTATTATTATGGGGGACTTCAATGCAAAGGTTGGAAAAAGGCAAAACAACGCAGAAAGAGGAACTATAGGAAATTTTGGAATTGGTGAAAGAAATAAAAGAGGTGAAAGAGTTGTGGAATTTGCAGAATCTCAAGGACTGTCAGTAATGAACACTTTTTTCAAGAAAAGGGTGAACAGAAAGTGGACATGGAAGAGTCCAAATGGATTAACAACTAATGAAATTGACTTCATCCTCACTAACAGAAGATATATTGTGAATGATGTTACCGTCCTGAATAAGGTAAATGTTGGAAGTGATCACAGAATGGTAAGATGTATACTTGATATAGATGTAGGAAAGGAAAAAACTGACTTGAGTAAATAATACAAATGTCTTTGAGATAACAGAGGAGGAGAAAAAGCAGTATGTACTGGAACTTAAGAACAAGTTTGAGCTTCTGCAGACTGCTCAGGACCAAGATATTGACGAGGAATATTACAACTTTCTGAAAGTGATAAAGCCCAAGAAACCTATAGGGAAAAAGAAATCCAAAGAAGAAAAAAATTAGTCAAGAAACACTTGTCATGATGAACCGAAGACGACAAATGAAGAGCAAAAAAAACAGACAGGGAAAAAATTGAGTATACTGAGTTATGCAAAGCCATTAGAAAGAGACTCAGAGAGGACATAAGAAGATTTAACACAAGAAAAGTAGAACAAGCATTAAGGGAAAACAAAGGATTTAAATCAGCAGCCATGAGCAGTAATACAGAAAGACAAATGATACTGAAACTGAAGAATAGCAATGGTGTACTTATAAACAGCAGAGAAGGCATAATTCAAATAGCAGAAAACTACTATAGAGAATTATACAAGCAGCAAGGGAATGATGCCAGCAGTGGGGAAGATGGATTGCAAAGTAGCAACACATGCGACATACCCGATATTCTTCCTGATGAGGTAGAACATGCATTGAAGAAAATGAAGAATCAGAAAGCCCCGGGAAAAGATGAAGTTACTGTAGAGTTGTCAAAATTGGGAGGAAGAGACATAACACAAAAACTGGCAAGGCTCTTCACAAAGTGCATTAGAAAAGGTGTGACGCCTAAGCAGTGGAATAATGCAATCATAGTTTTGCTGCATAAGAATGGAGATAAATCAGAAATTGGAAATTATAGACCAATTAGCTTGTTATCCCACATCTACAAGTTGTTCACAAGGGTCATTACTAACAGATTAGAAAGAATACTTGATGAGAATCAACCGAAAGAGCAAGCTGGCTTTAGGACAGGATTCTCAACTATGGATCACCTTCCCGTAATATCACAGCTAATGGAGAAAGCAAATGAATATAAAACACCATTATGCCTAGCATTTGTGGATTATGAAAAGGCATTTGACTCCATACAGCATAAGGCAATGTTTCGGGCACTGCAAAGACAAGGCATAGATACCCCATATATTATGATTTTGAAGAAAATATATGAGAGTGCTACCTCCTTTATTAGACTAGACAAAGACAGTAGGAAATTTAAAATCGAGAAAGGAGTGCAACAAGGAGACACAATATCTCCGAAGCTGTTTACTGCTGCCCTTGAGGAAGCTTTCAGAAGATTAGACTGATCGCAGAAAGGAGTCAATATGAACGAAGAGTACCTAAACCATTTATGATTTGCAGATGGCATTGTGGTCATAAGCCACAATCCCAAAGAATTAGAGAAAATCTTAATCAGTTATGCACAGTTAGTAAGGATTTTGGACTAAAGATGAATATGGCTAAAACAAAAGTAATGATGAACAAGTACACCACAGAAAAGGAAATAATGATTGAAGGAGCAGTAATTGAAAAGGTGGAGTCATATTTATCTGGGACAAGTTATTAGCTGTAATAATGGTAAATGGTTGGAAGTCAAGAGAAGAATAAATTTTGGATGGATAGCATTCAGGAAATATAGTCATATACTGAAGAGCAATATCCCAGTTTGTCTGAAACGTAAAATAATGAACCAATGTATACTCCCCACCATGACTTATGGAAGTGAAACTTGGGCACTCACCAAAAGAATGGAAGAGAAGCTGAGAACTACACAGCAAAGAATGGAACGAATTATATTGGGAATCCGACTGTTAGATAAGAAGAGAAACACATGGATTAGGCAGCAAACTCAAGTAAAGGACATTCTTATCAAAACTAAAGAACTAAAATGGTCTTGGGCAGGACACATAGCTCGAAGACATGATGACAGATGGACTAAGAAAATAACAGAATGGTACCCAAGAGGAGCTAGAAGAAAACCTGGAAGACAAAGGCGGAGATGGATAGATGAAATTCATGAGTTTTTGGGTAGTAAATGGATGGCCAGTGCTCAAAACAGAAGGAACTGGAAAGTTGCTGGAGAGGCCACTTCAGCAACTTTCCAGTCCATCATCAGCCATTGAAAATGGCTGATGATGATGATGATGATGATGATGTCTTATTTCAATTTATTAATTTATCCAGTTGTACACCCTGATTATGTCACTAACCACCAGCCTGCCACTGTATTAACAACAACCTTGGACATGCAACTTGAAATTCCTATATCAACATCATTAATAAATATTCAAAACAGTAAGATGCCCAATACTGCAGCCTGTGGAATTTCATTTATCACATTATTCCATGAAGAGCAGTGGCCATTTATAACTACAGTTTCCTACCACTTAATCATTCCATAATTCATAGTAGTAACTTGTTCCCTAATGCTATACTGCTCCAATTTACAGAACAATTGTTTATGAGGAATAGCATCAAAGGCTTTACTGAAATCTAAGTCCAAAAGGTCAAAATTTTTCTTTGCATCCAGTTCCTTTGTGATGACTTCATTGTTACTAATTAGCATGCCATCTCACTTTAAAAAATCCATGCTGTGGTTGCCTTATACCTACACTGCTATAAGGCAACTGATCAGAATGATGGAAAATCAAAGATGGATTGATCAAAAATAATGAAAGATAAAAATGACCTATTACTTTTTTAACTGCTTCATTATTATTTTTCCTGGCACAGAGGTCAATTTAAAGGTCTGTAGTTACCCTCTGTTACTGTGAATTGGAGGCTCCCAATACTACAGCTAAAAGTGTGCTATCACTTCTGCTGCTTATTTTAATATTATCAGACTGATTCCATTAGCATTGGGTGCTCTCTTCACTTTTAGCTACAGCCAATTCTCTTCAAGTTTCTTTTCAGTTATCATAAATTCATTTAACTTTAAGTCAGTATTAGACAAGGTGTCCACTAAAAACATCATGTGTGACTGTGGATAGAACACATTTATTGTATGTCAGCAAACTGTAAAGGAATAAGACATGTTTCACCATATCTTATTCTCTCTCTCTCTCTCTCTCTCTCTTTATAGGATGCTTTCAGGATGGCCTTGTTCTTTAATCTGTTTTTGTAGCCAGCAGGATTTAAATTTCATAGATAAAAAATGAGAATACGTATATTTGTGAAATGAATTACTAATTGTTGGGAAGTTTAGATGTTTTCACAGAAAAGTTTGTTCTTTTAGTTTGACTATTCAGTATCCATGATGTATTGGTGTAGATAAAATAAAAGTTTGTGTGTGGGGGTGGGGGACATGTATGAATTGATAATTTTTGGGTAGAGCACAGCAAGAATATACCTAGCTCCTTGGCATAATGTGGCCCCAAACATACACACAAATTGGACTCTTCCAGTCATGAACTAGCAGAGTAGACACAGCAAGAATATACACTAGTTGACCTGAATGGATCCTACATGGTACCAACATGTTCATTCCAGTGGATCATCTGGTGACCAGCCTGCAAACACCATTTTAAAGCTGCATCCTTGAAATGTAGAGTACAGATTTTGTTGTGATACCCATCGTAACCTCAAAAGACACTAAATGAAGAGATGAGAGTTGCTGTAGCTATGCTCTAGATGCCAAAAAAAGGTTTTCACCATTTCAAGGCTCCAATTAGCAAAGTGGTAGTATTATAATGAATGCTGAGTCATCCAATCATATAGTAATATCTGGTGACATGGACTTGCCATTCCTCTGAGTGAAGTGGATACAACACCTTAACCCCTGCTTACACCTGGGTGATCATTAGAATTAATAAAGGCATTTGATGCAAGAAAGCAAGCTTATACAGCTTCAGCCTAAAAAAAAAACACCCTTCCCATTTCACCCATCCATTCATTCCAAATGTTTGTTTAGTTCTGCTTTGAATTTATTTAAGTTACCAATTGCCACAATGACAGATGGAAGTTTGTTCTAGCAATCAACTACCCACTAGCTAAAAGCAAATCCGCACATCTATTTGACAACTGTCTTTCCTCAAATTCAATTTATGCCCCCTCGGGTTTGTAATCTGAGCAAGAGGAAGAATCCCATCAGCTTTGAGCCTGCACAATCCATTCAAGGCCTTATACACCTCATTCAGATCACCTCACAGATGCCTAGTTTCCAGCTGCGCCAATTTGCAGAACTTAAGCCTTTCTTCATAAGAGCACCTGATTGTTCCCTTCACCAGTCTTGTTGCACTTCTCTGTACTTGTTCTAGTAACTCTAAATCCTTCCTAAAATGAGGCTTCCAGACTTGTATGCAGTACTCAAGGTGTGGTCTGACCATTGCCTTATACAAAGGGATAATCACCTCCTTATTCCTGCTTACAAAATTCCTGAATATCATTGACAAGACCCCATGACCTACTCTGGCAGCCTGTCTGCACTGCTCAGAAAACTTCATATCTAACTGCATGATTATCCCCTGGTCTCTTTCAACTCCACTACCCCGAGTGCAACATTACTCAGTTCATTTTTTTTTTTTTTTGGTAGTTGTTGGCGCATCGGCTTCTGTGGCCATAATGCACCTCCCAAAGCTTTTGCATTTAGATCCAAGCCCAAGGTGGGATTCGAACCCGCAACCTTTGGGTTGCCAGGCAGGCACTTTAAACCGGTTCGTACATTTCTCTGGGGTTATTGCTACCCATATGCAGTACAGGTAACCCTTGTATAACACAGTAGTTTGGTTCCTACAAAATCTTGTGTAATGCAAAACCGTGTTATTTGGGACTAAGAACCAGTACAAAAAGGGGGGTTACTTTCCAAAAGCTAACGAAAATACACCATTTTTTTATAACTATCGGAAACTTAATTTTTATAATAGTAGTAACTTAAATAGTAATAACTGAACAAATGTCTTACCTTACAAACTGCGATACATATATGTTAGATAATGTACGTTCATTTAATTTTCTTCCTCTTCCTTGCTGCTAAGCACAATCAAACGAGAACATTTTCTGTTGTAGAATGTCTTCACCTTCTGAATTTTCTTCTGCAGCATCTATACTTAGTGTACCCTTCTGTTCTCTTTAAAAATCAGTAATCTGGGTTTGTTTGCTTTTGCTTGATAGAGCTTTGTAAATTTCTTGGTATGGAGCTAAACATTTTTTAAGTTTTTGAACTTTGTGCTCCTTTTAGTTGAAGGATCTGCATTCGAAAAATAAGATTCTAATTGCAAGGCTAAGTTTATGCTTTCCCATATGCTTTTTAGGGTAAAAGTTGAAACCTCAGAATCACCTGTGCTATCATCCTCTCAATTTATTTGATTTACTTCCGATGCCATTTCCACCAAATCTGCTTCGCCAGCTTCTTTTCTACCAGTAATTCTTGAACGTCTTCAGTACTCATATCATCAAAATCTTCCCCTCCTACTGACTTAGCAAGTTCCTACTATCGCACCGATTCCATTTTTTGCCAGTTCGACCATATTTCCTGAATGAACTGACTCTGGCCATACATTTTTCCAACATGCATTTAATTTTGACCATTTTACTTCTTTAAGCTATAATTCTGATACAGCCCACAATTGAGAAATGTTTCCATGCCTCCATCACTTCAATAAATTCGAAATCAATTTTTTTCAAAAATCCATTATAACGATTTTCTGATGGAATGAGTTTTAAAGGTAGATATAATGCCTTGATCTAATGGCTGAATTAAAGAAGTTGTATTAGGTGTTAGGAACATTACTTCAACATTTGTATGACCTGGCACATTATCCAATAGTAATAAAACTTGAAAATTAGATTTTTTTCCACTTTAAAACAGTAAAATGATAAGCAATTAATAACAAAGAACACGACACACACAAGTAGCAACAAACATGGTATGCACAAGTGATATTTGGAGTAATGAATTTCTGAACATTATGTTTATGATATGATTGAATATTTCATAGAAGGGGAAACACATTTCACCATAATAACGTGAAAATCCACAGAATTCCAGCTAGCCATACTATAGCAAATGCAAGAAGGTCGAGTTTACTACCCATTTATAATTACATTGCACAAACAGAAAAGCTCAATAAAATGGAAAGTGCAAATTGTTTTTATTGATTTATTGTAGTGACCTCCAGAAATGGTCTTTAAAAAAATATCAAAAAGGCAATAACAACTAGCGTATCAACAGCAGGGATTCACAAAAAAAGAATGGAAATGTTGAAAAATTACATCCAACATAATAGCAGGGTTTTCCCAGCACAAAAGCTCAAAAATACCATGTTATGCAAGATTTCCCGCAAGATTTACCACGAAGAGCAGTAATCATTGATTACCACTCTGTTTTCTCTCACTCAACATTCCTTTTATCCATTGTGGCAACTTGCCCTTGATTCCATACTGCTCCAATTTATCAATAGTATCAAAAGCGTTCCTTAAATCCAAGTATATGATATCACGGTACTTCTACAACCGTGTTGTAGAAGTACCGTGTTATATGGGGGTTGCCTGTACTTTGCATTTGTCAATATTAAACTTCAGTTGCCACTTCCCAGCCCATATACCCAACTTTTCCAGATCCTGTTGCAGCTGCATACCATCATTACTGTTATTAACAACCGTGCCAACTTTTGAATCATCTGCAAATGTTGCCATTAACCTTGATATACCTTCATCAATATCATTGATAAATATACAAAACAACAATGGGCCCAACACTGAACCCAGGGAGACACCACTAATAGAATTAGTCCACAAAGAGCAGTAATCATTGATTACCACTCTGTTTTCTCTCACTCAACATTCCTTTTATCCATTGTAGCAACTTGCCCTTGATTCCATACTGCTCCAATTTATCAAAGTATCAAAAGCGTTCCTTAAATCCAAGTATATGATATCAAAATTATTTTTTTCATCCAGTTCCTTTGTGACCAACATCATAGTATCCAATCAAATTTGTCAGACAAGACTTCCCCGTAACAACACATGCTGTGTCTGAATTAATACTGCTGTCTTGTCTAGATGATCCTACAATGCTTTAAACAGTGACTCCATTATTTTCCCTGGAACAGAGGTCAAACTAACAGGTATGTAATTAATCGTGTCAACCCTTGATCCCCCTTTGTGAATTAGAGATACATTTGCATATCTCCAGTACGTGGGGACTTCCCCTGCCAAAAATGCTCTCATAATTACAGCTAAGGGTTTGCTTACTTCCTTTGCCACCTCCTTTATATAACTGGATAGACTGAATACACCCCAAGTGCCTTTCTTATGTTTAACTTCATCAATTTCTCCTCTATTTTTCTCTCAGTTATTACAAAATCATTTAAACTCCCTGTTAGAGTTTGATAAACATCTGGCCCTTTCCTCCTTGAATAACTTCTCATGTGTGAATGTAGATCCAAAATACTCATTTAGTTTGGCAGCTATCTGAGAATGATCATCTACAGTCAAACCACCAATATCAAATTGACCAATCTGATTTATCCCCTTCCTTTTAGAATTTATATAAGTAAAGAAGTCTTTGCTGCTTTTCTTTGCATCCTTTGCCAAAGATTTCTCATAATCTGCCTTCGCTTGCTTAACCTCCTCTGTGACTTGATTACAGACAAGCTTATATTTACCATAGGCTTCTGTGTCGCCTAATAATTTATATGAATCCCATGCATGTTTCTTCTCTGCCACAAGTCTCATTAGTTCATCTGATATCCATTTGGATCTAAACCTAGAACAGTATTTCTTAGTTGCAACAAAAAACCTAGTAGCTGCCAAGATTACTTCCTTGAATGCTTCCCATTTAGAATTTTCTGATGGTAACATCATCAGTTGGTCTCCCTGTACAAAATTTAAAAAATATCTGAAAAAAAAAATCTGAGAATTTAAGAAACTAAAAAATTACTTAAAGATGTAACTACCTGATGGTAGTTACATTTTTAAGTAAATCCCACATCAGTACACTGTGATCACTGCAACCTGTTAAAACTAGTAGAGTAGTTAATGATCACTGTCAAGCTGAGCTTCTTCAGAGAGACCTAGATAGCCTTCAGGAATGGGCAGAAAAATGGCAGGTATGCTTTAATCCAACAAAGTGAAAGGTATTACACCTGGGAAACAGTAATCCCAAAATAACTTATTCAGTTGGAGTTCAACTAAAACTAGTACTGGAGGAAAGGGACTTGGGTGTTCAATACGGTCAGACATGAAATTCTCTGAGCATTGTAAACAGGTTGCAAGGAAGGCCCATGATGTCCTATCGATGATCTCTCGAACTTTTGCAAGTAGAGATAGGAACATGATAATCCCATTATATAAGGCTTTTGTTAGACCACACTTGGAATACTGTGTTCAAGTATGGAGACCACACCTAAAGAAAGATATCAAGCTTCTTGAAAGGGTGCAAAGACAGGTAACTTGCCTGGTGAGATCGGCAAAAGGGCGTCCTTATGAAGAAAGACTTCGAATATGTGGGTTGCATCGTTTGGAAACTAGACACCCTAGAGGAGATTTGATTGAGGTGTTTAAGGCTCTGAGAGGCATCAGTAAAATGATGAGGACGAAATTTTCAAGATTATAAATGATGCTAGAACTAGGGGACATAAATTCAAGTTACGGGGGGAGATGTTTAGATTGGACTGCAGGAAGTTTTATTTTAGCCAGCGAGTTATAAATTAATGGAATAAGTTGCCTACATGGGTGGTAGAGGCTGTCAGTTTGGGGAAATTCAAAGGTCATCTGGATAGTACCTTTGGGTGAGGGAAACGCATAGGATGATAGGTTTAATTTCCCTTTCTTTTATTAATTGTTTTTTTTTTTTTTTTTTTGTTTTTTTTTATCATTGTTTTATTCGCATTTTTTTTTTTTTTTTTTTTGGCTGGTGCAGCATAAGCCATAGACTTTCTTGCACCATGCGGCCATTACTATTACTAATACTAATACCTAGTGGTTCCTTTATCTGTAAATTCTTGATGCATGAATAATCACTGCTGATAATCATATCAAGAATTAGATATGCTGCTGTAGAAATCAATCAACCAATAAATCCCAAAAGCCTTGCTAGTGTGCAAGTGACCAACTCAAGTTCCAGTCTATATCTGGGAAGTTAAAATCCACCATTATGAGAAACTGATTTACTGGCCCACTATTTCTCTATATAATTGTTCATTGTACTCATCAGAATCATTAGGCCTATAACAAACTCCTACCCTCAATTTTGCTTTCCCAGTGCTTATGTCACACCAAACTGACTCAACGTTGCACTGTATGTCAACTGGATTCACTTCCTTATATTTTGTGTGTTTCTTAACTAACCCCTCCTCCCTTCCTATCCTTCTGTACACTGTACTCCGCAAATTCCAATTCTTCATTCATTATCTTTGTGTGATACCATGTCTCTGATATCCCAACAATATCCACCTTTGATGTCTTGATCAGCACTTCAAATTCATCAAATTTATTTACTATACTCCTAGCATTGGTGTGCATGCAAGTATACATGCACCCGTTCTTACTCTTAGTTACTCTAACACAGTCCATGTATTTACTTGTTTCATGATGCCCAGCAGTTCCTGAAATCCCCAGCAACTCGCTTTCTAGGTTGCTGCTGATTCCAATAGAAGCAGTGCAAGATTTATTTCCACCTCTGCCTGTGGCTACTGTTAATCTCTCCAATCACCTCCAATTATCTAATTGCAGTATTTTTGACCTTGCGTATGATGATATAGCTAGGGTTACCAACAGTCCCACCATCATGAACTTCACTTCACTCACAAGTTAGACCTGAATATTAACTGCATCAGCATATTAACCAAACTACATATCTACCTGGAAGAATGTCTATAGCAAACTTCATGGACTAAATCTGCTGGCACCTAGCAATTTATTTGCTTGGTAAAGATACACAGAATTCCCTTCTATCTGAAAGAAGAATCTCTTACATTCTATACTGTCAAAAATGGATTAATCAATGCACTGGGTGCTACATATGATCTATCTGAATCTGGATTTTTCATTGATAGCTAGACAATAAACTTAAGAGGAATTCTGCTACACAATGGGAATATGTTACTCTCCATTCCAGTTGCCTGTTTTGTACATTTAAAAGAAAATTACAGTGATCTGAAATTTGTTAGAAAAGGTGAAATAATGTGATCATGAGAGGATAGTTTGCGGTGTTTTAATAAAAATCATATCAGCTTGGCAAAAGTAAACAAATCTCTCATTCACTCACACATGGAAAAGTGACAAAAACTTTGCTGAAATCTAAGTATATGATGTCAAAATTATTTTTTGCATTCAGTTCCTAAGTTCCTATGTGACTAATGCACATTAGTTGATCAGATTGGTTAGACAAGATTTCCTGTTAACAAAACAGCGTTGTGATTACCATATAACTTGTTCCTGTCATGATGATACTGCATTACTTCTTTAACCATTAACTCCATTACCCCCCAGGTAAAGAAGTCAACCTTAGAAGTCAGTAATTACTTACCTCACTCTCTGATCACATTTGTGAACAGGAGAAAAATTTCAATGTCCCCAGTTTGTATGGACCTCCCCGAATCCAAGGATGCTCTTATAATTATGGCTATAGCTTTCTTTACTTCTCTGCTGCTTCTTTTAATATAGTGGGATAGATTCAAGCAGCCTGGATGACTTATTTACTTTCAGCTTTAACAATTTCTTTTCCACTTTCCATTCAGTTACAATAACATCATTTGGCTAGCAGTTACTGTTAGTATCAATAATGGCAAAATGATGCAATGAAGCAAGCATATAGACATCAATATAAGAAGAAAAAATTTTTTTTAAAAAATTAACCCATTTTGTTGGCTCATCCCTTTTATTAATTTGCTCAATCTTCCTTCAAATTTATTCAAACTACTCACTTCAAAAACACTAGGTGAAAATTTATTCCAAATCAAGTACTTTGTCTGAAGGCAGATTTCCACACATCTATGCCAAACCATCCTTTTCAATTCAGATTTTTCATGTGTGTATGTGTGCGTGCGTGTGTGTAATTCAAAGAGTATGACAATCATCAAATTCAAATTAGTGAATATACATAATTTTTTAATTTTTACCAATTTTTATTCTACAGAAATAGTGTATAATTCCAACAACATTTCACATATTTATCATCATGAGGGAAAAAATACATCAATCAGCTCATCTGAAAAGTACTTACCTATTAAGACTGAGGCTTTTCTTTCACTAGGAACAACTTTAAAATGAAGAAACCAGGCTTCTCCCCAGGAAATAATAAACGAACATATAAGGAGAGTAACAGATGCTGAGCAATGTGAATTTATCCACTAAAAAATACATATCACATATATAAACAAAAGAAAAACATATGAGATATACAAAATTAACAACATGAAAATACAACAATAAAACATTTCACACACAATCTTTCATTTTATTATTTTTTTGAAAGAGAATTTCAATTTAAAATTTTTTTTTAATTTACTTTCTCAATTTTAAAAATTAATTTTCATTCATTCTGTACCAGCCACATTCTGTGAAATGTGGCTGGTACAAGATTTTATAAAAATCAAGAGGTCATGTTTTTCCCCCCTTTTAATTTTTGTTGAGTTTCACCCCGTTAAGGAACACATGGCACCTAATTTTCACTACACTCCGCAAAGTTATTCATATCAGAAATGTTCAGTGCATTATACAATTGTAAACAGTGTTTTTAAATGGAGCAAATATACCAAAATGAAACTCCCTAAATGCTGTTATATTTCGTTGGTGATACAGATCTTGCATATGTGATGTCATTAGACAGTTAGCATTAGTAAAGGCACATGATGCAAGAAAGCAAGCTTATGCAGCATGAGCCAAAAAAAAAAAACCCGCTCCCATTTCACCCCTCCGTTCATTCCAAATACCTGTCCAGCTCAGCCTTAAATTTATTTAGGCTATCAACTTCCACAACAAAGGATGGCAGTCTGTTCCACCAACCAACTACCTGCTGGCTAAAGGCAAACTTCCAAACATGTATCCTACATCTGTCTTTCCTCAATTTAAATTTATGCCCTCTCAGGTGATTATTCTGAGCAAGAGGAAGAATCCCATCAGCAATGAGCATGCTCAAACCATTCAGGGCTTTATATGACTCAATCAGATCACCTCGCAGGTGCCTAGTCTCTAGACACCAATTTGCAAAACTTAAGCCTTTCTTTGTAAGAGCAACCCTTTGTTCTGTTCACTAATCTCGTTGCCCTTCTCTGTACCCGTTCCAACAGCTCTACATCCTTCTTAAAATGAGGCCTCCAGACCTGTATACAGTACTCAAGGTGTGGCCTGACCATTGCCTTATACAAGGGGATAATCACCTCCTTATCCCTGCTAGAAAAATTCCTGTATATCATTGACAAAACACCATGAGCTACTCTTGCAGCCCATCTGCACTGCTCAGAAAACTTCATATCTGCCTGCACAATTACCCCCAGGTCCTTTTCATTCTCTACCACTGTCAGTGTAGTACCACAGAGTTGATACGTTACTCTGGGGTTACTGCTTCCCATATGTAGTACTTTACATTTGTCAATGTTAAACTTCATTTTCCACCTCTCAGCCCATCTGCTCAACTTTTCTAGATCCTGTTGCAGCAGCGTACCGTCATTAGTGTCCTTAACAACCCTGCCAACCTTCGTATCATCTGCAAACTTGGACATTAAAGCTTGATATACCATCATCAATATCATTTATAAATGCAGAAAACAAAATGGACCCAACACTGAACCCTGAGGGACTCCACTAATAACATTAGTCCATGATGAGCAGTGTCCATTGATCACCTCCCACTCTGTCTTCTCCCACTCAACCATCCCTTTATCCAGTTGACATTTATGAGCCTACAAGGAGCCAGGTATGTACACACACACAAGGGTAGAAAAAGAAACATTAAGAAGTTAATTCTGAGGGTTTCCTGATAAGGTTCAATACTGGTTCAAATGGGTCAATTCCGATTTCATTATTCCTATTCATTTTTATGTTCTTATTTTTTAGTTATATACAGTGCAATTAGCATCTACCTTTGGAGTTTGTGACATTATGCCCCATTCAGAACTATCTAAAATATGGTACTATATCTGCAAACTGAATTGGACTGTTTCAACAATATTACTTCAATGTGTAATACAAATGTCAAGGAGAAATTAATTAAGGAGAAACAAAAATAAAAACATAAAAACAAAAAATAAAAACCTCCAAAAAAGCTGAAGTGTACCTCAACATTCTGCATTGCTGTCATAAAAAGAGTAAAAGACATTACAAAACCGAAACAGAAGCTTTCAAAAAAAGTCACCATCTGTAAAAATCTAAAAGTAGAATAGCAAAGGATTTGGAAGCACAAGGCAAACTATAGATATCAATAAATCATGTTTTGCTCTAACACTATTGATAAATTGCAGCAATCCTTGCATAACATGGTACTTATACAACACTGTTTCGCTCTAATATGGTTAGAGAATTGTGGCAAATCTTGCCACATACATAACAAGGTATTTTTGAGCTTTTGTGTGGGGGGAACCTTGCTCTGCTATTACGTTGGATGCAATTTTTCAATATTTCCATTATTTTTTGTGAATCCTCGCTGGACTTTAGTCGTTATGCAAAAAAAATAAATAAACAAATAAATAAAAATAAGGGAGCTTCTGCACTATTGAACTTGTGCTTGTTTTCAGACCATAACAATTTGTAACTTCGAGGCATGCAGTTCATGACTTTTAAGGTTTTTGTAAGGTTAGTCTGGTTTTTATTTGATTGTTTTTAAGGTTTTCCAGGTATGTTTTACTAAACTTTGTTCTTAAGAACCGTGTTGGATTAATTTCTTCGTTGTGAATTAAATTCCAGCCCTAAAGAAATTAGGCAAAATTTGGGTAACTGCCGATTTATTTAAAGGATGGTTTCTAAATTGTTTTGTGCCAGCTGTGGATAACTATTTAAAGTGGAAAAATCTATATTTCAAAGTTTTATTACTATTGGATAACGTGCCAGGCCATCCAAAATGCTGAAGTAATGTTCCTACCACCTAATACAACTTCTTTAATTCAGCCATCGCATAAAGGCACGGTACTTTTATATCTACCTTTAAAACTCATTATATCAGAAAATCATTACAATGGATTTTGGAAAAAATTGATTCCGAATCTACTGAAGTGATGGAGGCGTGGAAGCATTTTTCAATTGTGGATTTTATCGGCTTTATCACTCAAAGAAGTAAAACTGTTAACGCGTGAATGTTGAAAAAATGTATGGCTAGAGTCAGTTCATTCATAAAATATGGTTGAACCAGCAGAAAACAGAATCAGTGCGATAATAGAACTTGCTAAGTCAGTAGGAGGGGAGGTTTTGATGATAAAACTACTGAAGATATTCAAGAATTACTGGTAGAAAAGGGGCTGGCAAAGTGGATTTGGTAGAAATGGTGTCAGAGGTAAACCAAATCAATTCAGAGGATGACAGTATATATGAAAATTCTGAAGTTCCAAATTTTGCATTAAAAAAGCATATTGGAAGGCATAAACTTAGCCAAGCAATTAGAATCTTATTTTTTTTTTTTAATGCAGATTCTTTGACTGGAAGGAAAACAAAGTTCAAATGGGAGCTTCAAAAATGCTTAGCTCCATACCATGCAATTTACAAAGATCTATCATGCAAAAGCAATCAATCCCAGAATCTGATATTTTACAGAGATTTCATGTATAAGAAGATACATGAAATCTATATGCTGCAGAAGAAAGTTCAGAAGGTGAAGATATTCAGTAATAGATGAAATGTTCTCGTTAGATTTTGCTTAGCAGCAATGAAGAGGAAGACAATTAAATGAATATACATTAACTGATATATTATGCCAGTTAATCTGTTTAGTTAAATTGATTAACTGACATATTATCACAGTTTGTAAGGCTTTTGTTGAATTATTACTATTTTAATAAAAATTAAGTTTCCGATAGTTATAAAAAGATGATGTACTTTTGTTAGCTTTTGGAACGTAATCCCCCTTTTCGTATTAGTTCTTAGTCCTGTATAACATGGTTTCGAACAACATATTTTTAGATTTAGATTTTATAGGAACCTAACTATCGTGTTATATGTTACCTGTGTTATAAAAAGTTTATTCTGTTGAATGCAAGATGGCTGGTAGAAATTTCAAATACATGGACCTTCACTCGCATTACTTTTCCTACACAAGAAGTTTATTGCACAAGAAATCATGTTAGCAATGCAAACACACTACTTAAATATAGTTCAGGAGATAAATATATATAGAGCAGAAAGAATTTGCCTTTGCCACTATTGCATTCAATTTAAAAAATATCCAAAATTTGATTACACAGCAAAACACAGTAGGCCAAAATAAGATTTAATATATGAGTTTGATATGCATTCCATTTGAAGCTGAGATATTCACTTATTCATAATTTGCAATCTGTGACACATTACGGCAAGCTTTGGCAATGAGGGGGATGTTTTTTTTTTTTTTTTTGATTTGGTAGTTGTTGGCGCATCGGCTTCTGTGGCCATATTGCACCTCCCAAGGTTTTTGCAGTACTTTGATCCAAGCCCGAGGCGGGAATCGAACCCGCGACCTTTGGGTTGCCGGGCAGGTACTTTACCCACTCGGCTAGCCCGGTCGGCAAAGAGGGGGATGTTAAGTTACTCTATAATAATTATTTGCAATTTCATTCTGTTGTTGTTGTAGTTGGGTTTTAGGAGCATCAGCAAGCATTGCGTATGTTCTGTGGTCGATTAAGCCCAGGGGCTCATATCTGGTGAGTATGGGCTTGGCACACCCAGGGTCCTGAGCTGGATATCATCATTCTTCTCTTTCTTGGTGATTCCCCTTCTTATGTCTGTCTGTCTGTCTGTCTCTCTCTCTCTCTCTCTCTCTCTCTCTCTCTCTCTCTCTCTCTGAGTAATTCAGAATTTTTCTTTTTTTTTTTTTTTTTTTTTGGCTGGTGCAGCATAAGCTTCAGGCTTCCTTGCACCATATAGCTAATAATAATGGGAGGCCAATCACATGCCTCCCAACGATGTACAAGATCCTGACCAGCTGCATAAGTAAGAAGATATCAGACCACTTAGAGAGTCAGAACATAATGGCCAAACAGCAGAAAGGATGCAAGCAGAGGAGCAATTAACCATAGATGCCGCAGTTATGGAGCAAGCCTTCAAGAAGCACCGCAACCTATACACGGCCTACATCGATTACCGCAAGGCCTTCGACTCTGTACCTCATAGCTGGCTAATACAGACTCTGAAGATCTACAAGGTCAATCCGATAGTGACAAACTTCCTAGGAGAAACAATGGCGAAATGGAGTACCACCATTAAGGTCGAGAACATCACAACCACGCCAATTCCCATTAGAAGAGGAATCTTTCAGGGAGATGCTCTGAGCCCACTATGGTTGTCTAGCACTCAACCCACTATCCACCATACTCAATGGCAGCAAGTATGGATATAACCTCAAAGAAGGAAGAAAGAACCTGTACACCCTCACCCACCTGATGTACATGGATGACATCAAGCTCTACTAGGCAACCGAGAAGCAACTCCAGCAACTACTCTGGATCACCGAAGAATTCAGCAAGGATATCAGGATGGAATTTAGTCTAGAAAAATGTAAGACCCACACACTGCACCAGGGAAAATTAGTTGGCTGAAACTACCAGCTGCTGACTGGTAAAGAGATCGAAGCTATGACAGAAGGAGAGACCTACAAATACCTAGGGATGATGCAGGCTGAGCAGTTAGAGCACAAGGAAATCAAGAAGTGCCTGACTGAAAAATATCATCAGAGACTCAGAAGCCTGCTGAAAGCAAAATTGAACGGAGGGAACACAGTTAAAGCCATAAACACCTATGCAGATCCAGTAATAACATACACATTCAGGGTCATAGATTAGACTAACACCGAGCTAGAAGATATCATGCGAAAGACAAGGACAATGATGACTAAGAGTCGCCAACACCACCCGAAGTCAGCAGTGGAGAGAATAACAATACCTCGGAAAGAGGGAGAAAGGGACCTGATAGACCTGACAGAACAACAGAAAACAGCGATAGTTAACCTGAAAGATTATTTCGAGAACAACACAGCACCACTCCACCAGGCCATAATGAAGATAGATAAGTGGTATACCCCACTCAACCTAAGTGAGGAAACTCCTCCCGTCCAGACAGTACAAGAAACGAAGTTAGAAAGATTGGCAAAGAAGACACTCCATGGCAGACACTACAATGACCTCCATCAAGATCACATCGACACCATTGCTTCCAATGCATGGCTCACAAGCGGTGTGCTCTTCCGAGACTGAAGGATTCATGCTGGCCATCCAAGACCAGGTAATCAACACCAGAAACTATAGAAAATACATCACAAAGGAGACCAGAATGTCAGATGACACAAGTTGACGATGCCACCTGGCCTCAGAAACGATCCAACACATCACCTCGGGGTGCAAGGTGATCACCCAGACTGAATACGCTCATAGACATGACCAGGTAGCCAGGATAATACATCAGAAGCTAGCAAGGAAATACCAGTTGACCAAAGAAAGTGTACTATACTACAAGTATGAACCCCAGGCAGTACTAGAGACCCAAACCCACAAGTTGTACTGGGATTGGGCCATAACAATGGATAAGACCATCCCTCACAATAGACCGGACATAACCCTTGTGGACAAGATGGAAAAGGCTACCTACCTGATTGACATAGCGGTGCCGAACACTAGCAATGTTCGGAAAACCCATGAGGAAAAAATTAGACTCTACATAGCAGCCTAGCAGCAATAGGTCTCCCAGAGAACACCTACAAGGAACTCCAGAAAGTCGCAATCCTGAACACCTGTAGGATAGTCAGAGATTTCCTCGACCGACAGTAACACCAGACATTACAACCACCCTGTGTACTTGGTAGTAGTATCAGTCACGGAGTGGAACCCCATCAGGGAGAAATAATATAAGAGCAACAACAATAATAATAATAACCTGCAGTAAACCCATGGGGAAAAAATCAGTAAGTACACGAACCTAAGACAGGAGATCAAAGAGATATGGTATATGCAACAAATAACGACCATCCCAATCATCGTGTCAATCACAGGTATGGTGCCAAAGACCCTACATAACAGCCTAGCAGCAATAGGTCTCCCAGCGGACATCTACAAGGAACTCCAGAAAGTTGCAATCCTGAACACCTGTGCTAGTCAGAGAGTTCCTCGACCAACAGTAACACCAGACATAACAACAACCACCCTGTGTACTTGGTAGCAATACCCGTCACGAGGTGGAACCCCCAATCAGGGAGAAATAATATGAGCAATAATAATAATAATAATAATAATAATAATAATAATTTTCTGTTTTGCTGGATGAAAAACCTGAATTTCTGTTAGAAAAAAACCATGCAACCCTCACATGAGACCGACTGACTCATAATACAATCAGCAGTAACCCACTTTCTTATACATGTGATATTGTTGGTAACAATGACAAATTTAAAAATTGAGCTTGAAAAAGTCAACTGAAACATTTCTCTTTGTCAACTTAAAGTATGACAACAATAATACCAATATTTAAGAAAATAAATTAAGTCCACATACACATAATATACAGAAAAATTGGTTGGAGAAAAAAAAAAATTGAGACTGTCTCCTTTGCTAGCTCAAGGGAGTAGTAACAAGCAGAAATGAGAAACTTAATAACAAATAAAGTCTGCTTATTGGAGTGAGAATGGCTGAGGCCTGTCACAGACATTCTTCTGGGTACAATGGGTTAGGGTTTGATACCTTGGAGTCTAAAACATTGATAGTAATGATATTCAAGTGCCATTTTAAGTCAGTCCAATCATTCTACAACAATCAAAGCCTGTTTGCAGCTTGATGGTGTGACTGTTAATAACTATTAATAATGAAATTTACCAGTGGGTCAAGGATAATGGCATGGCCATCAACCCAGAGAAATGTTGTGAGGTCTCTTTTACTGATCATCATAAAAAAAAAAATAAAATAATAAATTATGATCCATATATTTTTTTATTCTATATGATCCAAGGCTAGCTCAACTGCATGCACCTCTGCTGCAGATCCCACAGACACATCTGATTTCAAGCCATCTGTGAAGACTGGCATGAAGTAAGAATGTTCAGATCAGTGTGCTCAAAAGAGCTGCAGATAGACAGCAGATGGAGTACTGTCCTTTCTTCAACTGTTAAGAGAGAAGTCGCAGGCTGGGACACGAGCATGCCAGTGCGAAAAGGGTTGCCCTGGTGATGGGGCAACATTGTCTAATGTGATGTTCAAATCTCTGAGTAGCCTTTGGATACGAATACCAAATGGATGGTTGGCAGCTCGGCTAGTGTTGTAGAAGTTTTCCCAAAGTGGCTCAAAAACGGGTGTCCACGTAGGATTGTCTGGCAGAGATTTCAGTTTCAAAGCATACTGTAGAGACGACTGTTTCTTACGAAGTGATAATGATGGCTCATTAGCTTCAACATATAGAGGCTCTGGACAGATGTTCAGAATGCTCCAGTGGCAATACAAATCGCCTGATAGTGGATGGGATCCAACAATCGGAGTATGCTGACTCTTGCAGATGCGTATACCTGGGAGCTGTAATCTAACTTAGACTGCATGACAGAGGTGCAACAAGGTGAACTGGTCAGTTCTCCAAGAATTAGATGAATTGCACGTAGAATATTCAAGCCTCTCATGCACCTTGCACGTAGTTTATGAATGTGTTGTAGAAAAGTAAACTTTCTATCAATCACGAGCCCCAAAAATCTAGTCTTGGGTACTACATGGAATAGAATTTTGTCCAAGCCTCAGTTCAGGTTCAGGGTGAAGATTGTGCTTGCGGAAAAAATGTATGCGAAATGTCTTTTGCAGAGAGAACCTGAATCCATTATTCTCTGCTCATGAGTTAAGGTGGTCAATGGCATGTTGCAGTTGCCTCTCAATTACCTCATGTTGTAGGACTGACAGAATTTGCTAAAATCTGTCAATGTAGAGGGCACAGTATGCAGTGGGAGGAAGTTGTTGTGATGGAATTCACTTTGATGACAAAAAGGATCACTAAAAACTGATCCTTTAAGTAAGCCGTACTTTTGGCTAAAGGGTCGAGAGAGGGTAGATCCTACATGAACTTGGAAAGAACAATAAGATAAAAAGCTTTTAATAAAAGCCGGGAGATGACCTCTAAGGTTGATGCTGTAAAGGTCTTTTAAAATTACATATCTCCAAGTTGTCATACATCATTAGCTTGCTTTCTTGCATTATATGCCTCAACTAATGCTAATGCTAAATACGCTTTTTCCATATCGAAGAACAAGGACACCAGGTGCTCTCAGCTTAAAAAACATCTCGAATGGAAGTTTCGAGTCTGATTAAATGGTCCAAAGTGGACGTATTCCTTTGGAAGACACACTGTACTCTGGAGAGGAGCCCATTTGCCTCTAAATACCATATAAGGCGGGCATTGACCATTCTCTTGAGAATTTTTCACAGACAGCTAGTCAGAGCGATAGGACGGTAGTTTGTTGGTATTTTGGGATCTTTTCCTGGCTTAGGAAAGGCAAGCACAATTACCTTAATGCCATGAGTCCAGAAACTGCTCTTCTAGAAAGATTCTGTTATATAAAAAGGGCAGTTGGCCCATGGATTTTGCTGATAGGTGTTTAATCATATTATAATGGTTGAGATCTGGTCCAGCAACACTAACTGTCTGGTAACAGTTAATGATGTTTGTAATTCTTCTATGGTAAATGCCCCATTATAAGGATCACAATTTTTCAATTTGAAGTTAATTGGCTGCTTTTCTTGTTTGTCTTTCAGGACCAGGAACACAGGAGAGTGCAATGATGTTGATGAGATGGCAAAAAAGTTCTCCCCAAGAGCATTGGCTATTGCAGTTGGGTCTGCAATAACACATCCATTATATTCCAAGACCAATAAAGGGTGTGATGTATATTTCCCCATCATTTTTCCAGATTTTCTCCCAGATGTAATAGCAGTTTGACAATTCCTTTTGGGTCTGATGACAAATATGTTGTGCTTTGGCATGTGCAAGTTTAATGGCTAAGAGATTGGCTGTGGTAGGATATCATCAGAATATCCCCCAAGCTTTGTTCTGTGTCTTTTTTGCTGCTGTGCATTCAGCATTCCACAAAGGATTTGGAAATGCTGGAAATCGAGTAGATGTTTTCGGAATGGAAACTGCAGCTGTATGGACAATCTTTTCTGTGATGTATGCAATTGCATCATTGATAGGCTCTTGACTGACTGTACTCATGTTAAAGTCTACCAGATGTTGAAAGGCATTCAGGTCAGCCTGATTAATCTTCCATCGCGGTAACCTAAAATGTCGACACGGCCTCCCTTTAAGTAGGCTGGTTATCATGGGGAAGGGGTCACTTCTGTAGAGGTTCTCCTCTACCTCCCAAATGAATGAAGGAAATAGAGGGGGAGCATATAGACAGATCATTAGCAGAGAATATACAGGTAAGGCATGTGGAAAAAGGTATTAGTTCCCACATTTAGAAGGGAACGGTCATTGTCAGATTGTCAACGAGCATATGCTCTATGACACATCTTTCATTAACCAGGCGGGAAGGAGCAGCAGTGCGTAGCACATGCTTTTTGATTAGACCGGGGTTCGAGCCCGTCACCACCAAATACGGAGGATGCGGAAAGGTCAGGGAATGACCACCACATATCCCGGAGCAATATGGCCTTAGTTGCTAATGCTCCTAAAAACCAAACAACAACAACAACTTTCTTTAACATCAGCGCTACCCTAAAAGGTGCTATGTCCACTGAAATTGCCCAGGAGTAAGACAGGAGTAGGCAGATGTGCAATGATATCATCAAGGTCTTTCTGGGATATGTTAGTCATAGGTGGCAAATAAACCGAACAGACGGTTAGTAAAAACCTACCGTAAGGCAAACTGCTACTATGTTGGTGGAGAGTGAAATAGGTTGAAATGGAGTACGTTGCCCAGAAGAATAGCAACATTCCCATGAGCACGTCCATCTCCACTTCTGTCCTTACAAACGATGGTGGAAGAAAGGGTTTTCGTTTGCCTACAAGTATGTCTCCTGTAAGCAAAGGCAAATTGGCTCATGCTTTTGCAGGAGGGCCTTGATGTCATCAATGTTTCGCTGGAATCCACGACAGTTCCATTGTAGGAATTTAGACATTATTTTGTCTTGGTGGGTCCATCAGGCGGCTTCCGAGGTGCTGAGAGCTTACTTTTCACAGTCTTGGATTTATCTCTTTTGGGGAAGTATGGACGTGGTCCTGCCCTTATACCACATCATCTTCCAAACTTCTACGACCATTCCATCTGTTTATATAGTGAATATCTTACAACAGTGTGTGAATTGTATTAACCATGTTATTTGGAGACACTGTCCATCAGGTTCTGAGTTACAACAAAATGAGACAGTTGCATAGATATATTACAGTGTCAATATTTTATATATGATATATATCATATATCAACATACATGCCACAAAAACAGAAACCCCGAGATCTAAAAGAAGGTAATTTCTTAAGGTTGAACTAATAGAAATCAAAAGAATAAAGCAAATATATACTTACATTGTACAGCACAACTTTAGCAATAACAAAAATCCCAGTACCAGCTGTTGTAATCTTTAAGAGAAACATCTCGTTAGTTTGAAATTAAAAGTTAAATACACTATGCTGCCCCAACAGAATACAATAAGCACCCTGAAAAATACATTTGCTTATAACTTCTGATATGCTATATCAGGGGCTCCCTAGGGTATGTGGCACCCCCTTTAAAATTTTCTTTATATCTGTATGTAAGTTTCAGGTTTTCAGGCACCCCTTGACCACTGCCACCTGGGTGCAGTGCACCCCTGCACCCTTGGGACGGCCCACTCTGCACTATATAATATAATCAATTGTGAAAGAAAGATATAAACTGGCTGCAACCAGCCCCATCATTTGCCTCAATGATTTCAATGCTTAATTTATGCTTATTTTATGGTATTTCATACCATAAAATGCTTGATTCCACGCCTATTAAGAAATTTGTGCAATCGGGTCAACAGTAGCCAAAAGTTGAACAATTTCTTTTCCAGTTTATGATTCTCACTATCTGGTTAGGTAAATTAAGTTCAGTGATGTGATTTACTGTAAAGTTAACAGTAAATCACATCATTGAATAACACCCTATTCTTATAGACTAACACAGAGATAACTTTGTGATGTATCAATTTTAGACTATTAGAGCATGACATTTACATGCACATGTAAATGCCATGCTCTAATAGTTTGTGTTTTTAGGATGATAAACTAAACTTAAAAATCATGCCTCCAGTCGCCAAAGATAATCCAATAACAGCCATGAATCATCATCCACTAAATCAGAGTTCCCATGAAATAGGCAAAGTGATCAGCAGGTTGTAAAGCTTCTATAAGATTTCATCTTGTGGTATTCTGAAAGCACTATTCAGAGCACCCATTAACCGAAAAAAAAAACAAAACAAGAAAATTTGGTCTTCACATTTAGTATTAGTAAATAAAAATAATAAAATTAAATAAAATGCATTTCCCTCCTCTCATATCAAGCTAACCTTTGAATTTGCCCCAAACTGTCAGCCTCTACCATCCATCTAGGTATTTTCTTCAATCATCACAGGTTTTCTCTGCCATCCACGTCTATGGAAAGGCTCCAAAGACAAGGTTTTGTAAAAAAATTGCACCAAACAATGTTTTAAGAAAATCTTAATTTTGTAACTGGAATAATGTTTATAACATCTTATGATCAAGTATATATATATTATGTATATAAAGTGCTTAGCATCATAATACACAGCCATTTCTGAATAAACAGAAAATTTTTAAGGTGGCATCGTTTTAGGTTATATCTCATATTGTGAATACCTTCACAACGAGTTGCCATGATATTGCACTACTTCGAATAAGTAACGCTTCACCTAAGGAGAAGACTAATGTTACTTATTCTCAGATAGGTACCACCACTCAGACAGCACCGTTTCAGGGCGATTTGGCCCTTCTTCAGTGAGTGGGTAGGTACCCAAGTGATGCAATGGTGGCAAAAACAGTTATGAAGTATAACTCCACAAAATCCACAATGATGCTAAGCACTTTATATACATAGTCTAAATTTGTTCGCAGCTTGAGGCTCTAGCCCTAAATGCGCCTTAGTCTAAATACATCATACACCATCAGGCATCTCTCATATTGTGGAGTTATACTTCATAACTGTTTTTGCCATCATTGCATCACTTGGGTACCTACCCACTCACTGAAGAAGGGCCAAATGGCCCTGAAACGGTGCTGTCTGGGTGGTGGTACCTATCTGAGAATAAGTAACATTAGTCTTCTCCTTAGGTGAAGCGTTACTTATTCGAAGTAGTGCAATATCATGGCAACTCGTTGTGAAGGTATTCACAATATGAGATATAACCTAAAACGATGCCACCTTAAAAATTTTCTGTTTATTCAGAAATGGCTGTGTATTATGATGCTAAGCACTTTATATACATAGTCTAAATTTGTTCGCAGCTTGAGGCTCTAGCCCTAAATGCGCCTTAGTATATATATATATAAAATCCACATAAGATACTAAGTAAACAAATCTATTAACACACACATAATGCAGCTAAAGATGAAGCCCAAATATAGGTGCTTATTTTATTCAGGTAGGGGCACCATAAAGGAGAAATTAAAATATGATGTACACACAATAAATTCCATACAAGATATATAAAAACTGTGATCTGCAAAAGTTGAAATAAATTCTACTGCTATGTTTTCAGATCACTGAATGGACTGAAAACTGAAATTATCACAATTAAAAAATGGCTAATGCTATGTTTGCTTTTTCGAAATAATAAAAAGTAGGAGGGCCTTCTCATATTCTGTTGTGTTTTTGTGGATAGCAGATTTTAAATTCATAAGTAAATGCAATAGTCTGATGTTCACCATACAATGCAATGGACCTTTGTTCCCCTTAGCCACATGTTTTTGGTGTTTTTACCTTTAACACAGTCATCTGTGACAGAACAGTAGTTTTGCCACCTTGTCACAAATTTTTCAAATTGCTGAATCTGCTAGCTGTTTCAAATGTTGAACTGGGTCTTGGACCTCAAAGTAAACCTGGAAATTCTTTGGCATTAATGATATTAAGAGTAGGAGACCGGCGGAATTACTTAACAAGTACAGGTCACTGTTGAAAAAAAGCCGTGAATTAGGGTTGAATTTGAAAGTGTCTGCAATTCTGCCCAGACACGATAGGAGGGAGTATATGATGAGGGCCCTGTTGATCAATTTGGCCCTGGAAAGATTGTGCAAGGCTCAAGGGGTAGAATTTTTTTCAGCCTGGTCTGTACTTGTTAACAGGAGAGATTGCTTCTACAGAGATGGGATACACTTAAATAGAAAGGGTGCAAGAATGTTTGCTGATGCTATCGAGGCAGTGTTAGGTGGGTTGGAAAACTGCTAGATTTGGGGGATACAAGGACTAATAGATTAACAGTACCCACTGGCAGAGGTGAAAGTGATTCTTGCACTGCTTCTATTGGAATGAGCCGCAGCCTGGAAAATAAGATGCAGGATATTTCGGAGACTGCTGGGAATCATTGGGGTACAAATAAACACATAGGTTGTGTTAGGGTAGCTAAGAAAAAGAACAGGTGCATGTATACTTGCGTGTACACCAATGCTAGGAGTTTAGTAAATAAATTTGATGAATTTGAGGTATTGCTCAAAATATCAAAGGCAGATATTGTGGGGATTTCAGAGACGTGGTGTCACACAGATATAAGGAATGCAGAACTGGAATTTGGGGAGTACAATGTCTACAGAAAGAATAGACAGGATAGGAAGGGAGGAGGGGTTATGCTATTAGTTAAGAAATACATAAAATCCAAGGAAGTGAAGCCAGTCGACATTGCTGGACAGTGCAGCGTTGAGGTCAGTTTGGTGTGACATAAGCATTGGGAGATCAAAATTGAGAGTAGGAGTGTGCTATAGGCCTAATGACTCTGATGAGTATAATAAGAAACTGTACGGGGAAATAGAGTGGACCAGTAAATCAGAGAGTCGTATAATGGGGGATTTTAATTTCCTAGATATTGACTGGAATTTCGGGGCTGGTCACTCACACACTAGCAAGACTTTTGTGGATTTATTGGATGATTGTTTTCTACATCAGCATGTTCGGGAGGCAACTGGAGGGTTGTTGTTGTTATTATTGAGTTTAACGACACATAGGCTGCTGGGGCCATATTGTGTCTTTCTAATGGTGACTATGAAACAATACCTATATTTTGTGGTATATTCCTATCTGTCTTAAGAAAGTAAATAATTCCTTTTTATTAGGATCATCTCCCAGGATCTGCATTAAATTTACTGATGACTGTGTATTAGATATTGACTTAAAGATGCCTAAGCGGATGGTTTGAAGGTGGGGACAGTCAACTAGCAAATGGTGAATGGTCAGTTGAATTTGGCATGATGTGCATTGGGGAGCACTGTCATTATTTAATAGGATACAGGTGAGTGAGGTGTGTATGCCCAATCCTTAGCCTTCCTAAAATTGTTTCTTCTCGTCTATTTTTCCGGAAACTGGAGAGCCACAGCTTTGGTTCTGGTTTTATTTTGTATAGTTTGTTTCCTGGATAACCTCTCCAGATCAGTGACCATCTATTGTAACATGCTTTACGAATGATATGTTTGAAATCGGAGTACGGAACTTGACAATTCTGTAAAATATTGGTATCTGGTTGTTTGGCTGCAAGATCTGCTCTTTCATTACCTGCTATACCAGAATGCCCTGGTATCCAGCAGAATGTCACTGTTTGGTTTGACTCATTGCACACAAGTAATTTGGAATGGATTTGTTTGATAACAGGGTGAAAGGAGTTGGTATTGCTATTTATGGCAGAGACAGCACTGAGCGAGTCAGTGTATATTAAGGCAGAAGAAATCAGAAGTTGAGTAATGTGATCTAGGGCCAAGTTAATAGCATAAAGCTCTGCAGTGAAGATACTGCATTCTACAGGTAATGAGATAGAAGTAGTGAATGAAGGGAAGATTGCCGCAGTGCCTACTTGGGTCTCAGTTTTTGATCCATCAGTATAGATCTTACAGGCCTGTGGATTAGAAGCACAATGAGTTTCATGTAATTGTGCGATATTGAAGGGAGACAAGGTTTTCTTTCCCCACTGTTGGAAATAATCATCATAAATTGCACGGATATTTGTCCACGGTGGATCAGGCGGTGTTATGTCCTGATATATATTGCCTATTTCAATATTCCACGTTTGAGTTAGTTCTTTAAGTCTAAGTGCAGCAGGTTTGTTTTCATTTGGTTTACTGTTGAAGAATGGCTCCCGTTCGGTATTGTACAGACATCTCCAATTCGGGTGAGAGGGAAGACTGCGGATTTTTGCGGCATACATCAAAAGCAATGTTTTCCTCCGAAGATGTAAGGGAGGTTCGTGGGCTTCAATGTAAAGGCTCTGAACTGGGGAGGTTCTGAAAGCCCCTAGAGAAACTCTGAGAGCACTGTGCTGGATCGTGTTCAATCGCTCTAGAATAGTTTTCCTAGCAGAGTCATACACTGGGGAGCCATAGTCTAAACGGGACCTGATGAGAGCTCTATAGAGATGGATCAGGGTATGCCGATCAGCACCCCACGACATAGATGACACACACCGGAGGATGTTCAATTTCTTCAAGCAGATGGTCCGAAGGTAGGTCACATGTGCTTGAAAGTTTAGTTTCCTATCTAGCACTAGGCCAAGAAAACGGACAGTGTGAGTAAGAGGTATTGGCATGTTATTGATCTTTAGCTCAGGATCAGGATGAAGTGACCGTAGTTTGCAGAAGTGAGTAGTGGTGGATTTCTGTTCAGCAAGACGATATCCATTGCATAAGGTCCAGGTTTCTATTTTGTATAGAGCATTTTGCAACTGTCTTTCGATAGTATTCATACTTTGTGATTGGCAGGATATAGTGAGGTCATCTGCATACATATAAATTTGAATGGTTTTTGGAAGATCTTCCAATATTTTGTTGACTCGAATCGCAAATAGGGTAGCACTCAGTATTGAACCCTGCGGGACACCCTCTTCTTGAATGTGAGTTGCAGACAGCATGTTTTTATATCGGACTTGAAAAGTGCGTAATTTTAAAAAGTTCTGAATGATTTGAGGAAGATAGCCTCTCAGCCCCAACTGATGCATATCTTTAATAATGCCATAGCGCCAGGTAGTATCGAATGCTTTGTGAATATCTAGGTTGACCATCACTAGGTGCTGTTTCATGACGAAGGCATTTCGTATGTTGCATTCATGTTTTACAAGTAAATCTAGGGTGGATCTGTTTTTACGGAAGCCATATTGGTGATCAGAGAGAAGATGCTGGGAATCTAGAAACCAGATGAGCCTCTTATGTACCATCCTTTCAAAGATTTTGCCTAAACAGCTTGTTAATGATATCGGTCTGTAGTTCTGGACCAGAGTGGGATCTTTGCCTGGTTTTGGAATAGCACAAATATAGGAATGCCGCCAGGACAGAGGATAAGTATTTTCTGAAAAGATACGGTTAAAGAATATTAATAATATGCCAAGGTCAGATTCACATAGATGCTGCAACATACTGTAGTGAATACCGTCTGGTCCTGCTGCACTATTTGACGATTTGCTTAAGCATTCCTTCAGCTCGACTAAAGTAAAAGGCTGGTTATAAGGGAGTGAGAGTCTAGTTTGAAAATTTAATTTTTGACGTTCTTCACTAGTTTTAATGCGTTGAAAGGATGTCACATAAGAGGATGAGGCGGAAATGTCATAAAAAGACTCTGATAGCACATTTGCAATATCATTAGGGGAAGATAATTCCTGCCCATTCCATTGTATTATTGGTGATTGCAACGGTAGAAATTTCCCATTGAGTGCGCGTATTTTTTTCCAAATAATTCGAGTGTCAGTATTTTTGGTAATGGATGAGGCGAAGTTAGTCCAGGATTCATGTTTTGCTTTTTTTCTAATCTGTCTCGCTTTAGCTCTGAGTTTTTTGTAAACAATTAGGTTGGCGGTAGTTGGGAATTTACGAAAGTGATTCCAAGCTCGGTTTTTATCACGCTTTGCTTCGGAGCATTCTTCATTCCACCACTGATTTTGGTGTACACTCTTGTGCAGGTTAGATTTTGGAATGGAAATTTCTGCTGCAGATAATACTTGGCTGGTAATGTGGTCAGTTACGTTATTAAGATTCTGTTGCTGTACATATTGCTTTTCAAATATAACACAACTGGAATAGGTTTTCCAGTCTGCTTTTTGGAAGTTCCAAGAAATACGGCCTTTAGGGTATGACATGACCTGTGTTTGTATTGAACTGATGATAGGGAAATGGTCACTGTGGAATGGATCATTTAGCACTAACCATTCCATGCTTGGAAAAAGAGATGCTGAACAGATGGATAGGTCTATGGCGGATGTAGTACCAGCAGGTAGTTGAATATGAGTTGGAGAACCAGAGTTTAAAAGAGTCAGGTTATGGTTATCCAGGAATGTTGTTTCGATTAGTTTGCCTCTACCATCCATGGTGAAGGATCCCCACAATGGATGGTGACCATTGAAATCACCAAGTAAACAGACGGGAGGTGGAAGTTGCGTAATGAGACTGTCCAGTTCAGTCTGGGAGCAAGGATAATTCGGTGATATGTAGATGGATGCAAGTGATAACGATATTCCCATTGCTATCCGGACTGCTACAACTTCTAAGGAGGTATTTAGTTGGAGATGTCTTGAGGGAATTGTAGATTACACAAGTATAGCTACCCCACCACGAGCAGGAGAGTTAGAAACCCTGTCTCGCCTAAACATAGTATAGTTTTTGATTTTGACGGAAGCGTGTGGTGATAAAAATGTTTCTTGTAAGCACGCACCTACTGCATTAGTTTGAGTGAGTAAATCACTGAGGTCGTCTATATTACTGCGTAATCCTCGACAGTTCCATTGTAGGAATTTATTCATTGGTTGGATTTGTTTGAGGAAGATTGGTCTGACTGTTTCTTTTGAGGTTTCTGTCTGCTTGATTTTGGTTTTTCATTTCTGGGAAAGATTGGGCATCCTGTATCCATGATATCACTAGCATGTAACTCTAGTACTGTGTCGTCATCCTCTGATTGGACATCTGTTTCCATGTTGATATTTCGTGGCTTCACCTTTTTCTGATTTTCAACGGTAGTTGATTTTGTTGTTTCGGATAAAGTTGAGATAGCATCAGTTGGGATGCTGATCGGCGTATTGCTGGTTTCGTTGACTGTAGGTTTCTTATTGCATGATAAAACAGTTTTAGCCCATGTGGCAAAGGAAATTCTCGGTTCTATGGACACATCTGTTTGAGTTGCAGCTGAGCGGCTGGTTCTAGTAACAGATGCGTATGATCGGCTAGGAATGGTTAGTAGCACTTGCTTTCTTGCTTCAGGGTAAGTGACTTTATGTTCAACTTTATATTTCTGGATTTTTTTTCCTGTTTTCCAAAGGTCACATGCTTTAGAAAATGCAGGGTGGTTTTCCTTACAGTTTGGACAGATAGGAGTGGAAGCTGTACAGTCTTCTTGAGAATGCTCCTTGGAACCACAAAGAGGACACACGGCATCGCCTCGGCATGCTGTTTGAGAATGACCGTACTTTTGACATTTAAAGCAGCGAATGGGGTTTGGGATGTAAGGACGTATCTTACAATTTAGGTAACCTGCTTTGACACAAGATGGAAGAGTCGGAGTACTGAAAGTTAAAATGATGGACCTGGTTGGTAGTAGGTTGCCATCTTTTTTAGTCATGATTCTCCGTGCATGAGTCACTTTTTGTTCACTAAGCTCAAGTATTATTTCTTGTTCAGAGACATGTAGTAAGTCCCATTTGCTGATGACGCCTTTACAGGTGTTCAGGGTGTTATGTGGCGTAACTGACACTGGAATGTTGTTAAAAGTTGTCAATTTTAACAATTTTTCTGAATGGCTTGGCTTCGAAGCTTCAATTAGAAGGTCTCCAGATTGAAGACGCTTCACCATTTTAGGAGATCCAACAACCGATTCTAAACATTTCTGTATTAGAAATGGCGATAACTTGCCTACAGGTTGTGTGGATAATGAGTGCATTATTAGAAATGCTGGCATATCTGCACTCTGTTTTTCAGTCCGCTGTCTCTTCGGACGATTCAAGTCATGCTCTGAATCAGAGTTGACAGGTCTGGAACCCGTGGGTTCTAGCGGTGGATATGCATCGCAATCCATCGTTGCTCCTTTCAGCCCTGGAAGAGGGAATTCCTTCTCCCAGGTTACCGACCCCGCCACGTGGAGGCAGGAGCGGTGCCAATCAGTGACCAAGCGATCAGCAGAAGAAGAGAGCAGTACGTTGCTAGCGATAGCAGTGACGTTGCAAGAGGGGTTAGCAGTAACGTTGCTAGCGGTAAAGCAGTGACGTTGCTCAGCGAGGGAAGCAGTAACGTTGCTAGCGGTCAGCAGTAACGTTGCGAGCGGTGGAGGGATTATTCAGGCACTAGTACTCGCCCTAGGAAAATCGCTAGAAAATCGCACTAGAAAGATCGCTTGGGAACTATCGCTTGGCACTCGGGGCCAACTGGAGGGAGTAATACTCTTGATTTGATTATTAGTAGTGATTCTTCTTGCATTAAGAATCTGCAGGTAAATAAACCACTAGGTGGCAGTGATTACAGTGTGCTGGAGTGGGATTTACTCGAAGAGGTAACTACCATTAGGGGTAAAGGGAAGGGTTGTTGCTTTCGTAAAGGCGACTACGATGAACTGAGACAGTATTTAAATTCTATACAGTGGGAGCAACTGATGATGTTACCAACAGCAAATTCAAAATGGGAAGCATTCAAAGAACTTATCTTGGAAACTACTAGGCTTTACATACCAACTAAGAAATATTGTTCAAGGTTTAGGCCTAAGTGGATGTCAGATGAACTAATGAGACATATGGCAGAGAAGAAAAATGCATGGGATACATACAAATTAACACGTGACACAGAAGCCTATGATAGATACAAGTTGATCTGTAACCAAGTTACAAAGGAGGTTAGGCAGGCGAAGGCAGATTACGAGAAATCTTTGGCAAGGGACGCAAAGAAAAACAGCAAAGAGTTCTTTACTTATGTAAACTCTAGAAGGAAGGGAATGAATCAGATTGGTCCACTTGATATCAATGGGTCAACTGTTGATGATCCTGCTCAGGTAGCTAACAAACCAAATGAATATTTTGCATTGACATTCACACATGAGGAGTTATTCAGCGAGGGGAATGCCAGAGGTGTATTCAACTCTGGCAGTAAGCTAGATAATCTTGTAATAACTGAGAGTAAAGTGGAGGAGAAATTGTTGAAGATAAATACAAGAAAGGCACCTGGGGTGGATGGGATCTATCCAGTTATATTAAAGGAGGCAGCAAAGGAAGTAAGCAAACCCTTAGCCATAATTATGAGAGCTTCCTTGGACTCAGGGGAAGTACCCATGCACTGGAGATGTGCAAATGTGACCCCAATTCACAAAGGAGGATCAAAGGGCGACACAAGTAATTATAGACCTGTTAGTTTAACTTCTGTTCCTGGAAAATTAATGGAGGCACTGGTTAAAGAAGCACTGCAGGATCATCTAGACAAGACTTCAGTTATACCTCAGACACAGCATGGTTTTGTTAAGGGGAAGTCTTGCCTGACCAATTTGATTGGATACTATGATGCAGTCACAAAAGAACTGGATGCAGGGAATAATTTTGATATTATATACTTGGATCTTAGAAAGGCTTTTGAAACTGTTGCACATGGAAGATTGCTGCACAAATTGGAGCAGTGTGGCATTGGAGGCAAATTGCTGCTATGGATAAAGGGGTAGATGAGGGGGAGAAGACAGAGTGGTAATCAATGGACACTGCTCATCGTGGACTAATGTTATTAGTGGAGTCCCTCAGGGTTCAGTATTGGGTCCATTATTGTTTTCTGTATTTATAAATGATTTTGATGATGGTATATCAAGCTTAATGTCCAAGTTTGCAGACGATACGAAGGTTGGCAGGGTTGTCAAGGACACTACTAACACTATGCTACTGCAACAGAATCTGGAAAGGTTGAGCAGATGGGCTGAGAGGTGGAAAATGAAGTTTAACATTGACAAATGTAAAGTACTGCATATGGGAAACAGCAACATATCAACTCTGTGGTACTACACTGACAGTGGTAGAGAATGAAAGGGACCTGGGGGTGGTTGTGCAGGCGGATATGAAGTTTTCTGAGCAGTGCAGACGGGCTGCAAGAGTAGCTCATGGTGTATTGTCGATGATATATAGGAATTTTTCTAGCAGGGATAAGGAGGTGATTATTCCCTTGTATAAGGCAATGGTCAGGCCACACCTAAAGTACTGTACAGTAATACCCCGACTTACGCTACCCCGACTTACGCGAACTCGGAGTTACGCGGTTCTTGATTTTTTCGTTTGGCAACGCTGCCGCCCACTATCTTCAAGGTCGTTTTTCATATGTTATCGATATACGGTGCGACGGCGGAGAATGACAGCGAAAGATGAACAAAATTCAACTTTGCTGCTTTTATATGTTTTTTATATCAGTGAAGGGGAAACACATTTCACCATAATAACGTAAAAACCAACACAATTCCAGCTATCCGTATAATCGCAAATGCAATTAGATCGAGTTTACTACCAGTTTATAACAGATTTCACTAGCAGAAACGCAACTGGATTTTTATTGTTTTATGGTAGTAACCCCTAGAAATGTGAGGTGTTAATAGCGTATCTCTGCCTTTATGGTGTTGTTTATTCAGTTGCTACATGCGCGCAGCTTTGTTTATGCGTATCAAGCGTGCCTCCTCGTTTTGTAATTGTGCTCTATTCCCTAAAAATGAGTAAAATACTTAATTAAAAGGTGTGAAAAGGAAGCGTCCTGGTGAAGACACTGCAGATTCAGAGAGAAAAAGAAAAGCAATTATCGATAAACAGAGGCGGACTGGGTCAAAAATTCTTACCCAGGAAAATTTATAGTGGCCTCATACTATGGTTTATGGCCAAAATCACACTGGCCCACCGGGGTTTCCCCGATAAGGCTTATGGCCAGTCCGCCTCTGTCGATAGAGAAAAAATATGAAATTGTGAAACGCTTTGAGCGAAATGAAAGACCATGTGATATTGCACGTGCTACAGCCTAAATGAAGCAACGGCGAAAAGCACATGGAACGAAGAACGCGTTATAGCTACAAAGCAAGGAATAAAAAAAATTATTAGCTTGCTAAGAAGAAATTCTGCGTGAAAAAAAGAACGCGCTGTGTCGTCAGCCGAATTTGTTAGATTTTATGAAGCCATCGACATCGAAATAACTTTTTTACGTAAGTAATTTGTTTTTTTAATACATATTTTGTATTAATATGTATAAAGAACTGCAATTGTATTAATATTTTTCTTCTAAACTAGTGTTTTTGTTAGTCCTTGGTCCCAATTAAGCAAAATTTATATGTATTTATATGCAAAGTTGTACCCCGACTTACGCGAATTCGACTTACGCGATTTTCGTCGGACCCACCTATCGCGTAACTTCGGGGTATTACTGTATACAGGTCTGGAGGCCTCATTTCAAGAAGGATGTAGAGATGCTGGAACGAGTACAGAGAAGGGCAACAAGATTAGTGAATGGAACAAAGGGGTGCTCTTACGAAGAAAGGCTTAAGTTTTGCAAATTACAGTGTCTGGGGACTAGGCACCGGCGAGATGATCTGATAGAGGTGTATAAAGCCTTGAATGGTTTGAGCATGCTCAATGCTGATGGGATTTTTCCTCTTGCTCAGAATAATCACCTGAGAGAGGATAAATTCAAATTGAGAAAAGACAGATGTAGGATAGACGTGAGGAAATTCGCCTTTAGCCAGCGGGTGGTTGGTTGGTGGAATAGACTTCCATCCCTTGTCGTGGAAGTTGATAGCCTAAATAAGTTTAAAGCTCAGCTGTATAAGTATTTCGAATGAACAGAGGGGTGAAGTGGTTATTTTTTATTTATTTATTTATTATTATTATTTATTTATTTATTTTTTTTTTTTGGCTGATGCTGCATAAGCTTGTTTTCTTGCATCAAATGCCTCTACTAATGCTAATGCTAATCTAACTAGCTAAAGTGTACTATTGGTGAGATATTTCATGAATGAAATATGACAAAATATTTCTATCACTAAAGTAAGCCAGTACACAATAAGCAAGCGAAGAGATGAGACTCCACAGATATTCAAGGTCTTGTCGTCTATGGGAACATTACAAAAAAAAAAAGAAAAGAAAACAATACTTGTAACAGATTCCAAGTATTTTTTATTTAGATTTCCACAGGTTGTAGAAATTTCAGTTAATTGTAGTTCCCATTTAATCTGAGTCTACTGTATATTGATTTTCATGCTTTGTGGTGAGAGTTGGCAACCTAAAGCATACACACTGTGGTGGCATGCAGCCTCGGGCTCTTCTTCCGAACTCACAATGAATTTACATCTTTTGCACTAGTATTACATTCAAATGCACCATATGAAAACTTAACCATGCCAAACGGGACTTAACTTTCTACAATGACTGATTCAAAGAAGCATAACTGCCATCCTAATATGGCATTAGCATTTTAGCATTAGTAGAGGCATATGATGCAAGAAAGCAAGCGTATGCAGCATCAGCCAAAAAAAAAAAAAAAAACTGCTCCCATTTCACCCCTCCATTCGTTCCAAATACCTGTCCAGCTCAGCCTTAAATTTATTTAGGCTATCAACTTCCACAACAAAGGATGTAAATCTGTTCCACCAACCAACTACCTGCTGGCGAAAGGCAAATTTCCACACATCTATCTTTCCTCAATTTGAATTTATGCCCTCTCAGGTGATTATTCTGAACAAGAGGAAGAACCCGTCAGCATTAAGCATGCTCAAACCATTCAAGACTTTATACACCTCAATCAGATCACCTCGCAGGTACCTAGTCTCCAGACACCGTAATTTGCAAAATTTAAGCCTTTTTTTCATAAGAGCAATGCTTTGTTCCATTCAGTAATATTGTTGCCCTTCTCTGTACTCTTTCCAACAGCTCTACATCCATCTTAAAATGAGGCCTCCAGACCTGTATACAGTACTCAAGGTGTGGCCTGACCATTGCCTTATACAAGGGGACAATCACCTCCTTATCCCTGCTAGAAAAATTCCTGTATATCACTGACAAGACACTATGAGCTACTCTTGAAGACCATCTGCACTGCTCAGAAAACTTCATATCTGCCTGCACAATTACCCCCAGGTCCTTTTCGTTCCCTACCACTGTCAGTGTAGTACCACAGAGTTGAAACATCACTCTGGGGTTACTGCTTCCCATATGTAGTACTTTACATTTGTCAATGTTAAACTTCATTTGCCACCTCTCAGCCCATCTGCTCAACTTTTCTATATCCTGTTGCAGCAGCGTACTGTCATTAGTATCCTTAACAACCCTGCCAACCTTCGTATCGTCTGCAAACTTGGACATTAAGCTTGATATACCATCATCAATATCCTTTATAAATACAGAAAACAACAATGGACCCAACACTAAACTGAGGGACTCCACTAATAATATTAGTCCACGATGAGCAGTGTCCACTGATTACCACTCTCTGTATTCTCCTACCCAACCATCCCTTTATCATAGCAGCAGTTTGCCTCCAATGCCACACTGCTCCAATTTGTTCAGTAGTCTTCCATGTGCAACAGTATCAAAAGCCTTTCTAAGATCCAAATATATGATATCAAACTTATTCCCTGCATCCAGTTCCTTTGTGACCACATCATAGTATCCAATTAAATTGGTCAGGTAAGACTTTCCCTTAACAAAACCATGCTGTGTCTGAGCTATAACTGAAGTCTTGTCTAGATGATCCTGCAGTGCTTCTTTAACCAGTGCCTTCATTATTTTTCCTGGAACAGAAGTTAAACTAATGGGTCTATAATTACTTGTGTCGCCCTTTGATCCTCCTTTGTGAATTGCGGTCACATTTGCACATCTCCAGTCCATGGGTACCTCCCCTGAGTCCAAAGAAGCTGTCATAATTATGGCTAAGGGTTTGCTTACTTCCTTTGCTGCCTACTTTAATATAACTGGATAGCAGATATGACTTGGTGTACATTCCCTGTGACGTACACATTTGATCCCACCCATCATGGGAAAGGCATGTGACTGAAGTACTCCTTGCTAACTCAAACATGCTGCTAAACAGCTGAGTGAAGGAAACCTATTTCATTGTTACAAGAGTGCCCTTTGTTTCAGAAATCTTTCACCTTTAAAATGGAAGCATATGAAATTTATCAGTTTGAGTTCATTTATATATAGACTAAATGGACTAATGATGAACTAAAAGACACTCTCCATTCAAAATGCTCTCACCTAATTTTACAGATGTCCCTCAGCTTCAAAATTATAATAACTTCAGTGTTTATTTATGCTTACCCATCACCAACTATCCAACAGTTATCTATTTTCTTGCTGCTAAATTCAGTTGCAACCATTTTATTACAGTTAAAGTAGAATGTCAAGGTTTTCAATTTTGTGAAAGAATTGTTTTGAATTTTTTAAAATTCAAATGCCAAATACATTTCAGCACTGTTAAACTAAAACACAAAAATCCATATTTAAGAGTTCATATGTCTTACAAAGTTTACATTATGTTATTTAGTTGCTAATTCATTGTCTGTAGCAGCTATTAGTTTTTCACAATTTTTTTCAAAGCTTTTAAAGAATTCTTAATCAATAATATTTAATGAAAAAATATGAACAAAGGGAACCGTAATACATCTGATCAACATTTTGTGCTTTCAGTTAACTTAAAAGTTGTATGTATTAGTATTAGCAATGGCCACTTGTGGTGCAAGGAAGCCTATGCTGCACCAGCCAAAAATAATAATAATAACAACAAAAAAATAATAATAAATATACTAATAAATAAACAAATAAAAAATAAAATAATATTATTTTTAAAAAATAAATAATTAATGCAGGGCACACTTCTATTTGCAAGCAGGGTCCACTCAATAAAGTGGACTCTGCTTGCAAAATGGTTGCCAATCCCAGATTTATGAGTCTAAGACAAGCATCTAAACAGTCAAAACAGAGAAGGTGCGTAAGGGTGAATTGGGCAGGAAATTAAAAATGAGAGAGAAGTAAACAGATGCATGATGAAAAGCTACAAGACAAAAAACTGGACTGATTATGGGATTGATGGGGAGTGGGTGGGAAAGGGAGAGATTAAGGCATATAACTGAAAAGAGAAGGTGATAGGCAATTGAGACTAAGAGGAAAGAGACTTGGAGTACCAAATAATGTGATAGGGACTGATAGGTATTTTGGGCTGGAGGAAAGGGCAAGATGGTGACATGATTTAGTTCTGACTATCATGGACTTGTCATATGACAAGGAAATATGATAATGACTGTCTTCTGAGTAAGCATCTGTAATTGCACCTCTTTCTTCTAAATATTATTTATAACATTATTTTTAAATTCTTCTCTAAACATATATATTTCTATTGCCTGCTTTTACAATAAACATTACTAGTATACAGTTATTGTGATAAAAATAATGAAAATAGAAGCTTAATAATACTTTTTATAGAAGTAGACTGAAATTAGTAAAAGCATCTTCTATATACTAAAAAAAATAAGAATTTCAAATATATAAATTACCCTTTTCAACAAACATGAAATATAATCTTCACTTGAACATTTACAACTGACCTACAAAAGCTTACCAAAATAACCCACCAGTGGGATATTCTAAATAGTGCATAGGCTAAAAGAATTAATGTAAACCTCCATAAAGACAGCATCTGTAAACAGAAAAAAAACAATAAAAAACACAAACAGACAATGTATGTGCATGCACACAGACACAATAACAATGTTAAGATTGTACAGAATGCTTTTAGTTAAACAAGCCCCTGTGCAAAATCAAAGTTAAGTCCAAAACTGATTATAATGTGCTAGAGAGTGTAATATAATAAAAATTAAATAAAATATACATAGAAAAAATCTAAAATAAATTACAAAAGAATAAAAATAATTAAAATAAGATATTTTTATTACAAGTGTGTGACATGTCACATAAAAATGGGAAAAATTAAGGTAAAAATCACCCTACAGTAAATTGTCTGGAAATTTTTAAGATGAGCATCAACAGCTTCTCTGCTATTCAGCTCATAAAACTATGCTATTTATGAGAATCATCATAAGTTGGATGAAGATGGAATTTTGAATAAAGGGATTTTTCCTGTACAGTATTTCAAAATTTTTAATGGGCGAAAGGAATCCTGGAATAAACTTTTGCTTGCTTCAGTGATAAACTTGACCATAAACTTTAAAAAAAATTATGATCTTATTCCAGGTGTATCAGCAATTTCTATATCCACTGAATACAATGACACAGAATTGACTTTGATGGGTGCAAATGTTCCAAGTCCTAATGTTTTCTTTGAAATTTTTATGATGTGGAGAGCTTGGATTCAACATTAATTCACAAAAAACATCTGGAAATTTTCATCTGAATTCCAATTTTAATTTTTTTATTGTGGTAGCACAACTCACAAATAAGCAAGAAATTGGATCGCACTTGCATTGTTCAATATTTGGTTCCTTAATTTGGACTTAGTTTCAATTTCCATATACTTAATTAATTTACTTAATTCTATTTGATCAGAATTTCTTGGTACATTCAACTTCTTTTCGTGAACTGGATCATTCAGGAGCCTCATTTTGGATTTCAGTTCTACATTTGGCATAGGATGCTTGTTCGAGGGTATCAATTGCTCTTTCAGTAATCATCCATTGTGAATTTGTAATTCTTATCCCTTTATGGGTTTCTGGACACTAATCTGCAAATAAAGCTGCCTTCATTCTTTTGCTAGTCACTCTTCTGCATTTTAAATAATTGATATCTTAACTATTCTTTGAAATAAACTGTACTGAAAAGCAAAGAATTTCATAAACAGATCATATAAATATGTTGATAAACACCTGATCATGAATATGAAAGTCAAGTGTTAATATATCATTAACATTTGACTGTTCAAAGTGGTCCATAAGTAAGGAAATGTGTTTGACTATAAATAATAATATTTTAAATATATAATTAATGCTAGACAAGAGATAGGGCATCATAAACTTAAAAAATTTTTACTTGTGTTCGATATGGCTGCAATTTTGGTCTTTATAACATTTACAGAGCAATACAAAAGGCACAATTCCTCAGAAATGTTCTCAAATTCTCCAACTACTGACTTACGAAGCTCCAGCTGAGACGTGTGTTTATTACTAAATACTTTATCCTTCAGGAATCCCCACAAAAAAAAGGAATCACAGGGCGTTATATCAAGGGAGCTTGTGTTCATTCAATGGAACCCTGCTGTCTGATCTATCAACCAGGGAATTTGTTGGCAATTTTTGCATAGTGAGCTGATACTCCACCCTGGAGAGGCAAAAAAAAAAAAAAAAAAAAAAAAAATACTGATTTGTTACGCTGATTTTGGGCTGCATTAATGGAATAATTTGGTGTTGAAATTATAACACAGACTGTTACACCAGGTGCATTTAATCCTTGTTAAAGAATAAATGGAGGCTGTTAAGAGAGAGTAATAAAGACAGTTATGTCATTAACAATTCCATTTAGTTTAAAAATTTTAAATGTGGCTTCATCAGTCCACAAAACTCTGTCAATATCTGGGTTTGTAACACTCAGTCAAAAAACATTCAGCAAATTCCAATCTTCTATCTGGGTAGTCCTTAAGTTATTTTATGATTTTATTTAAAATTCTTTTAGATATTTTAAGTTCCAAATTTTGCTTTCTTTGAGGTTTTTTCGAACTTCTTTTGTTATCCTCTCTTACAAGTTACAAACTGGCAGATGTCCTTGAGACAGAGTAAAATCCCTCTACAACAAACTTCACGGGGGTATACAAGTTATTTTATTGTACCAAAATTTCATTATAATGAATATTTTCCGATATTCTGATCAAAGGTATTATTTATATTAAGAAGTTCTATTGTGGATTTCTAATACATTATACAGAAGTAGCAATTTATGCTTTATTTTAGTTAAAAATAATACAAAATATAAACTGCAAAAGTAAATAAATCTGTATAAGACTGTCAAGCTTTGAAAAGCTAAATTTATTTCCAAGAAATTAAGTAAAATAGAATAAAATTTTAGTAAACACAAACATACTAAAACATCAACAGCAATAAGTTTAACTTTATTTTTCATATATTAATACAAAATAATAATGCACAAAATATACTAACCTGCACTTTATTTTTTTCAGATAAAAATCAGCAATTTTAGTTTGAGCCAAATTTTTTGTTGCATCTGTCATTAAATATTCATTAATGGTATTTATCTGACCAAGAACATTATTATAACTAGAAACAAACGGCATTACTTAGCATTAGTAGAGGCATATGATGCAAGAAAGCAAGATTATGCAGCATCAGCCAAAAAAAAACAACTTCCACTTCACCCCTCCGTTCGTTCGAAATACCTGTCCAGCTGAGCCTTAAATTTATTTAGGCTATCAACTTCCACAACAAGGGATGGAAGTCTGTTCCACCAACCAACTACCCGCTGGCTAAAGGCAAATTTCTGCACATCTATCCTACATCTGTCTTTCCTCAATTTGAATTTATGCACCCCTCAGGTGATTATTCTGAGCAGGAGGAAGAATCACGTCAGCATTGAGCATGCTCAAACCATTCAAGGCTTTATATACCTCTATCAGATCACCTCGCCGGTGCCTAGTCTCCAGACACTGTAATTTGCAAAACTTAAGCCTTTCTTCGTAAGAGCAACCCTTTGTTCCATTCAACTAATAGTAGTAGTGGCATGTGATGCAAGAAAGCAGGTGTATGAGCTTATGCAGCATCAGCCAAAAAAAAAAAAAAAAAACACACCATTCCCTCCAAATGCCTGTCCAGTTCCTCCTTAAATTTATTCAACCTATCAACTTCCACAACAGATGGAAGTTTGTTCCAGCAATTAACCACCCGCTGGCTAAAGGAAAATTTCCGCACATCTATTCTACATCTGTCCTTTCTTAATTTGAATTTATGCCCCCTTAGGTTTGTAATCTGAACAAGTGGAAAGATCCCATCAGAATTCAGCGTGCTCAACCATTCAAGGCCTTATATACCTCAATCAGATCACCGCGCAGGTGCCTAGTCTCCAGCCACTGCAATTTGCAGAACTTAAGCCTCTCTTGGTAAGAGGATCCCTTCATTCCCCTCACCAATCTTGTTGCCCTTCTCTGTACACGCTCAAGTAAATCTATATGCTTCCTAAAATGAGGCCTCCAGACCTGTACGCAGTACTCAAGGCGTGGCTTGACCATTGCCTTATACAAGGGAATAATCACCTCATTATCCCTGCTAGAAAAATTCCTGTATATCATTGACAAGACACCATGAGCTACTCTTGCAGCCTGTCTGCACTGCTCAGAGAGCTTCATATCTGCCTGCACAATTACCCCCAGATCCTTTTCATTCTCTACCACTGTCAGTGTAGTACCACAGAGTTGATACGTTGCTCTGGGGTTGCTGTTTCCCACATGTAGTACTTTACATCTGTCAATGTTAAACTTCATTTTCCACCTCTCAGCCCATCTTTTCAACTTTTCTAGATCCTGTTGCAGCAGTGTACTGTCATTAACAACCCTGCCAACCTTTGTATCGTTTGCAAACTTGGACATTAAGCTTGATATACCATCATCAATATTATTTATAAATACAGTAAACAATAATGGACCCAACACTGAACCCTGAGGGACTCCACTAAAAACATTAGTCCACGATGAGCAGTGTCCATTGATTACCACTCTGTCTTCTCCCCCTCAACCACCCCTTTATCCATAGCAGCAATTTGCCTCCAATTTGTGCAGCAGTCTTCCATGTGAAACAGTATCAAAAGCCTTTCTAAGATCCAAATATATATCAAAGTTATTCCATGCATCCAGTTCTTTTGTGACTACATCATAGTATCCAATCAAATAGGTCAGGCAAGACTTCCCCTTAACAAAACCATGCTGTGTCCAAGCTATAACTGAAGTCTTGTCTAGATGATCCTGCAGTGCTTCTTTAACCAATGCCTCCATTAATTTTCCTGGAACAGAAGTTAAACTAACAGGTCTATAATTACTTGGGTCAGCCTTTGATCCTCCTTTCTGAATTGGGGTCATATTTGCATATCTCCAGTCTATCAGTACCTCCCGAGTCCAAGGAAGCTCTCATAATTATGGCTAAGGGTTTGCTTACTTCCTTTGCTGTCTCCTTTAATATAACTGGATAGATCCCATCTGCCCCAGGTACCTTTCTTCTGTTTATCTTCAACAATTTCTCCTCCACTTTGCTCCCAGTTAATACAAAATCATTTAAGCTCCCTGTTAGAGTTCAGTAAGCTTCTGTCCTCTTTCCCTACAGAATTCCTCCTGTGTGAATGTAGATGCAAAATACTCATTCAGTTTGTCAGCTATCTAAGCAGTATCATCAATAGTCGAACCATCCTGATTCATCCCCTTTCTTCTAGATTTTATATAAGTAAAGAAGTTTTTTGCTGTTTTTCTTTGCATCCTTTGCCAAAGATTTATTGTAATCTGCCTTTGATTGCCCAACCTCCTTTGTGACTTGAAGCCTATGGTAGACATAAGCCTAGCTTATGTCTACCATAGGCTTCTGTGTCATCTGATAATTTATATGTATCCCATGCATTTTTATTCTCTGCCACAAGTCTCATTAGTTAATCTGACATCCATTTAGGCCTAAACCTTGAACAGTATTTCTCAGTTGGTATGAAAAGCCTAGTAGCTTCCAAGATTAAATCCTTCAATGCTTCCCATTTAGAATCTGCTGTTGGTAACATCATCAGTTAACCCCACTGTATAGAATTTAAAATTTGTCTGAAACCCCGATGGTAGTTACATCTTTAAGAAACTCACACATCAGTACCCTGTGGTGACGGCCACCTAGTGATTTCTTCATCTGCAAATACTTAATGCATGAATTAATCACTGCTGATAATCAAATCAAGAGTATTACTCCCTCTGGTTTCCTCTTGAACATGCTGCTGTATAAAATAATCATCCAGTAAACCCACAAAAGTTTTTCTAGTGTGCAATTGATCAATCCACAAGTTCCAGTCAATATCTGAGAAGTTAAAATACCTCATTATAAGACATTCCAATTTACTGGCCCACCATTTCTCTATATAATTGTTCATTGTACTCATCAGAGTCATTAGGCCTATAACAAACTCCTACCCTCATTTTTTGCTTTCCCAGTGCTTATGTCACAGCAAACTGACTCAACAATACACTGTCCATCTATGTCAACTGGATGCACTTTCTTAGATTTTGTGTGTTTCATAACTAACAGCATAACCTCTGCTCCCTTCCTATCCTGTCTGTACACATTGTACTTCCCATATTCCAATTCTGGACTGCTTCAACTGTGTGACACCATGTCTTTGACCTCTCGATAATATCTACCTTTGATGTCCTGACCAGCAGTTCAAATTCATCTATTATACTGCTAACATTGGTGTACATGCACCTGTTCTTACGCTTAGTTAACCTAACACAGCCCATGCTTTTACTTGTTCCATGATGCCTCCCACCTGTCCCTGAAATTCCTAGCAACTTGCTTTCCAGGCTGCTGCTCAATCTAATAGAAGCAGCACAAGAATCACTTTCACCTCTGCCAGCAGCCACTGTTAATCTTTAGTCTGTGTATCCCCCCCCCCCAAATTAGTTTTCCAACCCACCTAACACTTCCTCGATAGCATCAGCAAATATTCTTGCACCCTTTCTACTTAAGTATAACAATCCCTGTATAAGCAGTCTCTCCTGTTAACAAGCACAGATCAAGCTGCAAAAAATTCTACCCCACGAGTCTTGCACAATCTCTCCAGGGCTGAATTGATTGACAAGGCTCTCATCATATATACCTCCTATCATGTCTGGGCAGAATTGCAGGCACTTTGAAATTTAACCTTAACAGGGTTAAATTTGAATCAGGGTGCAAGCTGAATTGAAAAAAATCTGAAAAGACTGAATGGCTTTTCCCACCAGTGTGCAATGGTGGGAAACATTGAACACTGAATAGCATCACATGCATGCCTCCAAATGACATGGCTGAATGAATGAGACTCTCTGGTGAGTGGAGGTACACAACACACTACTCTGCTCCCTGTTCGGCTCCCTCATTAAGCTTTTGCACAACTGTTTTCGTCAAAATCATCTGTCCAAGAGCAACAGCTGGCAGGATACCAAAAATATTGTGTCTGCTTTCCATTGGTGAAGTGACAAAATTAAGAACTAGAATGTAACAGTTTGAGAACAATATAATACAATAAATGATATTTTCTTGTGTCTCATTGAAACTAATATTTTTTGAATACTATATAGAAAAATTATAAAGAGAAAATTTACTTACAACTAAATCAAAGAGTGAAGCATAAATACTATAACTGATGACTTCTTTTTTGAAAGCCTTGCTGACTGTGTTATTTGATAGCTGGAATAGAATTTGATCATTTATTACAAAAAAAATAATAAAAAAGAAGCAAAATAATATATTTTTCAACTGCCATAACATTTTGTAATATATGAATTTGAGAAATTGCTTTTTCTCAAATTCATATACTTGCATTTCTTTTTTTGTATTTAATTTTTTGTATTTCTTTAAAAACACTGTAAAATGAATTTTCTCAATCCAATACATTAGAATAATAAATCAAAATTCTCTTAAGAGCAAACTCAAGCTTTTCTCGCCAATAACAAAGTATTTTATATCTTTTTTGCTCTCCTATGAATTTCATAAATTCAATGTATATTAATAAAATTAACCACATTAAGTAAAAAAAAATATGTAATAATAACAGTTTACCTTATCTCATAGTATACAGGCATACTATGAGATAAGGTAACCTCTTTATTATTTTTTTTAAAATCTTAGTCAGTCACAATGCAGCTTCTGTTGTAGGTGTAGATTGTTGAAGTCATTTAAAATACAAGACTACTGAGTGAGTACTCTAGTTGGTAATGTTCACATGCTTTAAATCCCTGTTAGCTTGGCATATCTTTTGCTTGTCTTATCTTTCTCAGCAATGACATCCATTACAATAGATGGATAAAGGCTTCCGACATGTCCCTGGTTATTACTGATTTTTAGGTGTCCAGTGTTAGCATTTCTTTAACTTCAGTTTGCATTCTTTGAAGTTTAAGGAGTTCTTCAGTAGCCAAATATTCATCATGCAATTCAATATGTAATTTATACTATAAAAAGTAGGCATATATTTGTTGAAGACAAATTGGTGTTATAGTGGTGTTGTTGGTGCATCCAATACACCAGCACATGCACCAGCAACAAGTACTCAATAGAATGGATTTTCATTTTAATGAGAACTTCATTGCTTTGGTGACAGAATATTTGGCTACAAAATTATATAAACAAAAATTATAATATATTAGAACTTAAGTAATTTAGAACACAAAAAGATATTAGTATATTATAGCAAAATAATTCAAAGTCCAAAAGTACAATTTCAAATCAACTTTGAAATTTTGCAATTAAAAAAGAGGATATGGAATGGTAAAATTACATATAGGAATGAATCATACACATAGGCCAACTGGGCAGTTGCCTAGTGTATCAAAAAAATCTTATCATACTTTTGGGCTTGTAGTTTAGTAAAGTGGATGCCAATTGCATGGCTAGACAAGGACACCAACCACCAACAGCTAATCTAGCACCACTTCTGATGATATGTCACAATTATATTAACATATAAAATAAAGAGACTATATCTGAAATAAAGAGGCTGTACACTATATGACCAAAAGTATTTGTTCACCCCCCCAACCAACAAATGATTTTCAGTAATTGAAGCCCCTCACATATGCACCTCAGCTTAGACATACTAATATAAACCACATGGTCTGCTTTGTAGCAGTAACAACATGATAGAAGCCTTTCAACATGGTATGGTGGCTAACTGGTGTAGAGGAGAAAAAGCATGGCTATGCCTTGTGCAAACATCTTTAAATCTATTGTGGATATTATTTGGAAATGGAAGACCATAGATTCTATCTCAATAAAGATCTGAACAGACTCACAAAATATGTTCAATAAACCATAAAGAAGATAGAATATGTTCAATAAACCATAAAGAAGATAGTTTGTGCCTCACATGTTATCAGCAGTAAACATTATGGAGCAAACTCAAGAGGCTACTGTCAAACACCCACATGGAGCTGAATATATATATATATATATATATATATATATATATTATTCTTTTGTATTATCATTCTATTGTGGTTTAATTCGTCTTTGTTCATCATTAATGTCATTGTTTTACGCCATGATGGCTAATTAAACAATGACATTAATGATGAACAAAGACGAATTAAACCACAATAGAATGATAATACAAAAGAATAATAATAGGTACTCTGTTCGTACCCATGCATTGCTAAAACAGCTACTGGGACAACAGAAAAAGCTAGAAAGAAATTAAATAAAACTACTATAATAGAATATTAAAAATAAAATACGAATTGAACCATCATAATACAAAAGAATAATTATATATATATATATATATATATATATATATATATATATATAATAAGCATAGGATTCAGTGGCAGGTCAGTTGCGTACGAGATCAATATCAGGATTAGCATTAGTTCTTGGAGGTTTTACGGTGCAACAGAAGCTAAAGGCCATTATGTGCCAAACAATGGTAGGAGATTAGAATTGGTAGAGGCATAGAATGCAAGAAAGCAAGCTTATACAGCATCAGCCAAAAAAAAAAACCCCTTCCCATTTCAACCAGCCATTCACTCCAAAAGTTTGTCTAGTTCTGCAATGAATTTATTTCAGCTGTCAACTTCGACAAATGGAAGTTTGTTCCAGCAATCAACCACCTGCTAGCTAAAGGCAAATTTCCACACATCTATTCTACAACTATCTTTCTTCAATTTGAATTTATGCCCCCTCAATCCGAGCAAGGGGAAGAATCCCATCAGCATTAAGCATGCTAAAACCATTCAATGCCTTATACACCTCAATCAGATCACATCCTAGGTGCCTAGTCTCCAGACACTACAATTTGCAGAACTTAAGCCTTTCTTGGTAAAAGTAAACCTTTGTTCTACCCACCAACTCATTGCCCTTCTCTGTATTTGTACTAGTAGCTTTACATCTTTTCTAAAATAAGGCCTCCAGACCTGCATGCAGTACTCAAGGTGTGGCCTGACCATAGCCTTATACAAGGGGATAATCACCTCCTTATCCCTGCTAATAAAATTCTTGTATATCATTGACAAGACCCTATGAGCTACTATTGCCGCCAGTCTGCACTGCTCAGAAAACTTCATATCTGACTACACAATTATCCTCAGGCCTTTTTCATTCTCCACTTCTGAGTGTAGCACCATACAGTTGGCACATCACTCTGAGATTACAGATACCCATATGCAGTACTTTGCATTTTCAATATAAAACTTCAGTTATCACCTCTCAGCCCATCTGCTCAACTTTTTTAGATCCTGCTGCAGTAGCATACTGTCATTAACAACCCTACCAACCTTCATATCATCTGCAAACTTGGATACTAAGCCTGTATAACTCCATCAATATCATTGATAAATATACAAAACAACAATGGGCCCAACACTGAACCCTGGAGAACTCCACTAATAACATTAGTCCACGAAGAGCAATTGCCATTAATTACCACTCTGTCTTCTTCCACTCAACCACCCTTTTATACGTTGTAGCAACTTGCCCTTAATACCATACTGCTCCAATTTGTTCCATTGTCTCCCATGTGCAAGTACCAAAAGTTTCCTAAAATCCAAGTATATGATATCAAAATTATTTTCTGTATCCAGTTCCCTTATAAACACATCGATAGTATCCAATCAAATTGGTCAGAAAAGACTTCCCCTTAACAAACCCATGCTGTGTCTGAACTATAACTGCAGTCTTTTCTAGGTGATCCTATATTAGCATCACCAATTGTTTGGATTGGTGATTCTCCAAACATTTAGATACTACATTTAGACTGTGGAAACAGTATAGATGTAGTATCTAAACAGTTCTATGGAAACAGCTCCTATCCAGTAACAACATTTCATTTCATATGCATAGCTGCCAACTTTTGACCTTCAATATGCCGAAGATAAGGCAACTATAAGCAGGAGGTAAACAAGAGATATTTTGGGGCAAAACAGGTTTTTTTTGCAAAAATGAAATTTGTCACAAAAATCTTTTTTGGAAAAATTGTGAGGTTTTTGTAAAATCCACATTGTACTAGTAATTAAATTTCACTGACAACATACATATTAATTTTATATAATTATACTATAAGGATTGTTTACCAGTTAACCGGTATATGGAGTCAAACATTAGCTTACCTCTCTTTGGATTTCTAACCAAAATTCCTGTTAGACATCAACTGATTTTGACTACAAGAAAAATACAAATTACCCACTTCCACAAGAGAAGTTTGAAGTCTGTTCCAAGAAATTCCATCAACATTTAGTTTACTCACTCCATTCAAATATAGTTGCTTCATATGCAAGCAATAAATAAAGAAAATTCTGCACTTTAGTTCTTCATTCTTCAATGAACTTAAATGGTAGAATTTTCTCCTCTTGTTTTAGACTCTCCATGATCCAGAAATGCCTATGACTATGTCAGAATTATTGCTCTGTGTGTAGCCTGCTATGGTGATTGACTTCCAGATAGGTGGAATATTTAAAAACTCTTGGCATAAAGAATTTTCACATCATCCTTCATCATACCTATGAGTAATGACCTCAGTATATTGCTAATGAGATATACTCGATTGAAGAGATATGTTTAGTTTCAAGTGTTGGCATAATATTTAAAAGAAAGAAGTAAATTGCTTTAATGAAGATAGATAAGAGAAAGATGAACAGATTTTATACAAAAGTAAGGATATTGTGTGAGGACAAAAGACAAGTAAGGCAGATTTCGAAAAATCTCTGGCAAAGAATGCCAAGAAAAGAAGCAAAGACTTTACTTATATTAACAATAGAAGGAAGAGGTTGAATCACATTGGTACACTTGTTGTCAATGATCCTGCCCAGGTTAGTTACAAACTAAAAAGATATTTTGCATTCATTCATGCATGAAGAGTTTTTTTTTTGGGAGGAGAATGCCAGAAATCCATCAAAATCAGTCTGGAAATGAAAGTATATAGTGTGAGGATGTAGACTTCTTGAGCTCCTGCAAACGTATAAGTTTTCTTATAAATTTTATCGTATTTTTGAATAATTAACATATTAATTTGTGTTTTACAAATAGATTAAATAGACTTAATGATTAAATAGATTAAATAGACTAAATTTGTGTTCATTAGCTTATTTTTATAAATTTAGCTAGTGATGTAAGTTACGACTTGCTATTCATAACGCTATTGTATTGGTGTCTAGTTGAATTTATCACTCTACAAACAGCAGGCAGGACGTATAAAGCGAACTATAATATATACAGTCGAAGCTCTATATAATGACCCTCTAGGACAGTGGTGTCCAACCTTTTCCCGTACGGGGGCCATATTCAAAATTAGATTTGTTTCGCGGGCCGCACAGAGTGATTTGAGAAAAATTTGTCATATTTTCTATATTTTGTTACTCGTAACAGTTTTTTCTTTTTAAGCTATATATAAAAAAATGCAAATTCCCAGCACTTTTATGTGCAAAAGATATATGTCAGTGATTTATTTTTTAGATTTTATTAAAATTATAAAAATGACTTACTTTTGTTTGTTTTTTTAAATACTTTACTTGTGTTTCTGTTTGAAATACATCACTTTTGTTTTAAAAAAAATATTTTACTTTTGATTTTAAATGCTCCTTTTAGAAAATAAAATATGACTTACTTTTGTTTGTTTTTTTTAAATACTTTACTTTTGTTTCTGTTTGAAATACATCACTTTTGTTTTAAAAAAAAATATTTTACTCTTGATTTTAAATGCTCCTTTTAGAAAATTTACAATCTGAAAAGGATCACTACTTTTCAATATTAAGGTGAATAAATAAATATAATGATAAACCTAAAATTGAAATATTCGAAAATTTTATTAAGTATAATACATTTACTGTACTTAATAACATTTACTGGACAAAACTTAACATTTAATAAGATGATTGAGATTGGATATTTTTAAATAATTGTTCAAAATTTGATTGCAAATTTGTGACGCCAATCTCAATACATAATGAAGATTATGTCCTAATGATATTTCTTGATGGAGCTCCAGGTCTTTGTGGTATTTCTCCACTTGTTCTCAAAACCTGTGCTCCTGATCTTACTCCTGTTCTATGCCATCTTTATTCACTTTCTTATTCCAAAGGTGTTTTTTCCTTCTGCTTGGAAATTTGCTCATATCCAGCCAGTTCCTAAAAAGGGTGACAAATACCTCCGATCAAATTACTTCTACTCTTTCTAAAGTAATGGAGAAATCACTTAACCGTCAATTCTCAAACTATCTAGAAACCTTCCGTCTGATCAATGATTGCCAGTATGGTTTCCGTCAGTGTCAATCTACAGGTGATATTCTGGCTTATGTTGCCAATTTATGGACAAATTCAATGGAAAAGTTCGGTGAAACAAGAAGTTGCTCTTGACATCTCAAAGGCTTTCGATCGTGTTTGGCATAAAGATCTTCTAAACAAGCTTCCATCTTATGGTTTGCCAACTGTTCTTTGTAATTGGTTATCCAGTTTTCTCTCTGACCACTCACTGAGTGTGACGGTAGATGGCTTTCTGTCTTCTAACTTCACTACTAATGCTGGTGTTCTTTCCTTCCATTCTTTTCCTCTTGTATATTAATGACCTTCTTTCATTGATCGGAAATCCTATCCATAGTTTTGCTGATGATAGCACATTGCATTCCACTTTCCAGTTTGAGAATCCTTGACCTGCTCAATCAGCTTCAACTTCTCAAATATCTGCAATCAATTCCTTAAATGCCAATCTCCAGATAATTCTCCAGTGGGACAAAGACAACTTACTTGATTTCAATCCTTCTAAAACTCAGTCTTGTCTTATATCTTGCAAAAAGGATTCTTCTGCTCCTATGCTTATCTTTGGTGACAGTCCAATTTCTAGGCAAGATGATATATTTCTTTTTGGGGATTACCCTGACTTCTAATCCCTCTTGGTACAAGCACATCACAAATATTGCTTCCTCTGCAACTAAAAAACTTAGTTTTCTCTTTTGCTCTTGGCATTACTTTTTTCCAAACAGCTATTCACTCTGTACAAATCATAAATCCACCCTACCACGGAATATTGTTCCCACATCTGGGGTGGTCCCCCAAAACCTTACTCAGGCTTCTAGATTCTATTCAGAAGAGGGCAGTTAGGTTAATTAATGACTGATCTCTAACAGTCTCTTCACTTGCTGTCTCATAGACGTACTGTTTCTGCTGCATGCCTTTTCTACAGATACTTCCATGGGCACTGTTCTTCTGAATTTGCTTCTATAATTCCTGCTCTCACTTTCAAAACGTGCCGCCACTAGCAAACATCCATTTACTATCCAACTTCAAACTCACAGAACCAATTTTTCATCTTCCTCGTTTATTTATTGAACTGCCGTTTTCTGGAACAACCTTCCTTCATACATATTTCCTGAAAATTACAGTGTACAGAAGTTCAAGTCAATAAATATCTTCTTTCGTCTTCTCAACCTCCAACCCATGCATGGTACTGTAGGTTCTAATATCTCTCGTGTTTGGAGTTTTCGTAAAAAAAAAAAAAAAAAAAAAATGCTCACCTGTTATTTTGTTTCTTTTTAAATATTTATTTGATTTAAGGAGTGAAAAAAATCTGCTTGCAAACATATGTTGATCTGAACAAAGTAGCCATTTTCATGGCATTTTCTTTTATTAACAGAAAATATTCAGATGGGAAAGCCTTGTAGAATTTAAATAGTTTATTTTTGCAGTCTATATACTTATTTTTGAATCATATTTTGGCTTGTAGATCAATAATTTCAATCTGGGATTGTAGTTTTCAGCCATAGAAGTAAATGAGTTCTCAAACAAAAGCTTATGTTTTTTCATGGGATTTTATATCAGAAAATAGACTTTCAAACTTGTCAAAAAGTAATTGTAATAACGAAAGGCAACGATTCTTTGGAAATGTGTTTCTCCCTTAGCTCAGTACCACATCCAAAATGAAATAAATTGTCTTGCTCAAATAGGATTAAAATAATAACAACTTATTCTGATATGATTTGATGTCACCAAACAAATCAGACCAATGTTCCTTTCCCTTGTAGTTTTAAATTAAGAGCATTTAAATAACTAGAAATGTATGTATGAATTGCAAGATCAAACAGCCACTCCATATTTGATACTTGTTTTATTGGTTTCCCTTTTTCTGTGTTGAAACATTCGGTGATGTTTCAACAGCCATATTAAGGCCATGTGATCTTGTAAAATTTACAGTTGAAATAACCACATTCATAACATGGTGGAGATCGAATACTTTTCCATAAAGAGCTTCTTGATGCACAATGCAGTGAATTTCAATCGGAGTTTCAGCTCTGATATATATCATTTTCTTGGTTATTCTACCCATAAGCTCAATCAGCTTCAACTTCTCGAATATCCGCAATCAATTCCTTAAATGCCGATCTCCAGGTAATTCTCCAGGCCCAATGTTTTTGCCAATCTTATTTTTTGCACCGTCAGTTGTGACTCCTACCAGGTTTTTAATATTTAATCCTAAGTTTTCGACAGATTGGCAAAAATTTTCAAAAAGATTTTCACCTGTAGTTGTTCCATGCATAATCTGTAGATCAGCTAAATCTTCAACTGGTACAAAATTATCATTAATTCAACATATGAAGATGAGGAGTTGGGCTATGTCATTTACATCAGCATTGTCATACACTGCCACATCAAGATTTCTTTTGTTTTATGTTTTCCAGAAGTTGTTCGAACAAATTCTTTCCAATATCTTCTACTCTTCGCATAATTGTTTGTCGAGACAAACTAATGTCTTGTATCATTGTTCGTTTCTCCGGACAAATTCTTTCACAACTTTTAACAAGCAACGCTTAACAAATTCCCAATCGTTGAATGGTTTACTTTCAAAAGCGATCAAATGTGCAACTTGATAACTGACACTTTAAACAGATAAATTTCTTGACTGATATATTTTCAGTATGTTTTGTTGTTTTCTTAATTTGTTTTGTAACTTTGAACACTTTTCTTTTTGCAGCACTTCTTTATGTTGATTATAAGACATATGATTGGAATCAGTGTCATTTTAAATTATATTCTTTAAAAACTCAGTCTTCTGACACACCAAACACACTGATTTTTTGTAGTAATCAATGAAGAAATAGTCTTCAGTCCTCCTTGGATCAAAAACAACACTCCAAATCGATTTTCCCCTTTTGGAACATTTTTAAGAATGATTTTTTTTTGATTCAATACAGGTTAATAATTAATTCAATGCAATGAAAAAGCTATATCAAAATACATAACTGTACTTAGCATACATATGACTGTCCTGAACCACGTGTACCAGTTAGACAGTCAAGCTGGACACTTGCATGTCTGTACACGCAGTGGCGATCGATACTGTTTTAGTTCACTTTCCGCGGGGGCCTTATAAATAATTATTCGCGGGCCGGATCCGGTCCACGGGCCATAGCTTGGACACCACTGCTCTAGGGTAATGAGAAAAATGGCTGTTATATCGGAAGGATGTTATATCAATTGTTCAGAAAATCTTCAACAAAACAAGTAAAAGTTTGAATATCTAATGTAATTCTACTAATACAATGCTGTATACTCTTATTTATATGTACTATAGTATATATAATATTATTTATTTATATTGTAACATTATTATAACATTATTTATAATATGTACTATACTATAGTATTAAATTAATAAAGTAAGAAGTCAAACTTCACACATTGCATCATTCAAGGCAGTAAATCCTGCATGTTTGAAGCAGTTGGCAATCAATTTTTCATCAGCTCCATTCCACGCTTAAACACATAAATACACTGCCTGCAGGATGTTGATTTCACATTGAATTTTGCTTTCAAGACATCTTCCAGTCACATAGTTTCCTGAGAAGCTGTTGTGGCCACCAACAAATTCCTCCACCTGCATCGATTATGTGCTCTACGAGCAGCATCGTAAAGTGTCATGCCCAGAAGTTCACTGATCCCATCCTTCCACCTTCTTCTGCACCTTTCCCCCTCAATTTTTCCTTCCATTATATTCTTCAACAGAAAGTTTTCCCTTCTTACTATATGACCAAAAAAATCTTGAGTTTTCTTTTGTTGAAGCTATGAAGAACTTTACGCCTGCCAATTTTATTCAATACCACTCGATCCAAGTAAGCAATACGCAGTATTCTCCTGTAACACCACATTTCAAATGACTCAATTTTCTTCCTGTCAACTCTTTTCAGATTCCATCCTTCACATCCATAGGTGGCAACTAGAAAAATTACCGAATCAATGATTCTCAAGTTTCGTCTTTAGGGGCAGGTCTTGATCTCTCCATAATTTTGTCAGATCAGTGACCAACATTTTAGCAATTTCCTGTTGTCTCTTTACATTGTTTGAGCAGTCACTATTTTTATTTTCTCTTGACCCTAAGTAATCAAATTCATCAACCTCTCCGATATCTTGCCCATTAACCTTCACTTTACTGGAACCGAGACTATCACCAATTACATTAATTTTAGTTTTACACACATTCAGAAACAATCCTTTTTTCTTATTTGCTTCACATACTCTCCTCAGTTTCTTTGAGATGATCCTTAGAATTGCAAATTAGCACAGCATCAGCTGCATAACGAAGATTGTTTATCTTCAGTCCTCCAATTTTGATGCCAGTCTCTAAATCTTCTAAAGCTTCATGCATGATATCTTCGACATAAAGATTAAAAAGGTGAGGTGACAAAATACAGCACTGCCTGACACTGTTACCTATTGTGAAAAAGTCCGTGTTTCCCATGTTTGTTCTCACAATTCCTCCCTGTTCCCGGTACAGTAGCTTAATCAGCTGAATTATGTGGATTGGGAAACCCATATTAGTCATCATTTCCTATAGTTTCTCATGTTGAACACAATAAAATGCTTTTGCATAATCTATAAAACACAAACAACTGGAACATTGAATTCTTTGCATTTTTCAATAATCAGTCGTAGACTTAAGATCTGATCTCTGGTTCCTCTGCCCCTTCTGAAACCTGTTTGCTCTTCTGGCATTTCTTCTTCAAGTTTTCTTGAGATTCTGTTCAATATGATTTTAAGAAGAATCTTGCTAGCGTGAGAAATTAGGCTAATAGTCCTGTAATATGAGAAAATTTTCAGATCTCTTATTTTGGTAAGGAAATGAAAATTAATTTCTTCCAATTTGATGGCCACCATCCCGTTTCCCGAAATTTTTACAATCATTTTATGAAAAAACTCTGCGCCCTTCACACCAGTAGCTTTAATCAATTCCGCTAGGATTTCATCAATTCCAGGCGACTTGCCACATGCCAGTTCTCTGATGGCTTTTTGACTTCCTTCAGTGGAAGTGGTTCATGATCACACTCTTGAAAAGGGGGTGGCAGATCATCAGTGTCAGCAGGTGCTCGGAAGAGCTGCTCACAGTATTTTTTCCACCTTTCTTTAATTGTGTTCTCCTCTGTTAAAATTTCCTCTTTGGAGTCTTTAATTACATCATACATCTTTTTAGTGTTATTTTGTTTGTTGTGGTATTCAATTTCTTTACACTTTCGATTGATATAATCCAGTTTATCCTGTCTTAAACAGCACTTGATGACTTTGCTTAGTTCTTGATATTCTTTGTTTCCTTGTACACCCTGGGCTTTTGCAGTTCTTATCTCTTCAATAAGTTTAAAAGTGACTTCTGCAATCCATGGCTTCCTGATCTTTGACCTTTCTCTAATGTATCTATTTGCTGAATCCTCAATAATGGTTTTTGTATTTTCCCACATTTCCTCAGGCAGCATATCATCATCTAGTTCTAATAGAGCTTGAAAACGATTGCCTGTTTCAAGTATATAATCATTTGGAATATTTTCTACATCCAATCGTCTGGCGATGGAATGGCCAACAAGTCGATCACGGCTTTAATTTCGGTCAATCACAATGAATTTTAAATATATATAAAAAATAGTTTAGTCAAAATCTAAATGATATTATTATTATGTGCCCCACTGCATATGCTACAAATCCATTGAACCACATGACTACTCGCTGTGCAGCTGCAAGGCTTGTCTAGTGAAAATTCATGCAGTTACATTGTGGAGAGCATAATGTGTAAAATTCTTATTTACCTTATTTAATATTAATAACTGGATAGTATTTATATATTAATTTAATACCCTTTTATTTAAAATGAATACTACGAAAAAGAGTAAAACATATAATTTTCATCAAGAGTGGGAACTAGATTACTTTTTTTGTAATGATAAAAGAAACATGTTGTTTGATTTGCAATGCTTCCTTGGTTATACCCAAAAATGGAAATTTAGAAAGGCACTTCAATGCACTCCATGGTAAATACCAATCGGATTTTCTGCCTAATAGTGACCTTAGAAAAAGTAAATTAAAAGAACTTAAATCCAGATTATTCACACAACAAAATTTCTTCATGACACCTAACTTACAATCTATAGCAGTAACTGTAGCATCATTTAAAGTGAGTCACCTTCTTGCAAAAAAAAACAAACCATTTTCTGATGGTCAATTCATCAAAGATTCATTTTTAGAAATAATTGATTCACTTTTTGAAAATTTTAAGAACAAAAATGAAATTAAGTGCTCTTCAAGATCTGCAATTATCTTGAAATAATGTGATGCGCTGCATCAAAAAAATGAGCAAAAATGTGAACGAACAATTGTATGCTCATATTGCTAATTGTGTAACCTTTTCTTTACAAATGGATGAATCTACAGATGTCAGTGATACAGCTCAATTACTCGTAAGAGGAATTGAGCCATGAACCGCTGCAAAGACATGAGACTGCACCCCATCTTAGATGCAACCGTTTTATGTCTAGACAAGAGCTGGAGAAACTACGCACGTCCATGCAGCAACAATGAACACCAGTTTAATGATTGAATGACCCTCCTCGTGCCCTCGCATGCACAACTGTGTCTGTTAGAGTAATTTTATCTCTAAAGTTTCCATTTTCTGTTGACAAAGAGGTATGTTTAGTCTCGAAAGTTACAGGATCTATTTGTGATTAAAGATATATTTTTTTTTTATTGGTTATATGCCTAACCATTTATAAGCTCAATTACTCATTTTTTTCATATGGTTTTTGATAATTCTGACTCTAGAGAAGAATTCCTGGGTATGGTTTTGTTAAAAGAAAGAACTGAAAGGTCCTGATATATTTAACGCATTCAAAAATTTTATTGAAAAAATTAAATTACCACTATTTAAGCTTGTATCAATAACAACAGATGGAGCTAAAGCAATGACAGGGCATCTTAACAGATTCATTGCATTGTGCCAAAAGGATGATGAATTCCCAGATTTTGAGTTACACCGTACTATCCACCAACAAGTGTTAGTCAGAAAAAGATTAAATACTAAAAGTGTTATGGACATAGCTTTCAAAATCGTGAATTCCATCAGAGGGCAATTCCTTCAAAGGAGACTTTTCAAAATGCACCTCGATGAAAATGAACCAGATATGATATTATGCACACATGTGAGGTGGCTGGTCAGAGTAAGTTTCTACAGAGATTTAAAAATTTGCTGAATGAAATCAAAAAATTTGTTGATCAAAGGGGAGATGATTATCAGTAGCTACAAGATATGGAGTGGTTGTGTGATCTTGCTTTTTTGGCAGATTTTACCAGTAAATTAAGTGATCTGAATTTGGAATTACAAGGAAAAAATAAAAATGTGTGTGACATGATTAGGTGACATGATTTCTGCATATAAATATCAATTTTTGGCAATGGCTAAGGATTTAAAAGAAAAAAAATTCGATCATTTTGCAAATATGCAAGGTCATTTACAAAAATATCCAGTTTTTGAATTTAATAGTGAGAAATATGTTTCTGAAATTGAGAAAGTTGTGGATGATTCTGAAACCGTGATTTCAGTGATTTTAAAACAACTGAAGACATTGTTCAATATATTTCTTATCCATTTAATGTCGACTTAGATACGAAACAAACTGCAGAAACAAATCGCTGAGATTTTTCACATGGAGAAAATATTACTTGAAAATGAAATTATTACATTCCGAAATGATATCTTTCTAAAAGCCAGATCATCAAAAAAAGACTTTTGGAAATATGTTTGCTGAGAAAAGTACCCAAATGTAAAAAGAATGCAGTGAACTTTTAAATTCCTGTTTTGGTTCCACATATCTATGTGAATCGGCCTTTTCATATTTGAAACAAACAAAGATGAAGAATCGCTCTATTCTTACGGACTTGCATACAGAAGATTCTTTACAGTTCGCCTTATTACAGTATATTCCCGATTTTGAAAGCTTGGCATATGACATGAACTTCACATAAATAAAAAATTTAAATACATACGAATTTAAAATAAGAATTGTAATTAATTCTTATTTTAAATTCATATGTATTTAAATAGAATCTGAATTGTAATTAATTTTAAAATTTATAAACAATGTTTTTCAATATGTGTTGATTAACTTTTTTAACCATGTTCAATGAAATTCTTGAGATGGTAGATCATGGCACATTTTGAAGAAAAAAAGTAGATCACATCACAAATTAAGTTGGCCACCCCTGGTCTAGGGAAAACCTTATTAGTGATCTTTTTCAGCTTCAGCTTGAGAATGATGTGGAGTAGCTGATGATCACTGCCACAATCTGCTGCAGGAAGTGTTTTTGCTGTGATTACACTGGAACACTACCTTTGCTGCATAAGGATGTAATCAAGTTGATTCCTTGTTTTATGATCACGAGATTTCTTTGTGTAGAGCCTTCTCAGGTGTTGCTGAAAGCAGGTGTTACATATGACAAGACTGTTCAGATGACAAAATTCAATTAAACTTTCACCCCATTCATTTCTAGTGTCAAGACCAAACCTCCTACATTCCAAACTAGAAGGAACTGTCTTGCCTACTTTTGTATTAAAATCACCCACGAGTATCAAAACATCCTTTTTTGGGACTGGATCGAGAGCTGATTGGAGATTTTCATAATAAAAGTCCATATCTTCATCTGTGGATGTTGATGTCGGTGCATATGCAACTAAAACTGTGAGATTTACTGGCTGGTTCTGAAGTCTAACCGTCATCATTCTACTATTAATAGGATTGTATCCAAGAAAAAACGAACTTTTCAATACATAGCACAATTTTATTTAATAGCATTCTTCGGTAGTTTTCTTAAAAATCTGGATCACATCTTGATCAACTAGCTGAAGAAGTGATGTCACATTTGGTGGTAGCTACTCGACAGTGATTGCACATAGGTTATTTACTTGACAATGAGGAGTGCAGTTATCCACAAAAAGCAAAATTTTTCCATTCTCCTCACTCATCCTGCAATTTAAGCCTGATCCATTTTTCGTAGATTTGTGATGTCATCCATGCTTTTGGTTTGCTTGATACATAGTAATGTCTTCAAACCTTTAAAGCATAGTGTCTTCTGGGCTTTTCTAATGATTAAAGGAGGAAGCTTCTCTATGCTAGTCATGTTTGCTGCTAGGAGAATGGTAAACTGTTGTTTGGTCTTTTTTCCTGCCACTACATTTCTCACCTTTAAATATAAGTGTTTTATCCAGAAGCAATTAAAAAAAAAAAAAAAAAAAAGTCCAGTTTTATCAGCATTGAAAATGTCATTGTATGTCTGCAAAACATTTAAATGATTTTCCTTCCATTCCTTTGTAACAAACTTTTAAATACAGTAGATCAGTTGTACTGTATTAAATGTAATAGTAAAATGTAATTGTGGCATGTGATGCAAGAAAGCAAGTGTATGAGCTTACGTAGCATCAGCCAAAAAAAAAAAAAAAATTCACACAACCATTCCCGCTAAATGTTTGTCCAGTTCCTCCTTAAATTTATTTAACCTATCCACTTCCACAACCGCACATCTATTCTACAGATGTCTTGCCTCAATTTGAATTTATGCCCCCTTAGGTTCGTAATCTGAACAAGTGGAAGAATCCCATCAGAATCCAGCAAGCTCAACCCATTCAAGGCCTTATACACCTCAATCAGATCACCTCACAGGTGCCTAGTCTCCAGCCGCTGCAATTTGCAGAACTTCAGCCTCTCTTGGTAAGAGGATCCCTTCATTCCCCTCATCAATCTTGTTGCCCGTCTCTGTACACGCTCAAGCAAATCTACATCCTTCCTAAAATGAGGCCTCCAGACCTGTATGCAGTACTCAAGGTGTGGCCTGACCATTGCCTTATACAGAGGGACAATCACCTCCTTTTCCCTATTAGCAAAATTCCTGTATATCATTGACAAAACCCCATGACCTGCTCTGGCAGCCTGTCTGCATTGCTCAGAAAACTTCATATCTGACTGCACAATTACTCCCAAGTCTTTTTCATTTTTACCACCCTAAGTGTAGTACTACACAGTTGGTACATTCCTCTCGGGTTACTTCTACCCATATGCAGTACTTTGCATTTGTCAATGTTAAACTTCAGTTGCCACTTCTCAGCCCATCTTCCCAAATTTTGTAGATCCTGTTGCAGTAGCACACTGCCATTACTGTCATTAACAACCCTGCCAACCTTTGTACCATCTGCAAACTTCGACACTAAGCCTGATATACCTTCATCAATATCATTGATAAATATACAAAACAACAGTGGACCCAACACCAAACCCTGTGGGACTCCACTAATAACATTAGTCCACGAAGAGCAGCGCCCATTGATTACCACCCTGTCTTCTCCCACTCAACCATCCTTTTATCCATTGTAGCAACTTACCCTTAATACCATTCTGTTCCAATTTGTACAGTAGTCTTCCATGTGCAACAGAGTCAAAATCTTTCCTGAAATACAAGTATATGATATCAAAATTATTTTTTGCATCCAGTTTCTTTGTAAACACATCATAATATCCAATCAAATTTGTCAGACAAGTCTTTCCCTTAACAAACCCATGCCGTGTCTGAATTATTGCTGCAGTCTTGTCCAGATGATCCTGCAATGCATCTTTAACCAGTGGCTCCATTATTTTACCCGGAACAGAAGTTAAACTAACTGGTCTGTAATTACTCGTGTCACCATTCGATCCCCCTTTGTGAACTGGGAATACATTTGCACATCTCCAGTCTGTGGGGACCTCCCCTGATTCCAACAATGCTCTCATAATTATGGTTGAGGGTTTGCTTACTTCCTTTGCCACCTCCTTTAATATAACTGGATAGATTCCATCCACCCCAGGTGCTTTTCTTATGTTTAATTTCAACAATTTCTTCTCCACTTTGCTCTCAGTTATTACAAAATTATTAAGCACCCTACTACAATATGATAACTTTCTGGCATTTTCAATCCTTAATAACTCCTCATGTGTGAATGTAGATGCAAAATACTCATTCAGTTTGTTTACTATCTGAGCAGGATCATCAACAGTCAAACCATCAATATCAAGTGGACCAATCTGAATTATCCCCTTCCTTTTAGAGTTTATATAAGTGAAGAAATCCTTGCTGTTTTTCTTAGCATCCTTTGCCAAAGATTTCTCGTAATCTGCCTTCGCCTACCTAACCTCTTTTGTGACATGATTACAGACTAGCTTATATCTGCCATAGGCTTCTGTGTTGCCTGATAATGTATATTGTACTTTATAAGTAGCCTTATAGTTCTAGTTATCCAGAATAATTTGAAAGGTTGATCGTTCTTTTTTTTTTATTAACGGTAGTACAGTAAGCTCTGGTTATAGTGGTCACGGTTGCAAACTGAAATTTGATTATAATAAGTGAAAGATCAAGTTTACTACTCATTTATAACAGATCGTACACACAAAAAGCTCAATAAACCAAAAACTGCAAATTGTTTTATGGTTGTGACCTCTGGAATTCTGTGTGAGCTTCAGAAATGTGCTTTAGAAAAATATCACAGAGACTATGGGGTTTTCTTGGAAACCATGAGTGTGTTTCAGATTAGTTTAGCTCCAGATTCAGTAAGAATAATATCGCCCTGAAACTGTGTGATTTATTATTTTTCTCAATTTTTTTATGGTAGAATGCGAATGAAAAGAAAACGTGTAGGTTTAACACTGCAACGAAAAACGGAAATTATTAATAGAATTAGGAAAGGTGAAAATTTAGGAAATCTCTCCAAAGAGTTTAATGTTGGGACTTCAACAATTTACGACATCAAGAAAAATTCCAATGCTATAACAAAATTTGTGTAGATTATGGAGAGTGAAGGAGGATATAGAAGGAAAAAGACGACTTCTAAACCTGAAAATGCCACTTTAGAGAGTGCACTTTATTTGTGGTTTCTTCAGAAGTAAAGTTTAGGTGAACCAGAGTCTGGCCTATTATTGGGTGAAAAAGCATTGGATTTTAATCGAAAATTAATAGGTAATGAAGATTTTAAGGCAAGCACAGGTTGGCTGAAAAACTTTAAACAGACATGGTATACATCAACTAGGTATTCAAGGTGAGAAACTTTCTGCAGACGAATCGGCAGCGGTGTCCTTTGAAAAGTAAGTTTTCTTCAGTTATAGCAAATTAAGAGAAAAAAAACGTTGATAATGTTGATGAGATTGGCTTATTATGGAAATCATTACAGAGAAAAACCCTAGACACTAAAAGAGAAATGCCTACTCCAGGTTTTACAATGAGAAAAGAGCGAGTTACAATTGCACTGTGTGAAAATGCCACTGGGACATGCAGATTGCCCGTGCTCATTATCGGTAAGTCAAAAAAAGAGAGATCATTTAATAATCTTTCTAATTTTCCTGTTTTGTATAAAAATCATAAAAATGCCTGGATGGATGTTTCTGTTTTCCGAGATTGGTTTATAATTTTTTTTTATTTAATTAATCTTATTTAATTTAATCATAAGATAAGATTAAATTTATTTAATCTTACTAGAAAAATTATCCGGAAAATTTTCCTATTCAATTATCCAGAAAATTTGGCTATCCGGAAGAGGTCTGACATCAATTATTCCAGATAAATGACTCTCTACTGTACTTCAATATCCATTTGATGCGCAAATGATTCTGCCTTAGCTTTTAAAAGGTTACCATCTTCGGGAACTTTTTTTTGCACGCATCATCATCCATTCCGAAATTACTGATCTTTCAGAACAGTGAAGAGAGTATTCAAAGGAATGTGGAATTGTTTGGTGATGTCAGTCTTAGAATGTGCACCATTATCTAGAGCTTGTAAAAATCCTTTTTATCTGTGACTGGCAAAGCTATCTGCATTCTTGTAGCCATACCAATAAACATACACTAACTGACTTCTGGATGATGTTCATTTGATTACTGCACCATGAGAAAAGAGCATGGGAAATCTTAAAAAATGATTTCTAACAGTAAGGCTGCAATTATTGAATATATTTGAAGCTTTCTGTCATTTTCAAACACAAATACTGTAATAAGAAAGTAAAAATTCAGATTAAGAGGTAAAAATTTATGGATCATTATAGAGAAACCGTTTTATTTTCAAGGTTGTTATACTGAATGTAAAATAGCATTATGTTAACGAAAAATTGGCAACCACATAGGACGTTATAACGTGTTGGGATGTTAAAAAGAGGGTCACTATAAAGAGCTTCAACTATCTTAAAACTGTCATCTCAGATACATAATTTAGAAGGGAAAAGATACAAAGAAATTGATAAATGCAAAGCTTATTTAATAACTTACCATTACGCTAATTATCCAAAGTAATACAGTAAAAAGTAAATCAAATGTTGTCAGAAGGCAGAAGAATCTTCTAACAGCTGACATCCTACCATCAAGTGAAGTTCCAACACTGAGTGTCTCAGATGTTGAGGCATCCATAGGGGGACTATTAATTGAATGATAATTTACTCTTACAAGAGGAGGAAATTCAGGCATAGGTTTCGTATGAGAAAGACCCATTTGGAATAATCTTCAAGGTGTTTTGATTATGACCTGAAAAATAGCAAATGTTTAATAAAAATAACACAAACATGTTTATTGTAAAATAAAATAGTAAAACATTCTCCAAGGGGATTTCACTAATCTTGATTTAATCCTCCAGTAGTCATGTGGATGACAATAGTCATCCACGAAATTTTAAAAATGGCGCCAATAAACAGTAACTGCATTTTCAGCTGTGCAGCTCTCAGTACCTTCCTATCTTAAGCTAATTTATTATTTGTGTGTGAATCAAGGTCAGGTAGTAGTTTTCTGAGTATTTTGCATACAAATTGGCTAGGAGGATAGTAGTCATCCACATGAAGTGACTAATCATGTTACAATTCTACTCATTTCACATTGTTGCATTCTGGTTCGCTGTTGATTCCCAGAATTTTATTCTGTCCTTGTTATGATTTCAGTTTCTGTTTAGATTTTAGAGTGCAGTATCCTCATCTGCTCTTATTTTATTTGTCTAAGAACATTTTGATATGTAGTGTTCTAAAAAAATTAGAGTAGGTGATTTTAGTGTTGAGAGTGAAGAACAATTGTTACAGTAGATAAAGAAGTGTACAGATGAACTAAACTAACCTAACTTATTATTATTAGCCGTGTGGTGCAAGGAAGCCTGAAGCTTATGCTGCACCAGCCAAAGAGTTATCCTCAGAGAGGGGGGGGGGGAAATCACCAAGAAAGAGCAGAATGATATCCAGCTCAAGACCCTGGGTGTGTCAAGCCCATATTCACCAGATGTGAGCCCCTTTTATTAACCTTATGAATTTTCATTGTTAATTAATTACATCATATTTAAATACAAATCATGCCCCAGACTAGAGAAGCAAAGCAACGTGCACAAAGCAATGGGAGTGCTGTGGCTCAGGGGAGAAAAGAAAGGGGCAATTCTTCAATGCATCACAATATAAAAAAATTTGCAACTTGTGAAATGTTTGCAGACCTTTCTGGAACAGAACATGATCTAGCCAAGGATAATATCTTTGCGTGTGCTATCTAGGTGCACAAAGTGTCAAGAAATTAGGTGCCAACTCAGTGATCTAATGGGCTTCTCTGAGAGTTTGTAAAGTAGGGTAGATGCCCTTGAAGGAATTAAAATGGGGGCCCCATCAAACTCTCAGCTGCCCAACTCAATGCCAGAGCTCACTCTTGTGCGCCAGATAACACAGCAACAACCATCAGGGCAGAATGCTCTGGGTGCAGAGGAGCTAGTTATTGTCAGGGAGGCGGGAAATATATTATGCAAAAAGGACAGATGGAATAGGACCAAGGTATGGCTGCAAGGGGCAAAAGTTCATGATGTTGTAGAGCAGATATGTTTTAAGGGCACAAAAATTAATATTGTTGTGCACATTGGCACTAATAACATTATGAGTAGGAGATCTGTAGACTTACTTAACAAGTACAGGTCAATTTTGAAAAAAAAGGTTAAATTTGAGAGTGTCTGCAATTGTGCAAAAACATGACAGGAGGGAGTATATGATGAGAGCCTTGTCAAACAATTCAGCCATGGAGAGATTGTGCAAAGCTCATGGGAAGAATTTTTCTCAGCATGGTTTGTGCTTGTTAACAGGGGAGATTGTTTCTACAAGAATAGGACACACTTAAATAGAAAGGGTGCAAGAATATTTGATGATGCTATCAAGGCAGTGTTAGGCAGGTTGGAACACTGCTAGCCTGGGGAGTTTACAGACTAATAGATTAATAGTAGCTGCAAGCAGAGGTGAAAGTAATTCTTTCACTGCTTCTATCGGAATGAGCAGCACTTGGAAAGCAAGTTGCTGGGGATTTCAAGAACTGATGAGAGTTATCACGGAACAATAAAATACATGGAGTGTGTTAGGTTAACTAAGAGCAAGAAGAGGTGCATGTACACCAATGCTGGATGTACACAAAGCTAGTAAATAAATTTGAAGTGCTGGTCAAGACACTGAAGGAGCATATTGTTGGGATATCAGAAACATGGTGTCACACAGATATAAGGAATGCAAAATTGGAATTTGGGGAGTACAATGTGTACAGAAAGGATAGGAAGGGAAGAGCGGTTAATCAAGGAACACAAAATCTAAGGCAGTGCAGCCAGTTGACACATGGGGGACAGTGAAATGTTGAGTCATTATGGTATAACATAAACAGTGGCAAAGGAAAAATGAGCATAGGTGATGTTTTAGGCCTAATGTTGTTTGTGATGAACAAACCACTGTACTGAGAAATAGTGGCCCAGTAAATCAGAATGTCTTACAATGGGGGATTTTAACTTCCTAGATAGTGACTTGAACTTGTGGGTTGGTCATTTGCACACTAGCAAGACTTATGTGGATTTATTGGATGATTGTTTTCTATATAAAACAATCATCCAATAAATCATCCAACCAATCATCCTTTCGAACATACTGCTATAGCAGTATGTTCGAAAGGCAATCAGAGGGAATAATATTCTTGATCTGATTATCCATGCATTAAGAATCTGCAGATAAAGGAACCACTAGGTGGCAGTGATTACAGTGTGATGATGTGGAATTAAATTAAAGATGTAACTACCATCAAGGATAAAGGAAAGGGTTTTTGCTTTCGTAAGGGCTGCTATAGTGGTCTCACATTTTTAAATTCTGTATGGTGGGACCAACTGATGATGTTACCAACAGCAAATTCTAAATGAGAAGCATTCAAGGAATTAATCCTGGAAGCTACTAGGCTTTTTGTTCCAACTAAGAAATACTGTTCAAGGTTTAGGCCTAAATGGATGTCAAATGAACTAATGAGACTTATGGCAGAGAAGAAATATGAATGGGGCACAAATTATCAAGTGACACAGCAGCCTATGATAGATATAAGCTAGTCTCTAATCAAGTCATAAAGGAGGTTAGGCAAGCGAAGGTAGATTACAATAAATCTTTTTTTCGCAAAGGATCCAAAGAGGACCAGCAAAGACTTCTTTACTTATGTGAACTCGAGAAAGAAGTTGATGAATCAGATTTGTCCACCTGATATTGATGGTTTGACTGTTGATAATCCCACTCAGATAGTTGACAAACAATGAGTATTCTGCATCTACATTCACATATGAGGAGTTATTTAGGGAGGGGAATGTCAGAGGTTTATCAAACTCTAACAGGGAGCTAAAGGATTTTGTAATAATCAGAGCAAAGTGGAGGATAAGATGTTGAAGTTAAACATAAGAAAGATAATTGAGGTGAATGGGAACTGTCCAGTTATATTAAAGGAGGCAGCAGCAAAGGAAGTAAGCAAACCCTTAGCCACTATTATGAGAGCATATCTGAATTCAACTGAGGTCCCCATTGACTGGAGATGTGCAAATGTATCCACATAGGGGGATCAAATGGTGACAAAAGTAATTATGGGCCTTTTATTTTAATTTACGTTCCAGGAAAAATAAGTGAGTCACTGATTAAAAAGCATTACAGGATCATCTAAACAAGACTGCATCTGTGTCTCAGACACAGCACGAGTTTGTTAAGGGAAAGTCTTCTCTGACCAATTTGATTGGATGCTATGATGTGGTCACAAAGGAATTGGACACAAAAAATAATTTTGATATCATATACTTGGATTTCTTGGAAAGCTTTTGATATTGTTGCACATAAAAGACTGCCATACAAATTGGAGCAGTATGGCATTAAGGGTAAGTTGCTACAATGGATAAAGGTATGGCTGAGTAGGAGAAGACAGAGTGGCAATCAACGGACACTGCACTTCATGGATTAATGTTATTGGTGGAGTCCCCCAGGGTTCCGTGTTGGGCACATAGTTGTTTTCTGTATTTATCAATGATATTGATGAAGGTATAACAGGCTTAATATCCAAGTTTACAGATGATACGAAGGTTGGCTGGGTTGTTATAACAGGATCTAGAATAGTTGGGATGAGAGGTGGCAAATTAAGTTTAACACTGACAAAAGAAAGTACTGCATATGGATAGCAGTGACCCCAGAGTAACATCCCAACTGTGTAGTACTACGCTCAGGGTAGTTGGTTGGTTGTTGGGTTTTACTGGCACATTAGCAACTAGGGCTATAATGCGCCAAAACCAGGTTCAGGGTAGTGAAGAATGAAAAAGTACATGTGGGGTTATTGTGCAACCAGATAAGAAGTTTTCTGAGCAGTGCATGCAGGCTCAGAACAGCCCAAGTGGTCTTGTCAATGATATACAGGAATTTTGCTAGTAGGGATAAATAAGCAGGTGATTATCCCTTTGTATAAGGTGTTGGTCAGGCAACACCTTGAGTTCTGTATACAGATATGGAGGCCTAATTTTAGGAAGGATGTAGAGCTGCTGGAACGAGTACAGAGAAGGGCAAACGAGACAGGTGAGAGGAACAAAGGGTTGTTCTTACCAAGAAAGGCTTAAATTCTGCAAATTGCAGAGCCTGAGGGATTAGGCTCTGTGAGAGCCTAAGCCCTCATACACCTCAATCAGATCACCTGCAAGGTGATCTGATTGAGGTGTATGAGGCCTTGAATGGTTAGAGCAAGCTCAATGCTGATGGGATTCTTCCTCTGGCTCAGATTACGCACCTGCAGGGTCATAGATTCAAATTGAGGAAAGACAGTTGCAGACAAGATGTGCAGCAATTTTCCTTTAGCTAGCAGGTGGATGATTATTGGAACAAACTTCCATCTGTCGTTGTAGAAGTTGATATCTTAAATAAATTGAAGGAAGAACTCGACAAACTTTTGGAGTGAATGGATGGGTGAAGTGGGAAGACTTTTTTTTTTTTTGGGCGATTCTGTTTAAACGTGCTTCCTTGCATCATATGCTTATGTTTTGACAGAAGATCCTCTTACACTAAATTCTTTCTATTCAGAATAATTATTAATACTCTCTGATTTAAAATCCATGGTGGCTACAGCTGGATATTATACTGGAAGGCTTAGTCACACATACACAACAATCATTTAATGCTGCTTATCACTGTAAATTCCAGATGAGAAATTTAAACAACCTCAAATGCAGCCCTACAAATTTGACCACATGGAGTGCACTGCATAAATTAAGTCCCCCCACTTAAAGTAAACAAAAACAGAGTGCAACCTGGCCCTTTATTATGAACTATCAGAGTCATTCAGTATCCCATGTGACAGTTTATAAACAAACAAGTCATCCTAAAAAGCAAACTCATGTTCTCTCAGCATTCGGCAGAAATGGCAGATAAATATAAGACTTTTACAGATTTTACACCAGAATTACTGGGCAACAAAGGCAAAACCTTGATGTTCCTCTGTCGATTTTTTTTTTCTTCTTATATATAGATTATGTATGCAACTGGTACCTAACATCATAGTTAACGGAGACTCAGCAATATGTGACAACAGATACTGCTAACCGTCATGTGTACATTACCAAACCATGTCCACGCATGCACTTTAATAAATACTAGTTGGGGGGCTTACTAACTTCATAATTATTTATACAGCCTCCAGCTGCCATCTCCACAGGTCAAAGCCTACTGATATTCTCAGAATTAATCTAGATCTAGAAACAAATATAAAAAGAACGGACACTTACCAAACTAAGTGACACCTGGAAAACATACTCAGATAAGGAAAACAAATGGAGTCAACACCAGAAATTCCTACCTAACATAAAACACATCAACTACAAGACCAAAAACTTTATACCTGGCACATTTGCAACTGCCCTGCTTATAGGGCACTGGTCCTTCAAGATCAAATTCACTGAAATGGATCACTGCAACACACCACAGAATTGCTGCTGTAGCAAGCCTGAGACCTGATATTATATACTATACCACTGTCCCCCACTATGAGGTTGACAGTAACAGAAACCCAAGTTCAGTCTCCATTAAGAGATCACAAACAATCTTATAGAAAAAGAACCCCAGGGGCTCACATCTAATGAGTATGGGCTTGGCACACCCACAGTCATGAGCTGGATATCATCATTCTTTTCTTTCTTGGTGATTCCTTTCTGCTTCTCTCTCTCTCTCTCTCTCTCTCTCTCTCAGGAATGTTTTTTTTTTTTTGGCTGGTGCAGCAAAAGCTTCAGGTTTCCTTGCACAATATGGCTAATGATAACAATGAAAAGCTTACAAGATAATTTAAACCTTTGACAATTTACACCCTTCAAAAACTGAAAAGTACTAATCAATAGGCAAATCAGAAATATAATTAGCACAGAAACAATTACTGCAATCCCCCTACCAATGTTCACATCTGCCAAAATCATCATCATCAGCCATTTTCAATCCACTGCAGGATGAAGGCCTTTCCAGCAACTTTCCAGTTCCTTCTGTTTTGAGCACTGGCCTCCATTTACTACTCAAAAACTCATGAATTTCATCTATCCATCTCCGCCTTTGTCTTCCAGGTTTTCTTCTAGCTCCTCTTGGGTACCATTCTGTTATTTTCTTAGTCCATATGTCATCATGTCTTCGAGCTATGTGTCCTGCCCAAGACCATTTTAGTTCTTTAGTTTTGATAAGAATGTCCTTTACTTGAGTTTGCTGCCTAATCCATGTGTTTCTCTTCTTATCTAACAGTCTGATTCCCAATATAATTCTTTCCATTCTTCGCTGTGTAGTTCTTAGCTTCTCTTCCATTCTTTTGGTGAGTGCCCAAGTTTCACTTCCATAAGTCATGGTGGGGAGTATACATTGATTCATTATTTTACGTTTCAGACAAACTGGGATATTGCTCTTCAGTATGTGACTATATTTCCTGAATGCTATCCATCCAAAATTTATTCTTCTCTTGACTTCCAGCCATTTATTATTACAGCAAATAACTTGTCCCAGATAAGTATATGACTCCACCTTTTCAATTACTGCTCCTTCAATCATTATTTCCCTTTCCGTGGCATACTTGTTCATCATTACTTTTGTTTTAGCCATATTCATCTTTAGTCCAAAATCTTTACTAACTGTGCATAACTGATTAAGATTTTCCTCTAATTCTTTGGGATCGTGGCTTATGACCACAATGTCATCTGCAAATCGTAAATGGTTTAGGTACTCTCCGTTCACATTGACTCCTTTCTGCGACCAGTCTAATCTTCTGAAAGCTTCCTCAAGGGCAGCAGTAAACAGCTTCGGAGATATTGTGTCTCCTTGTCGCACTCCTTTCTCGATTTTAAATTTGCTACTGTCTTTGTCTAGTCTAATAAAGGATGTAGCACTCTCATATATTTTCTTCAAAATCATAATATATGGAGTATCTATGCCTTGTCTTTCCAGTGCCCGAAACATTGCCTTATGCTGTATGGAGTCAAATGCCTTTTCATAATCCACAAATGCCAGGCATAATGGTGTTTTATATTCATTTGCTTTCTCCATTAGCTGTGATATTATGTGAACGTGATCCATAGTTGAGAATCCTGTCCTAAAGCCAGCTTGCTCTTTCGGTTGATTCTCATCAAAGTATTCTTTCTAATCTGTTAGTAATGACCCTTGTGAACAACTTGTAGATATGGGATAACAAGCTAATTAGTCTATAATTTCCAATTTCTGATTTATCTCCTTTCTTATGCAGCAAAACTATGATTGCATTATTCCACTGCTTAGGCATCACACCTTTTCTAATGCACTCTGTGAAGAGCCTTGCCAGTTTTTGTGTTATGTCTCTTCCTCCCAATTTTAACAACTCTACAGTAACTTCATCTTCCGCCGGGGCTTTCCAATTCTTCATTTTCTTCAATGCATGTTCTACCTCATCAGGAAGAATATCGGGTATGTCGTATGTGTTGCTACTTTGCAATCCATCTTCACCACTGCTGGTATCATTCCCTCGCTCCTTGTATAATTCTCTATAGTAGTCTTCTGCTATTTGAATTATGCCTTCTCTGCTGTTTATAAGTATACCATCGCTATTCTTCAGTTTCAGTATCATTTGCCTTTCTGTATTACTGCTCATGGCTGCTGATTTAAATCCTTTGTTTTCCCTTAATGCTTGTTCTACTTTTCTTGTGTTAAATCTTCTTATGTCCTCTCTGAGTCTCTTTCTAATGGCTTTGCATAACTCAGTATACTCAATTTTTTCCCTATCAGTGTTTTTCTTGCTCTTCATTTGTCATCTTTGGTTCATCGTGACAAGCGTTTCTTGACTAATTTTTTCTTCTTTGGATTTCTGTTTCCCTATAGGTTTCTTGGGCTTTATCACTTTCAGAAAGTTGTAATATTCCTCGTCGATATCTTGGTCCTGAGCAGTCTGCAGAAGCTCAAACTTGTTCTTAAGTTCCAGTACATACTGCTTTTTCTCCTCCTCTGTTATTTCAAAGACCTTTGTATTGTTTACTCGTGTCAGTTTTATCCTTTCCTACATCTATACCAAGTGTATATCTTACCATTCTGTGATCACTTCCAACATTTACCTTATTCAGACGGTAACATCATTCACAATATATCTTCTGTTAGTGAGGATGAAGTCGATTTCATTAGTTGTTAATCCATTTGGACTCTTCCATGTCCACTTTCTGTTCACCCTTTTCTTGAAAAAAGTGTTCATTACTGACATTCCTTGAGATTCTGCAAATTCCACAAGTCTTTCACCTCTTATATTTCTTTCACCAATTCCAAAATTTCCTATAGTTCCTCTTTCTGCGCTGTTTTGCCTTTTTCCAACCTTAGCATTGAAGTCCCCCATAATAATAGTGGGGTGGGTTTTCTGCTCATCTAGAAGACTCTCAATTTCAGTGTACATTTCTTCAACCTCTTCATCATCATGGCTCGATGTTGGTGCATAAATCATTATAATCTTTAGCTTGTACCTCTTAGAAATTTTGAGTATTAGTCTTGACACCCTTGGTGATGTACTTTTGAATTCCAAAATGTTGTTTTTAAAATCTTTATGGACCAGAAACCCAACTCCACCTTCACTCCTTTCACTGTTTCCATTGGTGTACAGCAGATTTCCACTTAATAAACTTAAGTGATTCATTTCTTCTTCTTGTTTCAGCCAAACATGTTTAGTCTCTAGAGCTAAAATAGAAACCATCTAACCTGGAAACACCTAGACTGCTAATCTCTGCCCACTACTCAGGAGTGGGATATTATGGCCAATAGTCAGGCTGCACCTTGAGTACTGCATGCAGGTCTGGAGGGCTCATTTTAGGATCGATGCAGAGCTGCTGGAATAAGTACAGAGAAGGGCAATGAGATTGGTGAGGGGAACAAAGGGATGCTCTTACCAAGAAAAGCTTCAGTTCTGCAAATTGCAGCATCTGGAAACTAGTCACCTGTGAAGTGATCTGATTGAGGTGCTTAAGGCTGTGAATGGCTTGAGCAAGCAATACCAATGCAATTCTTCCTCTTGCTCAGACTATGTATATAAGGGAGCATAAATTCAAATTGAGAAAGGATGATAGCAGAACTGATGTGTGAAAGTTTTTGCCTTCAGCAAGCTTCCATCCGTTGTTGTGGAAGTGGATAATTTGAATAAATTTGTGGAAGAACTAGACAAACTACTGGAGGGGGGAATGGATAGGTGAAATTTTTATTTTTGTTGATGCTATGCAAGTTTGCTTTCTTGTATCATTTGCCGCTGCTAATACTAATATTATTAACATAAATTTTTTTCAGAGGTCAAAACCTGACATAACCCATAAGGTGACTCTGTACACTTTGATTCTGAAAACATTAAAAGTTTCGAGTTATAATCAAATATCTACGGTAGATTTCATTAGTATAACATGAAAATTAAAGTTACCTGGGAGCACATACAGTCTCTTACATTCATTCAACACTAATACAGCAAAGTATTGGTGTTGAATGAATTTCTCTTTTTTCTTACTGATCAGGAAAAAATATTCAAATGTAGTTCACTCATGAAAATGTTATTTTGCATGCACAATTGTCATAAGTTCGGTATTCATAATGTGGGGAATTATGCAGTAATTTATTATAACTTGGGCTCTTTCGATCTGTGTTGCTTTGGTACGATGGTAATAGTTAATACAGTATACCGTTACTTTAATGGATGCCAATTTAATTATCTTTGGATATGATGAATACCAATCAGTGAACCAGATTTTTCCATCTGCACAGAACTGTGTGAAAACTTCCTCAGTCTGATAGTATTTACCACTAATTAAAATATTTAACTAATGGTAAATATTTTCACTCATCATCACCTTCATCAGCCTGTTGAGCATGCCAGATTTGTAAAGATCACTGAACCTCTGACAAGAGTACTTGAGAGCTCAAGACTGAATAAGCTTTAGGATTTCCAATGCCATTATACAATATGGCAAAACTTCAAACTCATCTACTGCATGCAACTGGTAAGTGCAGTAGAGCCAGGGTAGTGTTAACGCTACAGCCAAACCGGCCATGGCCGGCAGTCTCACCTGAAGAGGGGGAGCCTCATTTTCAGTGTAAGTATTTTCTAAAGTAGTGATAAAAATTTCTAATAATAATAATAATAATAGCTTATAGACATATATATTAAAGGGGCCACAAATTTAAATATGGCTGGGGGCCTATTTCATTCTTAATCTGCTCCTGGTAGAGCACAGTATTAAATGCCCAAGGTTTTTTTTTAATTCATAGTACAAATATGATGAAAATTCTTTTAATGTAATGCACATAAAATACTGATAACTGTTAGACCAAGGTAAAGTGTAAGATGTGGCAAAACTTTTCATATTACACATCATATGCATATGAAATTACATTTCTATTAATTGCCAGAAATGCTGAAATATCATCATCATCATCAGCCATTTTCGATCCACTGCAGGATGAAGGCCTCTCCAGCAACTTTCCATGCTGAAATAATAAGACCAATAAAAAAAAGAAAAACCAAATGTAGCAGACAATGTGACTTCTTTGGAATATCAGCAATAACTCACGGTGAAAATTTAATATTTTTTATGGTGACAGCATGCATCCTTGACAGCCAAAGATCAGTGAAAAATTTTAATGTCTGAAGTAACACAAATCCTTTTAGAGCGTTAGTAAAGATTTTGCATAGACAGAATCAAATGCAGAAGCAATAACAGTGCAAATAATATCAACCTGAATAAAAGGTGTTGAAAATCAATATTAGACATTTTGTTATAAGATTTGTAACTGCAGATCTCTCCAGAATTCTTTAGTTAGTGGCTGTTATGAGAAGGAAAGGGCACAGCACTAAAGTAACTAAAGGTCTGAAGAAGAAATATTGGAGAGATAGGAGGAATATCCTTCAGAGACTGGTTTTTGCATTTGAGAAGCAGGAATAGTTTGTATAAGGTCCATTCAAAAGTCCACTGAAAAAGTGAATTAATAAACAATAAAACAGGCACTAGAAATATTTTGATTTAAAACAGGAATGCTGTCAGGACCAAAAGTGCTCTTGAGAGGTATTGACTTAATTATCTTTGGAAAGGGATATTCAGTAAAGGCTGAAAATGGGGAATGGATTTTTGAAAGCAGACTGACATGGTGGGGGGGGGGAGAGAGAAAGGAAGACAGGGAGGGAGAGGAGAGGTTATGGTTGAATCTTGTAATATGCTCAAACCACCTTTAAAGATCAGAATTAGATGAAACAGAATTATGTGATTAGGATAAATATACAAATTAGTTTTAATTTTATGTGAAATTAAATCTAAAATGATAGCTCTTTTAAGGTTATTAAATACTGTAGAGATAGGATGAATATCCTATCTCTACAGTATTTAATCTTTACTGTAGAGTTTTAGTTATAAAAAAAAAACAAAAAAAAAACACGCTTAAAGATTTGCTACGAATTAATTTAAAAATCTTGGCCAGTTCGATGTCCACCATGCTTTGAGAAAGAAGAATACTTAAGTTTTGAAACCACAAATCTTGCAACAATTAACAATCAAGTAGTAAAGAAAAGATTTTTAATATCAATGCGGAGATTGTCAGCTTATTATCAGATTATCAGCGTATAACGATCAATTAAGGCAAAGTAAGTTAAAAGACCATTGGATATTTTGAAATGTTTTTGAAATACACATTGGTTTTCAAATTCTGATTATGACACAGTTTTCACAAACTGCAATGATGGAGGAAATGACAATAGTGTTGTTTCCTGCATGACTACATCAACAATAGTGTTCGAACCCAAAGTAAGTTGGTGAGGTAAAGTCATCAAAAGCAGTTTGGGCAATAAAGATTTGGTCACTACTGTTGCTTCCTCTGTCTGGGATGAAATAAATGGAATGCAAAAATTGGCTTTAAATATTTCAAATTCATTATAAATAAAGTTAATCAAATTCATAACATTAAAGTAACACAAATAATAAAGTTTTGTATGTAAATTTCATGTTAAAAATCAGAACAAATTTCAACAGAGGGCTTAGGTGGAATGCTGAGAGTAATCTGAGGGTTTAGTGTCAGACATAAACCACAAAATCAATTTGTAGTAAACATTTTTGAAATTAACCAAGAAAAATTCATTTCACATTTCCTTGGTTTACTGGAAATGTGCTTATAGCCCAAGCTAAGTTGTAAACTATTATAGAAATACATTTCTATGACATGATTTGTATTGTTATTTGTATAAAGTTAAACTAAAGTTGTCTCAAAATAAAAATGCAATTTTGTAGTTACCGTTGTCTGACACTAAGCCCTTGAATTATGTTCAGTTTATGCAATGATGGTAGAATGTTAGATGCACACTTCAAAACTAACTGATGGGTAAAGTGATTTCAAACCAGTTTTTCATGAGAAATGATGTAACACCACCTTTTTGTTTCTTTGAATCTTGAGCTGGAAGCTTTATCACACATTATGTGGGTACAAGTGTGTGTGTGTGTGTGTGTGTGTACAAGTGCGTGCAAACACACACACACACGCAAGTTCACTCTGATTTGCATATTGTATGGGCTAAATGGAGACAAGTCCTATAGGGATACATAGAATGAAAAAAAGTTTGAAACTATGCTATTTAATAACAAAGCTGCATTATGTTTGTACATAACTTGACAACCATTAACCTGTTGGGGCATATCCCAATATATACATATTTGACATTAAAAATCAGCATTTGCTGAGGGATAATTGATTGGTGAAATAAACTTCCTCCTGGCATTGTGGAAGAGAGTAGTTACAGTAAATTTAAAGAAAGTTTTAACAAAATACTCGCAGAAATGGGTGTATGAAGGATTATTTTTATTTATTTATTTATTTTTTTTTTTTTGGCTAGTGCTGTACGAACATTGCTTCCTTGCATAATCTTGCCAATACTAAATACTAAATTTGCAATAACTATTAAGATCAAAAAAATAAATTCATATTTAATTACTCACAGTGTTAAAAAACTAGCACCTTTTTTTTTTTTTGAAGTAAAAGAACATAACAAAATTGGTGGTAATATTGCTTATTAAAAATTACAGCATGAAACAAAAAACCATTTCACAGCTGCTTTTTTTTTTTAATATGTAAATAAAATCAAATCCTCCCACTTAACGTTCTCCATCAAAATTCTTTCAAAGATTATACCTAATTTTCTGTTTTGTTTATACAATGAATTACAAGAAATCAGTTTTTTGTTTGCCATTTAACAAGGAAGCAATAGTCTATATTTCTTAAAATCAATTCCCACTCTCACTGGCATCAGCGTGACATCAGTCAATGATCTTGCCACTGATCTTTGGTTTAGCTGCTTTAGCAAAAACAAAATGCAATGAACTAATAGAAACATGACATCTGCCAGATGCCACATTTTTGGAAGCAATTGTGTTTCAACATGGGGATAAATGACCTTAAGAAATATGATAAAAAAGTTATTATTACTGGTTTCTCCATTTTTATTTGATATTTTAAGTTTAGCATATGATAATTAACAGAACACCATTTTAAATTAAATAAAAAAAAAAAAAGTATCACATACGCACGCTAAATGAAACAAACAGTGCGTGCATATTTGTTCCATTTAGGGATGGAGTGATAGAGAAATTTATTCCAACAGTCTGCCTTACAGCCATTTCAACAATATTGAAATCAGATCGTGGTCAGGTGGGCATATTAATTGCTAGTTTTTTCATAATAACAAAACCACAAATTCTCTCTCTCCAACTGCTTTTTAACAAGCATGCCAAAACAAACAGGAAAGCCACCATACTGACGGTGGTGGTATGGTGGTTATTATTATTAGTAGCCATATGGTGCAACAAAGCCTGAGGCTCATGCTGCACCAGCCAAAAAAAAATTGAGTTTCCCTGAGAGAGAGCGAGAGAGAATAGAAGGGAATCACCAAGAAAGTGAAAAAATGATGATATCCGCTCAGGACCCTGGGTGTGCCAAGCCCATACTCACCAGATGTGAGCCCCTGGGGTTATTCCAATTCTTCTGTTTGTCTTCAGGGCCCACACAAGGGACGTATATACACTCCGTTAGGGGAGGAAGAACACATTCGCAAAACGGACTATGATATATAAATAGGCTGGACTCCACATTATGGATACACCTTGTCACTGGCTTGCGGGCATGGCCAAATTCGGGCCGAATTCAAGCAAAAGAAGTCACTTCCTCTGGAGGTGTACCCATAATCTACATTATATATAAATCCAAAGCAGATACAAGTTACTTGTATAAGCAAATATTCGCACAGGAAAATGTTGGTTAGTTCATGACAAATATAACACAGAGACACTGAGAAAATGCAAAGGTCATACCTCAAATTTCAGCCAATACATGCAGTTTTAGCTTTCAAACTTTCGCAGACAGATTTCAGCAAAAAAAAATTATAAGAAAATGTTCTGTCAACAGAAAAAGATCTGGTCCAACAGTCATGACTAGCATACTCATATCTTATCGTTAACGAAATCAAATACAACGTAAATTAAACATAAAATAATTAAAAAGCATTATTATAAGAACTTAGACCACTTCCTCAAACACATATAACAGCTAATTCCACAACATTAACGCATATAGTAAATGCACATGACAAACACATGATTAACGCCACCTATACGTATAACGTTGGCACAGTCATTCGGAATGTCAAATTTCGGAAAAATGCTTTGTAATTCTGGTTGCGATATGGAAGGCCTTACAACAAGCTATTTAACATAACAAAACACGAGGCTTTTGAAAAGTGAAACAATAGATATCTGGGAGGGGGGAAATCATGTCTGTTCATCAATGAATCTGTAAATTGTGTGTATTCCATGGCAAATAAAACGATTCACCGCTTGGTAAAACCGACTAACCAGGCCACAGTGTGAAAAAGCCCATAAAATTTCTCAAAATTTAGTGTCTTAAGAACGGGGGCGGGCCATCCTGAGGGTGAGAGATGTACACTGCACCCGGTGCCCAACGTTCAAGGGGATCTGAAAACCTGAAACTTACATACACATATGAAGAAAATTTTAAATATGTCATATTTTTCTGAATATGAACATGTTACTGAACTTTTGTTGATGTGTGTATAATGTTTGTTACTCTAAAATTTACCGTATACACGGTGATCCAAAAGTCAGTAAGCAATTAAAGAATTGGTATTTCAGTGAATTTTTGACGTATAGTAACGAGATTAGCGCAGAAATGCATAGAATTATGTGGGTTCTTTCCCGAAAGAATGTCAAAATTATTTCCAAATATGTCCACCAGGTGGCGCTTGATCTGTAACCCCACAAAGCTCCTCATTATAGCAAATGTTCAATGTGACGGCCTTCGTTGTGGAGCACTGCTTGAAGACGAGTAACGACGTTGTGGACAGCATGAAACAGCATTTCTGGAGGCATCATTGACACCTGCCGTCGTATAGAGTCTTTTAGCATTGTCAATGACGTTGGGTGATCTCTGTAAACCCATAACTTCAGGTAACCCCATAACCAAAAATTCGATTTTTGAAGGGCGTCGGATCTGGAGACCTTGGTGGCCATTCATGCTGAAAGTGACGGCTTGTCACTCGATTCTCTCCAAACACTGAGAGTAACAGTTAACATTAGCATTAGCAGAGGCATTTGATGCAAGAAAGCAAGCTTATGCAGCATCAGCCAAAAAAAAAAAAACCACTTCCACTTCACCCCTCTGTTCGTTCAAAATACCTGTCCAGCTGAGCCTTAAACTTATTTAGGCTATCAACTTCCACGACAAGGGATGGAAGTCTGTTCCACCAACCAACCACACGCTGGCTAAAGGCAAATTTCCGCACGTCTATCCTACATCTGTCTTTCCTCAATTTGAATTTATGCCCTCTCAGGTGATTATTTTAGTTGTTTCACAGGAGAAGCAATATGGGGGGGGGGTGCTCCATCCTGCTTGAATGTCACAACATCCAAAGCTTGCCTTTCCCCCAGGTAGGGATAATGCAGTTTCTTAAGAGGTCTTTTTTAAAAGGTCGATTTTTGAAGGGCGTCAGATCTGGAGACCTTGGTGGCCATTCATGCTGAAAGTTACGGCTTGTTACTCGATTCTCTCCAAACACTGAGAGTAACAGTGTTTTACAGGAGAAGCAGTATGGGGGAGGGGGGAAGTGTGCTCCATCCTGCATGAATGTCACAACATCCAAAGCTTGCCTTTCCCCCAGGTAGGGATAATGCAGTTTCTTAACAGGTCAGCATAACGCTGACCTGTGATAGTGACAGATTCAAAACCACAGCCACTGATTTCCTGAAAGAAAAATGGCCCTATAACAAAAGAAGAGGTGAATCCGCACCACACCATTACTTTTGGCTGATGCAATGGAGTTTCTGTGTAAGCTCGAGGGCTTTCCGTTGCCCAAATACTGCAATTGTGTGTGTTTACTGTGCCATTGAGATGGGCTTCATCCATCCATAAAACATTTGACAGCCGGTTGTCACATTCTTCAATTCATTGAAAGAACCAAAACGCAAATGCTTCTCACTTTGCAAAATCGGGACGCCTAAGTTCTTGAAGGTGTTGAATTTTGTATGGATATCTATGGAGGACTACTTTTAGGGCTCTCCACACACTCCCACATGGCACGCCAGTTCGACGTGAAACTTCATGAGAGCTTTCTTCTCCATGTGGCGCCTCCGTAGCCAGGTGGGAAGGAGCACAGTGCATAGCACACGCTTCTTGATAGACCGGGGTTCGAGCCCGTCACCACCAAATACGGTGGATGCGGAAAGGTCAGGGAATGACCACCGCATATTCCCGGAGCAATATAGCTTTAGTTGCTAATGCTCCTATAAACCAAATAACAAACAAACAAACAAGCTTCTCCATGTGATTATGCTGCCATTAGAGTATCCACGTCTTCCACAACTACAGCCACAGTTGTAGCACATGTTGATGGTCTTCCATTTCGCAGATGATCTTGTAACGAACCAGTTGTCGCAAATTTCTTAATCATCATCTTTAGTCCTGCAAAAGTCATTGGTCCTTTACCATGTCGCATACCCTTCAGCTGATGGAAAGAGCGCAAAGGTACAGTTGCAGTGTTAAGATAATAACATTTTACCAACAGTTCTTTATCCAGTAATAACATGACCGCTTAGCTTCGTTTCTTTTTCTTTCCCAAACGCTCACTAAACTGCTTAACTGTTGTTCTTGCAGTGCCTTTATAGCAGACACTTTCGCGAAGTCATTCATGGTATAGCGTCACCTAATGGATATATTTGGAACTAATTTTGACATTCGTAAAATACCCCACGTTATTCTATGCATTTCTGCGCTAATCTCGTTACCATACGTCAAAATTCACTGAAATACCGATTCTTTAATTGTTTACTGCCTTTTGGATCACCCTGTAAATTAACCCTTCAATACTAATGTGAGGTCCAGCTGGACTCCAGTTTTTTTTACATGGCGTATTTTCTTGGTCAAAAAAAATTTCCAGAAACACTGTTCACAGTACTTTTCTAGAAAACTGTGCAGGACTCATTAATGTGTATTCTATTTAGGAATGAAATTTCGTGAAGGAGCTAATCTGCTTAGGGAGATGGCGCAGCTCATTCTTGCCTTGGGTAAGCTATATTAAGTTATAAGGCAAGCTAAGTTACAAGACTTCTACCTGTGTAGAAAGCGGAATGGCCTGTGGCGATGACTTGTGGGGGGGAAGAAAGTCTTTATCTTTACTTTTCCTTTGTTTCCTGATTATTATTATTAAATATCTTATTTTGTTCCCTAATAGGTATATAGACCCCTTGTCTTTATACCCACTTACACATCTGACTTTGGATTCACAGGAGAATTTCAGGTTCAAGGGAACTTCTCAATTATGTATAATTCCCTTCGGAAAGGCTGAGTGCTCAAGAATGACAAACTCACTAATTAATAAATAACGTAGTTTATTTACATATATATATACATGTATATACAACATGATAAAGTGATCAAACCTCAAGCACATACTAATATTATTCAAATTTGCCTATGTAGCATCAGATATATATGCAATTTAGTACATTGAGTTTAACTAGAGGGGTTTTTTCTTTCTACACAACATAATTAATATCCTTACAGAAAACTGCTATAGTTTCCTTCTTTCTTCACACATGAACAATAAATATTTAAGAGGTTTAGTTAACACTCTTTCTCCTACATAAGTCAAATTCTTACTTTATAAATTGATTTAGGAATTTCACTCTTAACTTCTGATTTATTTAGTGACCCTTTTTGTCTTGGGGAATATAATTTCACAAACTTTCTCTAATCTAGATACTTTGTACATTTGACATCAATTTCTGGACTAATGTTTGTCTCAAGGGTTAGCTACATTCAGAAGGCTATTCTTTTCTCTGTATTTCTCTACCCTTCCCTTCCAAAATTTATCATAGATATATGTTAGACAATAACTGATAACAAATATCAAATTTCTCTCCTCTACCTTTCTACATATGTCTAATTATACATTAATCAAAGCCATTACTATCATTAAGCACCCGATTTCTCCCCTTTAGTTCTTTTCTCAATTTATGTAGTTATACCTCTGTAAAACTACAACTGTTATCTAACTTATCTCTACATTGAGTATATATTTTGTACATATATATATCTCACAGTATCTTTCTAAACGTTCTACTTAATTGGATGGTAGGTTTCCTACAGTCCTTTACTTGTGAGGGAGAATACTATATAACTAGTCACTTACTTAATTTTACGAATCGGGCTTCTCTGTTTTGGGGCCTTCCGCTCCTTGTTTGGGACTGTCATCATCTTTGCCAAGGGCATCTTGGGGCTTCCAGGGAATCTTCGTCCGGGTCACAGTTCTGCTACACTGCTTAAAAAAAAACTCACTGTTCAATCTGGACTGGGCTGGCACTTTGTCGTACAGTCCTACTCCGTCATTAGGAGCTGCTTTCTTTCCTTCTGCGGCCTTTCTCCACCTGATCGGGCTACTTTCCATTCGCTACCTTGCTCCGTCTGATCGGGCTATTAATTCTGCGGCTTCGCCTCGTCTGATAGGGCTACTAATTCTGCGACTTCGCTCCGTCTGATCGGGCTACTAATTCCGCGGCTTGCCCCTTCGGATCGGGCTACTTTCCATTCGAGACTTTGCTCTGTCTGATCGGGCTACTAATTTCCCCTTACGACCTTGCTCCATCTTTTTAAAAACTCATCCACAAGAAGAAAATTTCACAGGGCATCTCTCTCTCATTTCTCCGCTCCAACTGTTCAAAACTCATTTTCTCTAACACAGACAAAAATCCCAACTCTGTCTGTACTAACTCATATTAACTAACTCCAACAAATATCTCAACTTTGTCTGACTGCCTAACTCATATTAACTAACTCCGACAATTACCTCAACTTTGTCTCACTGCCTAACTCATTCTTACTAGCACCGACAAAAAAACTCAACTGTCTCTTATTAACTCATCCCAACCAACTCCGACAAAAATCTCAACTTTGTCTTACACTAAACCGTTTTCGCTAACACCAACAAAAAACTCAGTTCTGTGTCTGACTAATTCATTTTCCCTAACACCGATACAAATCTCAACTTTGTCTGCCTCTCTCTCTCCCCCGGTTCTCTCTTTTTGTTTCTCTAAATTACGTACCATCCCCCCATGTTCCAGGTCTTAACCAATCTTCTCATTTTATCAACCTTTTTCACTGTCCTATTCGCCCATGTTATCCTTTCCCATGCGGTCCCATTAGTGCTTGATCTAACCTCTCATTTAAATAAATTTGTAAATTTACCAGGCTGTCTGCCGCCATTTCTGCAACCCTCCTATTTATACTTTGCACTTTTACTCCACAAGATCCTAAAACTTGCTATCACCGACAGCCAGACGCCAGTTTTAATTCTAATCCACGTCTCGTCTCCTGGTGTTACCGATCAAAGGAATGTACTGACAAACTCTGTCCTCTGCCCTTCCCTTCCAGAGCTACCCTTTTCACACCTATTTACCAACAGCCACTGCTACCTTTGCTGTTGTTTTGGTTTATTCCCGTGTACTCGGAGCTGAAGCGTACCCCATCTACCACGAGTCTTTTCTCAAGCTTACCCCTCCCTCCTTGTAACCTTGTCTAATTTAATCCCTAGCAAGTGACCATTATCATAAATAATATTTGTGACTGGTAAGGTTTCGCCACCCCATATTGTTATATCAAACGTTTTACTTTTAATTAATCTCTTCTGTGTATAAAATATTTTTCTTGTAAGATTTTATATCTTACAGACTACAGGCCTCTGCTGTGGTGTTTAATTTGGAAAAAAACGTGCGTTTTAAAAATTAATGGTTTATATGAAATGCATTAATTCCGTTCAAGATATTCTTTCCATACTTCTTTTACCACTGAAACCGTTATTTTTCTGGGAAGTCTAACAGGCCTGTTAATCATTTTTTTAATTACAGGCCTTAATTCTCATTTTCATTTTTTTTCTCTCCCTTTGTGATAGGCGAGATATTTACATATCTGTAGTCGGACGATATCTCTGTTGAATCCAAAGATGATCTCATAATTATGGCCAAAGATTTACTTACCTCTTTTGCTGCTTCTTTTAATATAATTGCATAGATTTCATCACTCTTATGTGCATAATTTATTTTTAGCTAGAACAATTTCTCTTCTACTTTCTTCACAATTATCATGAACTCAATCAGCTCCCACTTATAACTTGGTATACTGCTAGTATTCACATCCCTAAATATTTTCTTCGTGCATGAATGTAGATGCAAAATTCAGATTTCTCCACAAGCTGAACAAGATCATCCACAGTTATAATGATCAGCCCTGGGTACATCATTTTCTTTTAGCGTCAGCAATTTCTCTTCCAGTTTCTTAATAGTTATCACAAAATCATTTTAATCCCAATTATTTGGACCTACATTCTGAAATATACAAGTTGACCAGGATCCTCATTTGTAATGCTACTCATTTTCAATGGGCCAATATGGCTGATCCTTTTCCTTCTAGTACATTCATGTGTTTCGATGTTCAAATCTAGATGAGAAATATTGCATTTTTCTGCAATATGAACCAGATCGTTGTTTATTAGGCTAATCACATCCAGTAGACCAATACGGTTTATCTCTTTCCTTCAAGTATTAATATATGCAAAAAATTGTCTGCTACATCTCTTTGCATTCTTAGTCAGGCTTCTCATGATCTGCTTTAGTTTGTCAACATATTAAGTCATTTGGTTCAGAATAAACTGTCTTTAGTGTGGATTCCTGTGTCAACTGATCTTTTATTCTGCCACTACACTCATCAGCTCATTTGACTTCCAGTTTGGGTCTAAACCTTTTTTCAGTATTTCTTAGTTGATATAAAAAGTGTACTACATTCTGTAATTACAGTACTTCCCTGAATGCTTCCCATTTAGAATTTATAATTCGTAACATCGTCTGTTGTTCCTACTGTAAAGGATTTAAAAACTGTAGGAGACCTTTGGTCACCTTTACGAACAAAAAAAAATTCTTTGCCTTTACTATCGGTAGCAGATGAATCTTAGTACATTAAAGTAAGTCCTAAATCAGTTACTGCGATCACTGCCACGTAGTGGTTCATATATCTGAACCACTACGTTTGTAACACGTTAAAATTCGTTGCTAATTATCAGATCAAGAGTATAATGTTCCGAAGGTCGTTTCTGTTATAGTGTAGGGCGCTAGCTGGACAATGTTTAATATGAACAATGAGATTTCTAGGCAAGTTTCCAACACTAAAATAGGGGATCCAGAAAGACTGGGATTTATATGAGCGTCTAGCAGTTTATTTAAGACAAAATCTTGTGTTCTTAGATTTACTCTGAGAGATAAAGATGAAAATGAAATATCAAGAGGCGTTGTGTTCTTCCACCCAGGTTACCTCTTAGATAAGGGGGCCCCAGAGTGACCGCAATTAATGGTTCTTTTAAACAACTTATATGAGTGCTGAGAACAGTGTATAAAGAGAGAATGGTCAAGAGGCAAAGTTAAGCAAACAAACCATGGTTTATTACACATGCGCAAAAATTACACAACAGCAGGTCAGCACTTATTAATAATGTCTTGTACAAGTAGAAATATCTGGATGTATTACATTTATCTGAAACTTCAGTGTTCTTCGTGCGATTTTCAGTAAACAATCAGTTTTTTCTTTGGGTCTCAACATAGGCAGGTTTCTAGTGTTAATACGAAGGTACGGATAACTAGGTAAGGCTGACCTGTCATGGCTGAAAGAATAACTGCAGCTAGTCAGTACAAACTGGAAATATTTTCTGACAGTAATCCGTGGTGAAGTGGACATTGTTCAGTATATGTATCTGGGAGGAGGGATGTTGGTATGCTGTATGAAACAGGGGATATAGTAGATGTGGCTGTTTAATAATTCCAGATAACCAGTCATTAAACTAAGGGGCGAACTTACCCAAAAAACACCATTGCGACTGACCAGGCACTACGTTCTCTCCAACATCGGCCATTGAGGATATGCTTACACAAGTTAGCTTACTAACCAACTCCCTCTGTCTCCCCTATTCCCAATATATAAATGTCGCTCTCTCCTTTTGGATGGCCCGCTCTTTGGATTGGTGAGCAGCCTATTTCTGTAGGGAAAAGCAAATCTAGGATTCCCTGTCCTCGTAATTAGACACGTTTTATTTGAGAAATCTATCGAGAGAAAGGAGCAAATTATTAATTGATATGCGGTGGTATTTCCGGGTTATATCAAAGCATTCTCTTCATTCAAAGTCTATTCACCTCTATCCAATTCCTGACAAGAGTCAAGCCCCAGTAATCAGCTCGAATTTCACTCAAGAGTACTTTCCTGATTCCGATTTACTCACTGGCACCCACAGATTTTGCCACTGTATACCTGAGTTATACTAACGCGACACTCAGCTGACCCTATAGAGTGTCGGCTTCATGCAGTGGATTGACTGAAACTATGGGAGTGAGATGGAAACCCGATTACTGCTTTCCTAAAAATAGAATTAGACAAAACAACTTTCAACATGGCCCTATTACTTTCCACATATAAAGTGTAAAGTGTGTTTAGGGTCAAACGCCACCAGGGGTTTCCCCCATCTCTGCATTGCTTTCATTGTGGGTGAACCAGTTCGCTGGGAAATGCCAGAGATTTAAAAGTGTATGGATATTGTATATGTGTAGTGTCATGTACCGTTGTTCATCTGGTCGTTTAGCCGCTGGACCCCTACTGAGGCCAATGTTGCCCCACTTTCACCCCATGGAGGGAGACCAGGAAACACCAGTAGATTAAGATTTACTCTGGCAGGTCCTGCCGCTTAATTTCCTGAGATTTCGGCAGCTAGGACCAGAAAAAAAAAAGAAATATATATATATATATTTTTTTTTTTGGTAAATTCGATGAGGAATAACGCTAAATTTTTGAAAAGGCCGAGTGTATGGGCGAAAAACATAATTTGGAGATGATTAAATCTATTCCGACGTGTAGAGCATTCGCTTGCGTATGTGCAGGTAGAGTGGGTGGGGAGACTGAAGTCGGGGGGGAAAAGACAGAAGTATGGAGTCGAGAGAGGAGGCAACCCCAAGTCACAGTGGGGCATGCCCATGACCCACCAGAAGGGAAAGTGGGAATGGCGAGGAGGGGAGGAGACAGTAAGACCGTTTCTCCCCCCACCGGGGATAGGGATATTAAATATGAAGGAGGCTAGGGTGCCCTCTTCTGCCAAATGGCGTTTGGCAGCTGTGCTGCGTTGTCTCTTTTCTTCAATGTCGAGTCGATTTCAGTCCAGTCGCTCATGGGGTAAGCCCCATCCTTGTGTTTTTCACTAATTTCTCTCAAGGTTTTTCTCTGTAGTCACTCCGTTGGATAGTATTTTATGGTCTTGTATAGTTTAACTTGTGGTGGTCTTTCATCAGACACGAGTTATGGTAATTAACAGTTTTCTCCTCTCGAAGAGGTCCTGTGCATATTGAGAAAGTGCTCTATATTCCTCTTCTGTGTCAATGAAGTGGGATTCCAGTCCTTTCAGAAGGTAGTGTATCTTTGTGATCAGGATGCCTCTGAGATCTTCATATTCTGGGCAGTCGTAGACCAAGTGATTCCAGTTCTCAACCTCCCCACACATGCAGTTGGGGTCCTCAACAAGGCCGAACCTGAGCAGCTTCTCACAAAAGTAATGTATGTCTATTTATGGGAATGTAGCACGATATAAAAAATGTTCACAATTTTATAATCCTTCCTTCTATGCCAAAATTTTTTCGAGCAGGGGGGAAGAAGTTACCTCTTGCTCAAATATTTAGGTTTTGGGATGCTTTTATAACAAAAAAATGTAGCATGGAGCCTTTTGGGGGGGGGAGTAGAAGAAGAACCAACATTTCTCCTCTAACAGAATTGGATTACCCTCATCTAATATAATAATACAAAATAAAAAGATAATAACTTAACAGTTTTCCATGTGCCATTTGGGTGCCTATATACAACAATGTTATCTTGTCACATAAAGCAAAACTTTCCCCCCTTTTTTTTCTTCAACCTTACCTTGGTCCTTACAATTTCTCCTGCAAGATCACATATAAACAAGCACTAATATATTCTATAATGTTCTGATTATGAAATGGGAAATGTCTATAGGTTGTTAATAAAAAAATGTCTCTTGTATCCCGCACTGTTCTTTATTGACTATGTTGTAAAAGCGTTCTCTCGTTGATGACTGTGAATCTTGGGGAACCATGCTTTGAGCTCTGGGAAAAACATTACACTAGTGGTCCAAAGGGCACTAAGGTGATTTACACTTCTAGGACTGGCTGCATGTAGCTGCTTCGACATACTTTTTGCTACAATGTAACATGATATGCAACAAAAATTAGTACTTGTTCTTGGCCTTAAAGACAATTACAAAGTATCATATATACTTGATATTAGGTATAAATCATGTTTATGACCGTTATTGCAAAGGCAGATAACAGCTTAGATATACAAAGTTATTAAACACTCGTGTAGATCTACATTTTGATTAAAGGTAAAATATATTGGTTATTCTTTGGACTACACAATTACAATACATAATAAAACAATGTTTAAAGTAGTACACACCTAAAATGGTTTAACTAAAATATAGAATAATACATTTGGTTACTTAAGAACCTAATTCATATTGGTAATCTTAATGTTCTACAGAAAATGCATTGTACATGTAAGGTTATACAACATTTTATTGAGTTATATATTTTGATTACATATAGTATAGGATAATCATCCCTTACAATACATAATCAGAGTTTAATGAAACACAAAAAATAATGTTCAAGACAACAAACACTTATATTGGCTAAATCAAAAGAAAAAATGTAAGTACAGTAATATACTTGATTAATTAATGGTGTAAATATCCAAGAAGTTACATTTGTGTAAGATTATAATGACATAGACACTAACATTGTCTAACGTTTGATTATAATGAAGAAAAAAAATTTTTTTTTTGACATTTTTTTTTTGAATAAACAGGGAAATTTCAGTTAATAGCATAATATATATTCGGTTACACTTAGTTATGAGTAATGCTAAATGATTATATAATGTCGCAAATTTTTTTTTTTTTTAAAACGTCTTGCAACTACTCAGTAAATCACATATCATCTATATGTGTCTGGTCACATTTAAATAAGGATAACATTGGTGATTAAATATTGCGGCAAGTCTCCAAGTACATAATACGACTTGCGAGATTTCAAAGGTAAAAAAAAATTACCACAGGAGAGAGAAGGGAAAAAAGGAAAAAATACAGTTATTTTATTTTATTTTTTTTTCCATTTGTCTGGGAAAAAAGGGTCACTTCTCCCCTTTCCTCATGATTTTCCTTAGACATTTTGGTAAAGAGTTCGATAGAAAATTACTACCACCACTCTGTTTGTTCCAGAACTTGTCTCACTTTCACCAGTCCCATCATCTCTAGCCATTTAGTATACAGGTTGGCTGAGTGGACCGCACAGTTTTCAGACAGGTGATCCCATGGACAGGGGAAAGGGTGGTCTCTTGGAGCAGGGAGAGACTTCTTACTGGGACATGAGAAAATTTGGATGTCCACCACCATTCTGAATAGGAGAGTGTCTTTTAAAAATCAGGCCTTGTCGTACCCTGTGTCAGGATCGTTTGGTATAGCCTAGTAGTTGAAATTATCCATGACCAAAGCGAGGGGTAATGAGGGCTTCTGTCTTGGGAATCACAGCAACACCTTGGCTGTCCCAACTCAGAATGGCAAGCTCCTTCATCACCAGCGCACCCTCTGCACCCTTTGTAAACACCACGTTGACAAAAACCCAGTTGTTAAAAGGAATTTGAAATGCTCTATGAGGGCACTTTGACACTGGTGTCTGGGTCAGGAAAGGTTTTGTGGGGATCGGCGGATAGGGACGGTTCATTGATCCAATGTGATTAACTGAGACTTGGATTTCATTCCTGCAGTTAAGGAAATCTCCATTGTAGAGGCCTCAAGCTCGGTGGGAAATACGCATATCTCAGACGTAGTCCTGATAACATTTCCTTTTGTTGGTCTGTGCTCTCACTGGCTGGTGCTGCTGATTGTGTTCATGATTTTGAATTTTGGGAGCCTTGGTTCCCCACCACCATCTCCACGGTGCAAGGAGGTAGGTCCACAGTTTAATCATGGCTCTGAACAGCTTCCAGCTGAACGTTATTGATGCAGCTGTGAGTGAGGATAAGAAAAAAAAAACAAGTAAACAAAAAAAAAAAATAATTGTGTTTACCCATTCTTTCTCCACTCATTCCCTTGTCACTCGAGTTTTGGTTTCAGACAAAAGATTTGCCTCATTTACACTATTTACACACCTCACTCTCCCTTTTTTGCACAACTCGGAGGAGAAGGGGGGGGAGGACATCTTATAACAGTTGCACCTCACAGTTACACTTCCCATTTACTCTTCTTGTCCTCACTCTTTATCACCAACATTGCAATCTAGCTCACAATACATGGTCCTTAATTTATTTGCAGAAGCATGCCATGCACGAAGAAACAACAAAAATTCCCAACAAGGCTATGGATAAGAGCATAATAGGTATTTTGATCCAGGACGTAAATCCTCCATCAAGTAATTGATGAAACCATACTGACCAAGGTGACTGTCTGGGTGCAAAAATAGATATATAGGAGACTTGTGAAAAGTTAGGGTGACTTATTTGTAGCACTGGGTCTTCCAAACGAAATTCTATGTCTTTACAGGCTGTAATAGTTTGGGCGACTAAACATAAGTTTTCACTATGACATTTGGTATCTGTCTTAAACTGGATAGTGTAAGTTGGTGTGTCTTGGGTTAGTTTAACTGACGTTGTGGCCACTAATATGCTTTGGAAGTTTACTGAAAGAGTTCCAGCTAGGCATGTTGAAAATACTTGAAAAGTAAGCGTAGCTAGTGTGTCACATGTAAAACATCCAATTGGTCTAGTAATGTCTTCCACAAATTTGGGGCACACTGTATGAGTTTCCAGGTAAAAATCAAATTCAAAAAATGATAAGTCCATGGTCAATGCGACTGATTGTTACATTGTTGATGTGAGCCTACCCGAGGGCTTGATTTCCAGCTGGTGTGAAATTTCAGTTTTTGGAAGTTTATTGACTTTGTTTGCTACCATCTGTTCCAAGTAAGATTCACTTTTTTGACATCGCACCTTCTCTTCATAAAACTGACATTCTATCATCCGGTCTTCGAAAATGAATTGTTTTGAAATATTGTAATTTGCTTGTGTGTCACCGATTTCTCCGTATTTTGGTCTGGACACTAAAGCTGCTTGGTCTAAATAAGCCCCACTATTATCACCTACTCGCAAAATCAAATGATGTTCAAGGATATCGGTGGGCTGATCGAATGTTCCCAAGACTTGAATCTCAATGTTATTTGGTGTGATTGCGAAATTCTTTAGAGAAATAGTTTCAATGGTCTCATTAGCACATGTCTGAACTTCAGTTATGTAAGGACAAGAAACTCCTTCAATTTTGCGGACTTTGTACACCCGTGTAAAGTCTGGGACTAACCATACCCGATAGTGTAAGCAGGATTGACTATCAATGATGAGAGAGTTTGAACCACTATCTCCTGCAATGCAGTTTGTAATTCCTGGCCAAATCAAGGATTCTTTGGTTATTGCTTCAAAATGGTAGCTGGCGACACAATTCTGGCCCCACGCACAATAGGCATTCTGTGGGCAAGGCACTTCACTTATGAGATATAATTCCGTGGGGAAAGTGTAATATATCCGTTTTGTCTGCCAGTGACACTGCACTTGTTTAAAAGTTAACTGTAGCTGGAAAAGAGTCTGTTGTGTATCCAAAACGAACCATAGGCATTGTTTGTATTCCAGGTTTAATAAAGTCACATGGGCTTTAATGGAGATTCTACATGGTTGAGATAAGTCCGCTTGACATTCCTTTATTTTGGTATGTAAAATATGATGATTGGTAATGTTGAATCAACTATAAGTATAAGGGCTGATAGGTATAAAATGATTTGCAGGGGTGCGACCTGCAAAAGTGGTGTTGGCTCCATGGGAATATGTTCCTTCAAGTATTCCTGCACCCTTCCTGTAGTTGTTCTAACAGCTGCTCTGGTGGTTAGGCCTGCTACGCTTGTTAGGCGCCAAGCAATTCGAAACATTTTCCACATGGCACTGACCATCATGAAAAATCCCTTGACTGTTTGCGCTATGGATTTAATGATGAGCTTAGAATACCAAATAATGGTTGCTGCTAGAATACCCAAAACTAGGTACATTAAATAAGATATGATATGTGGGAAACAGTGTCTATTGTTTATCAATTCCCAACAAAAAATGCATAACAACCTCTTACATTCATCTCTTTCTGCCAAATGTATTGTTCCTTTCACTACTTTCCCTTGTTGATATACAAAAAGAAATTTTAATGGTCCTGGGGTCAACATGAGTTCACAGGGAACTTCTGCCTGAAATGGTTCTTTGTCTATTATAAAAGTTGATTGCCAAATTTCCTTATTATTAAGGTGCCCTTCTCTAATGTAGTGAAAACTGGGTCCGTAAACATGACCTCTAATCCCTGTTCCACAAAATTAGCTTGCTCATCAGCCAACACATGTCTCATGTGTCTAATCTGATGCAAATCTTCAATGGGTGGGGTCAAACAGACTTTGTAGGAAACCACTGATGGATTCCTGATAGTCTGCGAACCCCACTCCAATAACCAATATGTTTCAGCTGCATGCCTTTGACATTCACATGAAGCTTGCTGATTGCACTTCGTTTCGTAACAATATTCAATACTTCCTTTGCATCTTTCTTTACTACACTCACAGCTCTCCCCATTTCTTTGACACTAATAAATGACTGAAGTGCCATTCACTTTCAAAGACTGTTTTAACATAAAATGGGCCGGTGGGTTCAAAGTGCCGTTTTCAAGGAGAATTCGGGATACCCATTGCTTGAGGCAATTTCCACAGTTCATTATTGAACAACTACTCTGGGGGATTAATTTTGATAGAGACAAGGAGGGTTTGGTCATCTTGCACACATACACCCATGCTTTACTTGGCAAATTTCAACCTCAGCTTGACAAAACAAGAAAAACGTTCCTAGGATGATTATTCTCAGCAAACATCTCGTGTTGAGCATCATACTTGTTATAGGACACGAAAGCCAAACTATAAATTGAGAGAAAAAAACTGTTACTCGTGTGCATCTTTACTGTGTCCAAAAAAAATCCTCCCCCTCTTTTTGTTTGTTGCTCTATACCCCTTTTTTTCTCTTAATCTCTCCATGCATCTCTAATGAGACCAACCAAATCAAATCCTTTGTCCTCATATTGTGGGCCTAACCTTGAGTCAAGCGAACCTAGCATCCACTGTAGTGCTCTACCTACACCCACTTGGCTGTTCATTTTGATTAATAATTCCCTGTTCACTGGGGGGATTATTTGGTTCCAATCTTTCTCTTCCATCTGGAGCTGATTCAGGAACTAACACTTCCCTTTGGGTTGGAGGTGAGGTGTGATAGTTACTGTATGTGGGGTGTGGGTCACACGATCACAGCTGCACAGGTTTGGTTCGCGGGCAGTTTACACAAATACTTCAGGCTGTCTTGTCTTCACTTGTGCATTTTGATCCTTATTTGAGAGGAGGTTTAAAGGGATGGACACCGGAATAGTTGCAGTTCTTCTAGTTGGCTGGGTTATCACTAGTAGGGGGTCTACAGGGGGGGGGCAGTCCAGTCACACTCTTGAACAAGGGAGTCATCAAAGATACAGGTTTCTTTAGGTACTGTCTCAGTACATGTTTGATCTGATGATTCACTGTCTTCTAATTCCTCCATTCTGAGTTCAGGAAAACTTTCCTATTGACGAAATTTCCTATTTCGTCAATCTATCTACATGCACTAATTGTCTGTCCTTTGGAACGTATAAATTCTGTATTTCAAAGTTGACCGGTGAGGTCTGATTGATCACACGGTATGGGCCTGTGCTCAGGCGAGCTAGTTTCTTGGTAGTTCCCACTTTCACCTTAGGTGTGAAAAGATAAACTAGATTTCCTACACGGATGTTCTTATCAACTGCCACTGTGGCTCTTCGTTGCTCTTGTTTCTGGACTGCTTCCTCCAAATGTTCAGAAACAATCTTGTAGGTTCTACGGAGTCGTGCACACATCTGTTCTGAATAGTTCTCCAGAGACACGTACGAATGTCTCACTTTAGCGTGCCATAAGTCTGAAGGTAACACTAAATCTCTTCCATAAATTAAGAAATTGGGTGATTCTTGAGTAGAACTGTGAGTGGCAGCATGATATACAGCAACAGCCAATGGGAACATTTTGTTACAGTCTGACTGAGCATTGTTCACCACATGTGATAAAATGTTTGCTAAGGTACGATTTAAACATTCCACTTTAGCATTGCACTGCGGGTGAAAGAAGATGTGTGAAGTTGGTGGATGTTCAATTTCTCACACACTTGTTGCAACAATGAGGACATGAAATTAGTACCTTGATCTGTGAGTATGTATTTAGGAATCCCATGCCTTGTAATCATGTTGTTTATAAAAGCTGTGGCTACTTCATCTGCCTTCTGAGTTTGGAGTGGAATTGCTTCAGCGTAATGAATAACATTATCTACTGCTAACAATAGATATTTATGTCCTCTCAAAGACATAGGAAGTGGCCCGAGAATATCTAAGGAAACTCGAGCCCATGGCGAATTTTCAACAGGGACTCTCATCAGGGCCACCTTCACTTTAGGGTTATAACCTTTACGTTCCATACACGATGAACATGACTCAATATAGTTCTTAACATCGCTGTACATTCTGATCCAAAAGAAATTTTTTTTTATCTTCTTTAATGTGTTCTGTAGAGCCAAATGTCCCCCACTGAGAACATTATCTTGACATGACCTTAATATCTATCTTCAAACTAGCTGGGACTACAAGTTGTTCAGTTGGCACTTCTCGCATAGCTCGAGGGTCAGATAGCGTGTAGTGATATAATATTCCCTCTTCAGATGAACAGAAGGAATCTGGGATTTTCACTGATGCCTGGGGTATTCCCTCCAACTGTTCAATTAACTTTTACAAAATTAGATCTTCTCTTTGCAGGGTTTTAATTAAAGTTTTGGTTTGTTGCTGGGGCATAACCAGTGATTCCATGGTTACATCAGCTGATATGTGAGTGACTAACTCAGTTGTTTTAGTTACCTTTGACCTTTTTGGTTTTTCCTCTGCTTCTAACATAGGCCGCGAGAGAAAATCTGCATTTGAATGTACTTTACCAGGACAGTAAACAATTTTATAATCATATTCTTGTAACAGCATGCTCCAACGTGCTAGGCGAGGTCAGGGATTTTTCAGATTGAGCAAAAAGCTCAACGGTTGAAGATCAGTTATCAGTGTAAAATGATTGGATACTAGAAAAGGTCTGAACTGTGTTACTGCAAAAATAATAGCCAAAGCTATTATTTCTTTTTTTGTTGTACTATAATTCACTTCCGATTTCTTCAACAGCCTAGAAGCATAGGCAACTGGCTGTCTTGAATTTTCATCCATTTGTGATTCTAAACATGCAGCAATTGCATAGGATGAGGTGTCAGCCAAAACAAAGAAAGATTTAGTGAAATCAGGGTAAACCAATAGAGGAGAAGTGATCAAAATAGTTTTCAGCTGGTTAAACGCCTGCTCGTGGAGCAATCCCAAACAAAAGGTGCTCCCTCCTTTGTAAGTTGTGTAAGAGGTCTAGCAATTTCAGCATAATTTGGAATGAACTTTCTGTAAAAACCTGCCATTCCAAGAAAAGATCGGACTTGTTTGACTGTCCATGGAAGTCGCAGTCTCAATATGCCATAACATTTTCTGGGTCAGGACGAATACCGTCTCTGCTGACTAAGTGACCGAGGTATTTTAACTATTCCCTCAGAAATTCACACTTTTTCGGCTTCAACTTTAGGTCATATTCTCTCAGATGCTGAAAGACTTTCCTTAATTTCCCAAGATCTGAATCAAAGTCGACTGATACGACAATTATGTCGTCGTCCAGATAAGTGAAGGTTGAGTCTTTTTGCAGGTCTTGTAATGTCAAGGTCACAGCGTGCACAAAGGGGCTGGGGGCGTTTTCTGGCCAAATGGCATTTTTCAGAATTGGAATAAAGATTCGCCCGTGGTGAAGGCTCTTTTGTGATGATCTGTGGGGTGAACTTCAATTTGATGAAATCCAGACTGCAAATCCAAAGAAGTAAAATAGTGCACTTGTCCCAGATACTCTACAATTTCTGCCCTGTTAGGGTTCGGAAAATTGTCAGAAATAGTTTTAGCATTTAACTTGCGAAAATCTATACAGAGACGATAAGTGCCAATCTTCTTCTTTACTAAAACTACAGGGGGCAGAATAAGGTGAATTGCAGGGTTTGATGATATTTGACTCCAAAAGTTCATTCACTTGCCTTCGAACTTCGTCTTTCAACAGAAAAGGAACTCTATATGCCATCAATATGGGATATTGTCTGTCAATTTAATTTGGTGTTTAAACACTTTAGAGTCACCTAGCTGGGCTGGAGATTTAGCGAAAATGTCTCTGTATTCATACAATAAATCTGACAATTTATTTCTTTATTCATTTGTCACATGGCAAAGGTCAAAGTCCTCTAAAGTCACAGGAGATACCCTTTTCTCACTTCCTTTCTCACCTGTAAAAGTAACTGGATTATTCCCAACACTTTCTCGGTTAGCAATACCCATTCCCTTTGGGAGGTGAAGAGGTTCGGTCATCAAATTAGCCACTAATACTGCAATTTTCCCATCTGGCTCCAACTTATCCACTGAGTACCTGACAGCCAGATCGTCACAATTTAAATTAGGATTAGGTTCTGTTAACACTAATTGTTCAGTAGATGCAGCAAGCTGGTTACAGAAAGCTGTTACTACTCGTTCTGAAGAAGCCCATATCAAATGTTTACAAGTTAATTTGGCTACTGACAGCTTTGAATTTAAAAACTGTCCCTAATACCCTCTTCCCTTAGGCAAATTCTCAATGGGACTGAGTGTGTTGTCCCTTTTCCTAAGTCTATTGTAAACGAAAATCGTCTTAAGACGTTTAACCCTAATATTGCATTGTACTGCCCTTTGAAATTACTAGAAGCCACTAAAACATTCTCCTGAAAGGTCACATTATCCAATTTAAGATTCGCTGTGATTTCCATATGGATAGGAACAATGTAACCAATACTCCCATTACGGTCAAATCTCTAATATCTCATGCTTGATTTCGTTATATAGATCGGTGCTTAAAAGAGACACTTGCTCCTGTATCGACTAAATATTTAACTGGAACGTTTTGAACAAATCCTGAGATTATCGGTAATTTCATGTCATTGTCCAAAATATACACCCCCCGTGTTGCACATTTTTATGGTGAATATAAGGTTTAGGTGCTCTAGAGTAATTTTGATGTGGTAAAACGGTTCTGTGATGTTGACAGTCTCTTTTATTTAGTCCTGACCTTTGTCTTAGTCAAAAAGATCTCTCTCCACCTTGCCCACAGGGTGATCGATCAGAAGTAAACTCATTTCTAAATATTCCCCTTCTTTCCCTTCGATATGAGTTAATATTTCTTCTGTTTTGACCGTTAGAATACCTTCCATTTGTATTACTACCTCTATTCCCATCAAAATTATAACTTTGCCTATTAACCTGGGACACCCTAATTTTTGGTGATGTAATGTATTCACTCGCCCTGTAATTTGTATACTGATAAGGAGAAGAAATTGGTGTCGGGCTGTGGCCTCTCATGCTGGTGAAGAAAACAGTCACCAGAAAGGATGTGTTACTTTGTGATCGACTAGTCCACAAGTTCGAGTCAGTATCTAGAAAGATAAAAAGTCACATTATAGAACATTCTGATTTAATGACCCATTCTATTCGTGTCTATAGTTAGTATAAGTAAGAGAAAATGATGCAAAAAAAAAATTATACTTCAACAGCCAAAAAAAAAAAAAACATCCTCCCACATCACATCAAAGAATTTGGAAAAAGCAATAATATCAAACGCTTTTCCGAAATCGAAGTATATATCAAAATTATTATTGTGTCCAGTTCTTTTGTTATTGCATCACAGTATTCAATCAGATTGATCAGACAAGATCGTCCCTTAACAAATTCATGCTGTGAATAGAGTATAACTGCATTTCTGTAGAGACGATCCTGCATTACTTCTTTAACCAGTGACTCCATATGTTCCCCTGGAGCAGGAAGTAAGCTAACCTTCTTTAATTACTCATAACGCCCTTTCATTTTACACAACTCCAGTCCAGAGGAACCTTCCCTGATTCCAAAGATGCTCTCATAATTATGGCTAAGGGTTTGCTTACCTCCTTTGCTGCCTCTCTTAATAGAATTGGATAAATCTCATCCACTCCTGGCACCTTTTTATTTTAGTTGTTCATTATAGTCATCACAGTCTATTCCTCTAAGCCCTATACGATTCAATTGCATTCTTAGAACGCGGAAAGATGCCTGATATATTCATAGTGTCTCCCAGGAATGTTAAAATCCACCTGTCTAGCACCTCACGTTTCCAATGTAGATTTTCCTGAGGTACTGGCATAGCAGTTAATGACAGCAATGACCGTACACTATAACAAGAGATAGATATTTCTAAATCTATCTTGTGTTATCTGGTACCAACAGATGACCAGCAGATCCTTTAACTCCTGCAAGGTCCTGTAAGGTCCTGCGGCGTTTCAACCTCGTGGCTGAAACGCTGCAGATTGGAGTTGCTGTTCCAACACATACCACAGATGCTCGATGGGATTGATGTCTGGGGAATTTGGAGCAAGGGCAATACCTAGAAGTCTTCGGTGTGTCTCATCGATGTATCTCACAATTAGTAAAGCCTGTAAGACGCTGAGAGAGTCAGAATATAAAATGAACCGTTGGTATTGGCATATACTAATGTGATCCAAGCCTAACTCTATAGCTCTGCAGTAAATATGCTGCATTCAGGAAGAATCTTCTCTGATATCATGGTGTCTGTAAAGACAGCAGCAGATCCTACATATTCTTCCTTCCTACAAAGACTTTGTGCTGAATAAAGCTGCAGGTAGACAGACAATGGAGTGGCCGACTTTCCACAGGTTTTAAGGAAAAAGTCGCAAGCTGGAACGTGAGCATGCCAGGGTTGAAGGTGCTGCCTTGGTATGCGGGCAACCTCATCTAACTTGATCTCAAGTTCTCTATGTAGCTCTTGGACACGAATACCAAAAGGACGATTGGCACTTTTATGGGCTTTGTACAAACTCGTGGCTGAAAAATGGATGTGTGAAATCTCTGCCAGACCATGTAGGATGGTCTGGCATGGATTTTAGTTTTAAAGCTTATTTTAGAGACAACTGCTTGCATCAAAGCTATAATGATGGTTCATTTGCTTCAACATAGGCTCTGGACTGGAGATGTTTGATTCGAACCGTGCGCAGATGCTATAGTTCATGTCGCAGACCTGCTGAGATGTGTGGTACATATAGATCATCCTGCAACCACTATAGCTGATGAAGGCAGCTGCTGCTGCCGAAACCTCCTGTATTAGTGGTTCTAGTGGTTCTAGTGATTTTAAACAACTTCTATCACTTTTAATTTTATATATTTTATTGAATTTTGTTTTGTTTTAATATTTTAACATATAGTCCTACAATTAGCACGCATGTATTTTATTTTATTTTATTTCATAATAAAGACGTTTTACAGATTCGAGTCAGTGTTATTTAATAGCATTACAGATGAATTGCAGAGTTCCTGACTCCAGAGGCCTTTTCAATGTATTACTGGGACCCTTAATCCAATCTGGATTGTAAAATTGCACGCAATCACAAATGGTGCATTGGTCCACACTCCTGAATATTCTCCTCTCTCTCTCTCCTGGGGTGTGAGAAAGAGGGAGAGCGGAGGATATTCAGGCCTCTCGTGCACTTTGTACGGAGTTGATGGATGTGATCCAGAAAAATCAGCAAGAATTTTGTGCCTGGAATAGCATTTTTTCTAAGCCATTCAACAAAAGTGTTGCAGTTGTAAGCGTACTGCGCAGATGACACATTAGATGACGATTAACATGCAGATGGAGGCGTCACTTATTAGATGATGATTGACATGCAGATGGAGGTGTCACTTGTTAGATGTCGATGTGCTGTGCAAATGACACACATTAGATGACGATTAATGATGTCATCTAATGCCACACATTAAATGACGATGTACTATGCAGATGGCAAATATTAGATGACGATTAACATGTAGATGGAGGTGTCACTTATTAGATGACGATGCACTGTGCATGTGACACATATTAGATGATGATTTAACTAACTTACACTGCAGATTTAACGATGCAGATGATGTCTTAGATCAGCGATGGCCAACGAGTCGATGGCAACCTACCAGTCAATCGCGGCTTTAACTTTTGTCGATCACGACTAATTTTAAATATACAGTTATCCCTCGATTTGCGCGGTCAGGTATACTACCAAAATATATTGCGCAGTGGGTTTAGCTACCTACGCGTTATTTTATTTATTTATTTTTTATTTTTTTTTTTACGAAGCTTCAAAAATAAATGGGTAGTTTACTACACGTTTATAATTAGATTGCGCTAACAGAAAAGTGCAAATTGTTTTTATTGTTTTATGGTCGTGACCTCCAGAAATAGCTTTAGAGAAATATCACAAAGGCATTCAAAACTGATTCTTATAAGGATATAACCAAACAGAGCAATAAACAGTGGTGTGTTTGTCCGGTTATTTTGGAAACAACTTCCTCATTCGGGAATCCTCTTCATCAATTATTCTACCTTAGCTGTTCAGACAGAATATTTTTCCAGTTCGCGCAACTTAAAGTGTTTTAATTGGCAAGCATTGCTTTTGCTGATTTAATAACTGGACAGTACCTATATGTTAATTTTATACCTTTTGATTTAAAATGAATATTGTACTATGAAAAAGAGTAAAACGTATCATTTTCATCAAGAGTGGGAACTAGAACACTTTTTTGTAATGGTGAAAGACAAGTGTTGCTGTTTAATTTGCAATGCTTCTGTGGCTGTACCCGAAAAAGGAAATTTAGAAAGGCACTTCAACGCATTCCCTGGTAAATACCAATCGGATTTTTCGCCGAATAGTGACCTTAGAAAAAATAAATTAGAAGAACTTAAGTCCAGATTATTCGAGCAACAAAATTTCTTCATGACACCTAATTTAATCTTTTTGTTATACTGTACATGTTTTTATATTGCCCCATAACCTTGCCAAACCCCCGGCCTCCTGGCTGTGGTGGACACATTATTGTATCTTTACTGTCTATATAATATCGGTGTAGATACACCATAGATAACTCTTAAGAAACTACGATGGTAGTTGTTGTGTAGGCATCATTTACTCTGTGTCTCATATTGTGCTCTTCCTTCACAACGAGTTGCCATGGTATTGCACCACCTCGAATAAGTAACACTTTTCTGTACAATAAGGGTTTCTTCTTCTTATAATGTTTCAACTACAGAAGGGCACGTAATAACATCATGGGTAAAAACAAGCTTTTGAACTTTTCACACAAATCTGGAATAAAAATACTTTGTCAGACATCAACTTTAATAGAACTCAATATTCCACAATATTACACAGTCAGATCAAAATCAGAGAACCATGTAGGAGCATCAGCAGTTTTCCCAGACATTACACTGTCAACCCAACTTCCAAAAGAATGCAGTGTTTATAATGAATTATTAGTAGAAGTTCAAATAGTACTGGAGCACTTAAAAACCACATATAGTTTGAGAACAATAATATACTGTGATTCATTAAGTATAATACAAGCCATACAAACCACAAACAATATATCCCATCACTGGATGGGATTGCCCAAGAACTGTCTTGGGAAAATTAAATATGCTAACAGACTAGCTAACTAAAAAAAAACAAGAAATACTTTTGTGCTGGATACAGGGCACAAAGGAATAAAATGAAACAAAGCTGACAGAACTGCAAAATCAACAATAAAAACAAGAAATACTTTTGTGCTGGGACACAAATATACCAGGACACAAAGGAATAAAATGAAACGAAGAAGCTGACAGAACTATAAAATCAACAGCCTCCAGAAACAATCTCTCCCAGTTCAATATAAACCAGTCATTCAAAACTGCTCTCTAACACGATGGCAAGAAATCTTTTTGTATTTTTCTTCTGAACACAGAGGAGAAATACGCTCAAGACCTCTCCTCCTTTTCTTTTATCATCTACCAAAGTTTTCTTTTCTATTAACCCCTTTTGGGTTTTTTTTCTTTTTTTTTATAGGCAACCTGAGAATTCATTGAACTGATTTCAGTAGCTAGAGTTGTTTCATTGAAACTGAGATTTCAGTTCGAAAATAGTCATCTAAGACAGGGGTGGCCAACTTCATTTGTGATGCGATCTATTTTTTTCCTTCAATATGTGCCGTGATCTACCATCTCAAGAATTTCATTGAACATAGTTAAAAAAGTTAAATCAACACATATTGAAAATGTTGTTTATAAATTTTAAAATTTAATACAATTCAGAATTCTTATTTTAAATTCATACGTATTTCAATTTTTAATTTATGTGAAGTTTGTGTCCTCATATCATCTGCCAAGCTTTGAAAATCGGGGATATACTGCGATAAGGCCAACCGTAAAGAATCTTCTGTATGCAAGTCCGTTGAGCGATTCTTCGTCTTTGTTTGTTTCAAATACGAAAAGGCCAATTCCCAAAGATATATGGACCTAACAGGAATTTAAAAATGTTCACCTTTTTTTTTTTTTTTTTTTCATATTTGGTTACTTTTCTCGGCAAACGTATTTCCAAAAGTCTTTTTCTGATCATCTGGCTTTTAGGAAGATATCGTTTCGCAATGTAATAATTTCATTTTCAAGTAATATTTTCTCCGTGTGAAAAATCTCAGCGATTTTTCTGCAATTTGTTTCGTAATTAAGTCGACATTAAATGGATAAGAAATACATTGAACGATGTCTTCAATTGTTTTAAAATCACCGAATCTGGTTTTAAAATCATCCACAACTTTCTCAATTTCAGAAACATATTTCTCACTATTACATTCAAAAAACAGCATTTTTTTGCAAATGATCTTGCATATTTGCAAAATGATCGAATTCTTTTTCTTTGAGATCCTTAGCCGTTGCCGAAAATTGATATTTATATGCATAAATGCTACTAATCATGTCACCCACCTTTTTATTTTTTTCCTCGTAATTCCAAATTCAGATTACTTAATTTACAGGTAAAATCTGCCAAAAAAAAAAAAAAGCTAGATTACATAACCACTCCCTATCTTGCAGTTGCTGTTAATCATCTCCCCTTTGTTAAACAAATTTTTTAATTTAATTTAACAAATTTCGAAATCTCTGTAGAAACTTACTCCTCTTACTTACTTACTCAGCCACCTTTCTGCAATTTGTTTAGTATCTAAGTCGACATTAAATGGATAAGATCACATCTGTGTGTAATTTTGCATTTTGAAAAGTCTCCTTTGAAGAGATTGTCCTCTGATGGAATTCGAGATTTTGAAAGCGATGTCTATAAAACTTTTAGTATTTACATTGCATACAGTGGCAACTCAAAATATCTGGGAATTCGCCATCTTTTTGGCACAATGCGATGAATCCGTTAAGATACCCCGTCATTGTTTTAGCTCCATCTGTTGTTATTGACACGAGCTTAAATAGCGGTAATTTAATTTTTTTTCAATATTTTTTTGAATGCGTTAAATATATCAAGACCTCTAGTTCTTTCTTTTAACGAAATCCATACCAATAAAATCGAGCAATTGAGCTGACGTCTGTAGATTCATCCAGTTGTAAAGAAAAGGACACACCATTAGCAATATGAGCATGCAATTGTTCGTCACATTTTTACTAATTTTTTCAATGCGTCGCGTCACAGTATTTCGAGATAATTGCAGATCTTGCAGAGCACTTTTAATTTCATTTTTGTTCTTAAAATTTTCAAGAAAAGAATCTGTTATTTCTAAAAATGCGTCTTTGATGAATGCGTCATCAGAAAATGGTTTGTATTTTTTGCAAGAAGATGACTCACTTTAAATGATGCTACAGTTACTGCTTTATACTGTATTGTAAATTATGCGTCACAAAGAATTTTTTTTGTGCGAATAATCTGGATTTAAGTTCTTTTAATTTATTTTTTCTAAGCTCACTATTAGGCAGAAAATCCGATTGGCATTTACCATGGAGTGCATTGAAGTGCCTTTCTAAATTTCACATTTTTGGGTATAGCCACAAAAGCATTGCAATCCAACAACACTTTTCTTTTATCATTACAAAAAAATATTCTAGTTCCCACTCTTGATGAAAATGATACGTTTTACTATTTCTCGTAGTATTCATTTTAAATCAAATTAATATATAAGTACTGTCGAGTTATTAATATTAAGTAAGCTAAATAAGAATTCCACATATACATTATGCTCTCCACAACGAACTGCTTGAATTTTCACTAGACAAGCTAGGCTTGTCTAGTGAAAATTCAGCGGCTAGTGACTAGTCTTGTAGCAGTTGCGCGGCCACAAGACTAGTCACGTGGTTCAACGGATTGGTGATAATCGTATGCAGTGGGGCCCTTAATAATAATAAAACATTTAGATTTTGACTAATCTATTTATTATTATTAGCCATATGGTGCAAGGAAGCCTGAGGCTTCTGCTGCACCACAAAAAAAAAAAAAAAAAACTTTCTGAATTATTCTGAGAGAGAAAACAAGAGTCAGATGTAGAAGGGAATCACCAAGAAAGAGAAAAATGATGATATCCAGCTCATCAAACGTAGTGAGTATGGGCTTGGCACACCTGAGTGTGCCAAGCCCATACTCACTAGATGTGAGCCCCTGGGGATCTTTTTTTATATATATTTAAAATTCGTCGTGATCGACTGAAATTAAAGCTGCGATCGACTTGTTGGCCACTGCTGCCCTAGAGAACTAACAAAGGTTTTAAAAGCTCTGTGAGAAATAATTCCAGTATTCCAGCTCAACCCGTGACAAGTTTTATTATCCAAGTATTTCCTCTTCGCACTTTGTTTGAAAGTTTCACCACTCACATGTAGGGCGTTTCACTACGGAGAATAAATTTATCCCATCAAAAACACTAATTTCCTTTAAAAAATATTTTTATTATTTATTATTATTATCTTTATTTTGTCCTAAGAGACACCCGGTTACGGCTGTTGACCAGGCAACACATACAAATATGAAAATATACAAACATAAGTTATACATATCATTATCCAATTATAATATATATACATAATACTCTAATATTATTATATAGTTATTTTTACGTTCAAAACATAATCTGTAATTTTATTAATCAATTATTAAGTATGTTCACATCCACACGGCTATTTACAGCGAGACAGCATAAAAAAACATAAAAATACATAATAACAGAAATGCCAGTGCAGAAATAATACAGCATGGTAAGTATGTTACACATTCAGTTTGTTTTTCTTTCAGCCTACACATTCAGTTTGTCTTACCGTTAAATTTCGCTATTCACTATTTACCGTTTAAGTTTCTTTTTTTTATTTGCAAGTCGCAAACGAAAGTTCAGACATTTCCGTGTAAAAGTTCATTTTACTTGTGCTTGCGCTCGATAAAGTCCACGTTATCTTTTCCTCGGGCTAGATAAACCTTTCTGTCCCTCGACCCTCAAAACATTGATAAGGTGGACCACGGGACACGCTCAGTTTCAACTCAGAACTGCAACAGTGTTTTGTTACTCGTGATCGGTGATGACGAATTTGAACGGTCACGCCGTGGTCAGCGCACCAACAGTGTCAGCTCTTGATTTTCATTGGTCCAGCGATTCAACCACGAATTTTGATTGGCTTTGATGTGTGAGCCATTCAACTGTTTTTACCTCCCTTTTACGGCACGAAGCGCCTATTATCCCATCACAACACCGCCAATGTCAACATTTGCTGACATCAAGTGATTGCTGGTACTTCTTGATAATTCGGAAGAAACATGCAGCCTGAATTTAGTATTTTTTTAACTTTATCCCGCTGAAATTTGGCGCATTTTCTTGAGTTTGCTTTATTTAACAAAAGTTATAATTTTTGCAGGAGTGTGATCTACCAAGGGTTTAATCTCACTCTGTACACAGTTGCATTTGTAGTTAATAGAGGGGTGGCTGACTTTGATGACATTTCAGACGAAGAAGTCTTGGAAACATAAGTAAAGGTTTCTTACTCTGAACTTAAACTTATCTGTGAATTTAACTGTGAATGTTACTGAGAATTAAAACACTAATGTCTTTAATTGCTAGCTCTGTCACCGTTAGTATTTTTTTTTTTTTTTTTTTTTTTTTTCAGGATCAAACTGAGTCAGGAGATATTCATTCTGCTGATATTGATGATAATGGCCAAGTTGCAAATAGTCACGAGAGGATTCTGCTGCTTACCAAGCCGAAGCTGGTAAGATTTTTGATCCAAATTGTAGTGATTATTCTCGCTTTTATCGTGTTGAAGCGAGATTTGAGGGATTCTAGCAAAAATAGAAATGCCAATTGATGATTTTTAACACAAAGTACAGCATAAAGATTTAGAGCAGATTGCGCCAGATGATTTCTTCTCTGTATTTCGAAGCGCACTGGGTGAAGTAATTTGTAGTCTCAGCCAGCAATTCGCATATGCGGATATGCGCGCGCGCAACAACTTTGGACTCCAATATTAATCTGCCGTTCATGCAGATTCCAGAGCTGATCGCATCTTTGATGCCTTTTTTTTTTGCGTTTATGGTGAAATGTGCTTCCTGTGATGAAAGGGAGGTTGAGTAATCAAAAAGAATCCCTATCTCTAAGTGACTTGCAGATAGACGTAGTCCTAATTAACATTGCTAATCGTTGTGATGTGTGCCCTACAAATATAAAGAAAATGACCATATTAAATTTAGATGTCTTTTTAAATTCAGAGCAATCGGTGATTAAGGTTAATAACAAAGATAATTTTCTTATAGCAAGGGCCATTGTAACAAGTATATCTGCACTTGAAGGCAACGTACAGAGTTATAGACAAGTACGCAAGGATAGATAGAACAGTGTTACGCACCCTTTTTCTCTTCGCGGCACACCTTCAGTTATGCATGACACAACACGGCACATCAAAATGTTAATCCCCAAAAAGAATAGTTTACGGCAATGTTAATATAAATATGATATTAGTCACAATAGAATCAATTATTATTGTTCCAACAGAATTTGGCTCATGCATATATTAACATTTTAAGAACCATAAATCACTGTATAAAAGCAAAGCCAAAAAAATAAAATAAAATAAAAAATCTATTAGTATTAAACCAAATAACTATGCATACCTTCAAGGTAATACTTGTGCCTGCTTTTCTGAAAACAGACAGCTGATACTTGGCGAAATCGATGACAATGCAAGCCTCATTTCTTCATCACTGCATCTGAGTCTCTCCCTCTTTGATGTTTTTATTTCAGTCAAGGTCGAAAAGCACAGTTCACACAAATATGTAAGTCGAAAATGGTAATAACACGTTAATTGCCCTATCGGAGCTAGCCGGGTATTCTTTCCTTATTGACAACGAAAATGTGTCCAATTGCACTTCACGATGTTTTAATTAATAGCAATGTTCTGTCCGCCTTCAGATCTGTTAGTTCCTCTTGTATATTGCATCCGCAACAAATGGATCAAGAACCCAGACAAAATCATCAACACTCTCTCCAAAATAATCATTAAACGTCTGCTGAAAGTTATTTAAATGTTCTTTAATGAAGTCCATCATCACTTTATTGCTAGCAGCAAGCGGCCATACAGTTGGGAACATCTCAAACGACCCAAAAAAGATTTTCGTTCTTATCTTGCATTTTTCGGTTCAGCTCATTCACTTGCTTTCTTTAGAAAGTGTGGGTGTTATCTTTTCTTCTACTTTTTTTTTTTTTGATTTATTTAATATTAATATTAAATATCTTGTTTGTTCCCTAATAGATATATAGACCCCTTGGCTTATATCCCCACTTACACATCTGACTTTGGATTCATAGGAGAATTTCAGGTTCAAGGGAACTTCTCAATTATGTATAATTCCCTTCGGAAAGGCTGAGTGTTCAAGAATAACAAACTCACTAATTAATAAATAACATAGTTTATTTACATATATACAACATGATAAAGTGATCAAAACTCAGGCACATACTAATATTATTCAAATTTGCCTATGTAGCATCAGATATGTATGCAATTAAGTACATTGGGTTTACACTAGAAGGGTTATTTCTTTCTACACAACATAATTAATATCCTTACAGAAAACTGCTAAAGTTTCTTCTTTCTTCACACATGATCAATAAATACTTAAGAGGTTTAGTTAATACCCTTTCTCCTATATAAGTCAAAATCTTACTTTATAAATTAATTTAGGAATTTCACTCTTAAGTTCTGATTTATTTAGTGCCCCTTTTTGTCTTGGGGAATATAATTTCACAAACTTTCTCTAATCAAGATAAATCGTACATTTGACATCAATTTCTGGATTAATGTTTGTCCCAAGGGTTAGCTACATTCAGAAAGCCATTCTTTTCTCTCTATTTCTCTACCCTTCCCTTCCAAAATTTATCACACATATATGTTAGACAATAACTAATAACAAATTTCTCTCCTTTACCTTTCTATATATGTGTAATCATACATTAATCAAAACCATAACTATCATCTGACTTATCCCTATATTTATGTATATATATATATATATTTATCTTTTTGTACATCCTTCCCTTAGTATCTTTGTAAACTACTAATCTGATATCAGGGTTCCTACAGTCCTTTATAGGTAAGTGAGAATACTATATAACTAGTCACTTACTTAATTTTACGAATGGGACTTCTCTGTTTTGGGGCCTTCCGCTCTTTGTTTGGGACTGTCATCATCGTTTGCCAAGGGCATTCATCTCAGGACTTCCAGAGGATTTTCGAGTGGGTCACAGTTCTGCTACTCTGCTACCCAGCCCAGAACAGATGGAACTCACTGTTCCATCTGTTCTGGGCTGGCTCTTTGACGTACGGTCCTACTCCGTCGTTACGGGGACTGCTATCTTTCCTTTTGCTTTGCTCCTTCCGCTCTAGGCTGGCACTTTGTCTTCACCGCCTGTTAGTTTCGATACAGGGGCTGCTTCATACCGTCTGGGACATCGGAACTCGATGCCTTCATCGAAAGGGGCTACCTCCTTTTCCAGGTACTTTTGCCTTTGCTGATTCCTATCATTCCATTCCTTTACTTTCTCCGTTACCTTTCTCTCTCTCCCACTTCTCCGCTACACATTTTTTTAAAAAAACTGATTCACAAGAAGAAAATTTCACAGGGGGCTTCTCTCACTAACACCGACAAAAATCTCAACTCTGTCTGTACTAACTCATTCTAACTAACTCCGACAAATATCTCAACTTTGTCCCTCTGACTAACTCATTTTTACAAACGACATAAACCTCAACTTTGTCTCTTGACTAGCTCATATTTATTAACACCGACACATATCTCAACTTTGTCTCTCATTAACTCATATTTACTAGCACCGACAAATATCACCACTTTGTCTCTGACTAAATCATCTTTACTAGCACAGACAGATATCTCAACTTTGTCTCTGACTAACTCATTTTCACAAACACCGACAAAAACCTCAACTTTGTCTTCCTTCTAACTCCCCCGGTTCTCTCTTTTTGTTTCTCTCAATACCGTACCACCCCTATATTTCAGGTCGCCCTAGTTCCAGGTCTTAACCAATCTTCTCATTCTATCAAACCTTTCTCTCTGTCCTATTCGCCCAAGTTATCCTTTCCCATGCTGTCTCTTCAGTGCCCGATCCAACCTCTCATTTTAATAAATTTGTAAATTTCCCAGGCTGTCTGCCCCTTTGAAGTCAGATGCCATTTTTTCAGCAACCACCTGGTTATTCTTAGCAGCTTTACTTCACAAGATCCACAAAACTTGCCATCACCGACAGCCAGACGCCAGTCTTAATTCTAATCCGAGCATTTGTCAAGTATTTACTTCTTGTCTCGTCTCTCGATGTTACTGATCAAAGGAATGGTCCGACAAACACGGTCCTATGCCCTATTGTTCCTCCATAGAGTACCCCTTTCACACCTATTTACCAACAGCCGTTGCTACCTTTCCTGTTGTTTTGGTTTATTCCCGTGTGGTCGGAACTGAATTTCCGAGCACATGGGACTGAACCCCGGCTGCTACTAGTCTTTCCCATGCTTACCCCTCCCTTCTTGTAACCTTGTCTAATTTAATCCCTAGCGAGTGACCCATTATCTTAAATAATATTTGTGACTGGTAAGGTTTCACCACTCCATATTGTTATACCAGAAGTTTCACTTTTAATTAATCTCTCGTGTGTATATAATTTTTTCTTGTAAGATTTTATATCTTACAAGAAAAGATATAAATGGCGTATTGTGAAATATAAAATGAGTTGCATTACAAACATGTATAAAAACTATAATCGGGAGTAAGTAACGTACAGTTCATTTCTTACAATAGGTAAAAGTTCTCAGTTGTTAATTTCTAATCATAATACATATAGTATTATTTATGGGTATTTTTTTTTTTTTTATGTAAACCCCAAACACGAGAGGTATTAGAACCTATAGTACTTAGTACCATGCTTCGGTCAGAGGTTGAGCAGAAGAAAGAAGATATTTGTTGGCATTCGACTTGAACTTCTGTAGACTGTAATTTTCAGGAAATATGTACGTATGAAGGAAAACAACAGTTGAATGAATAAATGAGGAAGATGAAAAGTTGGTTCTGTGAGTTTGAAGTTCAACAGTAAACGGATGATGGCTGGTGGCGGCACGTGTTCGGACTGTTTTGAAAGAGAGAGCGAGAATTATAGAAGCCAATTCAGAAGAACAGTGCACATGGAAATATCTGTAGAAGAGGCATGCAGCAGAAACAGTACGTCTATGAGACAGTTAGTGGAGAGACTCTGTTAGAGATGAATCATTAATTAACCTACCTGCCCTCTTCTGAACGGAATCAAGAAGCCTGAAAGAGGGTTTTGGGAGCACCACCCCAGATGTGGGAACAATATTCCATGGTAGGGAGTATTTGCGATTTGTACAGAGTGAACAGCAGTTTGGAAGAAAAGTAACGCTGAGAACCAAAGAGAAAACCAAGATTTTTAGATGCAGAGGAAGCAATATTTGTAATGTGCTTGTTCCAAGAGAGATTAGATGTAAGGGTAATCCCCAAAAGAGATATATCATTTTGCCTAGAAATCAGAGTGTCACCAAAGATAAGCATAGGAGCAGAAGAATCCTTTTTGCGAGATATAAAACAAGACTGAGCTTTAGAAGGATTGAAATCAACTAAGTTGTCTTTGCCCCACTGGAGAATTACCTGGAGATCGGCATTTAAGGAATTGGTAGCAGATTTTCGAAGTGAAGTTGAAGCTGATTGAGCTGGGCAAGGTTTCTCAAAATGGAAAGTGGAATGCAATGTGCTATCATTGGCAGAACTATGGATAGGATTTACAGTCAATGGAAGAAGGTCATTAATATACAAGAGGAAAAGAGTAAGGGAAATAACTGAACCTTGGGGGACACCGGCATTAGTGAAGAAATTAGAAGACAGAGAGCCATCACCCTCAATGAGCGATCAGAGAGAAAACTGGATAACCAATTACAAAACACAATTGGCAAACCATAATATGGAAGCTTGTTTAGAAGACCTTTATGCCAAACACGATCAAAAGCCTTTGAGATGTCAAGAGCAACTGCTTGTGTGTTCACCGAACTTTTCCATTGAATTAGTCTATAAATGGGTAACATAAGCCAGAATATCACCAGTGGATCGACACTGACGGAATCCTACTGGAGATCGTTGATCAGACGGAAGGTTTCTAGGTAGTTTAAGAGTTGGCGGTTAATTGATTTCTCCATTACTTTAGAAAGAGTAGAAGTAATTGCAATGGGACGATAATTGGATGGGAGGGATTTGTCACCCTTTTTAGGAACTGGTTAGATATGAGCAAATTTCCAAGCAGAAGGAAAAAGATCTATGGAATAAGAAAGTCAAAAAAGGCGGCAAGGAACAGGAGTAAGTTCAGGAGCACAGGTTTTGAGAACAAGTGGAGAAATACCATTGGGACCTGGAGCTTTCTTAGCATCAAGATTCGTCAAAATCCCTTTGACATTCGTTTGACGGAAGACCACAGGAGGCATTGAATGGAGGGTGTTCGGAATGGTGGGAGGTGTTTTACCAAGATCATTAATACACGAGTGCAGCAAATCAGCTTCATCCTTGGCTGAAGTGACAATAGAACCATGTTGTTTGGACAGAGGTGGGAGCAGAGATGGGCAAAAGTTGCAGCCAATAGTTTTGGCAAGAGATCAGAATGCTCGGCTACCATTAGGACAAGAAGCAAGTTTTCTACTCTTAGCCTGTTCAAACTCTAGTTTGGACTGATTAATAACTGCTTTACAACACCAACTGTATACAGCTTCAGCAAAGTTCGTAGCATACCTGTCATCTTGTGGCGGCAGAGCAGTGTGCCGCGGTACACCGGTTGCGGAACACTGAAATAGAAAACAGAAATGATACGAGCAGAGCATTTTGTGCTTCATAAAGCTATGGGGCTACCGCATATTAAATGCAGTTTGGAGAAGTTGTAATTATTCCAGCTCCGTTTAGCTTCCAAATATCAGATTATAGTATTCTCTGCTTCGGACAATTTTTGTCTCTATATTCAGAGGTCCTCCAAGTGAAAAATATATTTATTGTTACACTGCTAACATTATGACGTGGTAAGGTCACCTAAGACTTTGTTCGGTGGTGATCATTATTTTCCCACCTGCTTAAAGAGTTTTCATAATGCAGAAAGATTAACATACCACGTTTGCTCTAGTATTTACAGTCGATTCAGGACCCCAGCTTTTGATCCCAGTGAGCAATCTCTGCTACAATCGGTATTTTCGAGGTCCCGAGTGTTTTGACATGCAAAACTAACAACAATTATGGCCAGTACCTTCAGATATCACCCGACCAACAAAGTGTGTAAACCTAGTGATGCCACCAATGCAAGATTCAACACGAACGTCAACACTGCTATGCCTTGAAGCCTGAGCTTCCAACCACTAGCGTCTTCCTTTTTTTTTCGATACGGAGACGATTATTTTAATGGGGAGTATAAAGCTATAACAGCTTTATACTTGTAGCGTTTCCGTAATAAAAAACGGAGACCCTAGTGGTTGGAAGCTCAGGCTTCAAGGGAAAGCAGTGTTGATGTTCGTGTTGAATCTTGCATTGATGGCAGTAATCACTGGGTTTACACACTTTGTTGGTCGGGTGATATCTGAAGGTACTGGTCACAATTGTTGTTAGTTTTGCGTGTCAAAACATTCGGGACCTCGAAAGTACCGATTGTAGCAGAGATTGCTCACTGGAATGAAAAGCTGGGATTCTGGATCGACTGTAAATACTAGAGCAAACGTGGGATGTTAATCTTTCTGCATTATGAAAACTCTTTAAGCAGGTGGGACAATAATGATCACCACCGAAAAAGGTCTTAGGTGACCTTACCACGTCATAATGTATATGTATTTCGTCTGTAAATTGCGTATGTTCTCTGGCCGATTTGCCTGTTTTGCTGGACAAAAAAATTCCCAGTTTCTGGGGTAAAAACCTTGCTATCTACGCCTGAGACCAACCAACTCAGCCACAGAGTGAAAAAAAGCCCATTAAAGTTCCTTGCGTCATCGACGGGATTCGAATCCGGGTCTTTTTCCACCCGGTATGAGGAGGCCGGTGACAATACCACTGTGCTACAGCGAAGACTATTCGATCCATACATTTTTTTATTATTATTTATTTATTTTTTTTTTTATTAGCAAGCGGCCCCTAGCCAGAAAATGCCAACTCCGCTATAATAACCTCCTCAGGAAGGAGGCACAGGAAAAAAGAAGAAAGGCCTTCCAGCGAGCCAGGCGCTCCTGGTCGACGGCGGAAATTGAAACCCTACGACAGAGCTACAAAGAGGCGAGAAACGCCTATACAGCACAAATTAGAAAAAACCAAAAGCAAAAACCAATTCTGGGAGCGCCTGGTCTCCATCGCTGGAAACAAGGACCCGTGGGGACTTGTATACAAGCTCGTCACCAACAAACTCCCCAGAGGGGAAGTAGTTGAAGCCACTAAAACACCTGAAGGATACTTGACTATCACTTGGGAACACACCATCAACAATATCCTTGACGCTGCCTTTCATCCAGAGATACAAACAATGACAACAGAACAGAGCCGAGTTTTCCAGGCCAACGAGACTCATCAAACGGCAACAAAAGAGTACCCTTTCACCATGGAAGAGATCAGCAATGCAGCAGACCTAATAAAGGGAAATAGATGCCCTAGACCGGACCTTCTGTAACCCGAAATTATCAAAAAAATGGTAGAGTACGCTTCGAACTTACTATTAAACCTATATAACTTCTGTCTCAGAGAAGGTACCTTCTCGACTTCCTGGAAGAAGGCAAACGTTAAGCTCATCCTAAAGAATCCAACAAAGCCACCACACCTTCTGGACTCCTACTGGCCCATTGCACTTTTGACAGTTATCAGTAAGCTATTTGAACGACTACTCTACACACGGATCCAACATTACTATGATGAGGCAGGCCTAGCCTCAGCAAACCAATTCGGCTTCAGACGGGGAACCTCCACCATGGATGCCTTAACTCACCTCCTGACCAAGGTAAACAGATGTAATACAAAGTACTTCCTAGTGATAGCCGTGGACTTCGTGGGGGCGTTCGACTCACTTTGGTGGCCGAGCGTCCTGGCGAGGCTGCGCGAAGCCAACATGCCGGAAAACCTCTATAACACCATCAAAAGTTACCTAAGCAACAGAACCATCAAAGTCATCGCCCTCTATGGCACACTCTCCAGGCATGTCCATCAGGACTGTCCTCAAGGTTAGGTACTTGGCCCACTACTGTGGAATATTTATATATATATAATCTTTATTGTATACAAACATGGTATATATAATAGACCCTTCACAGCAGCAATGCCAGGGGTTTTGCATTGGTTGGTGGACAATAGCCTTGGGGAAACGGGGCCGACATCGAAGTTCGGGCTCATCCCCCAGAGCCAACAATATTGTCTTGGACACCTTTCTTAACATCGATCTCCATGAAGTGCAATCTCAGGCATTTGCGGACGACCTCATTCTGACGATACAGGCAAACTCAACGGCCGCGTTAGAGGTCCTCCCAAATCGGGCCCTGACCACTCTCCAAGAATGGGCAAACCGAAATCAACTCAAAATATCCCCCACAAAAACAAACTCCCTCCTACTGAAGGGACCGCGGAGGCCGCCTTGATCTTAGGCGGCCTCCTCAAATAAAAACTGGGCAGGAAACTCAAATTCTCCAACCAACTGAAACACCTAGGCGTGATATTGGACCAAAACCTGTCATTTCAGGACCATCTGAAATATCTCCGTAAAAAAATAAGACGCTACGCAGCCATGGTTGCCAGGGTCACGCGTAAAGATGGGGCTTGAAAAAGCGCGTCCTCAAACTGTTCTACAAAACTATCTTCACTCCGATCGTCACCTACGCATCCGGCGCATGGTTTCAAAAAACTACAACAGCAGTAAACAGACGTATCACAGAACAAATTCACAGATCCATCCCCTAAGCATCACTCGCGCTTGCCGCACGGTGAGCATCCATGCCCTGCGAGTGCTCGCAGGCACTCTCCCGCTGGACTTAGAAATCATACAACGCGGCCTACTGTACTACCTAGACGATTGCCGCTAGGTGGCCGGTAGTACGAGTTGATAGTAAATTGTGCTCCCTAAAGTGATTTAAATTTAGTGATTAAATCTAGTTTGTTACTTGAGCTGATGGATATCATCGTGTAGTGGACGCCAAAAGCTTTTCAACCATACGGGTTATGGAGGTACCGGACTTATAGCAGATAAGTAACTTTAAATTTTAATTTGTATATGAACGATCTTGCTAAAGCCGAAGCGAACTGCTGCCATTATCTGACCGGCTGAAGGTCACTGCTGGGAAACGACGGGTTAACATATATAAAGCTAATTGCAAAGGTCATGCTGCTTTTACTGCTTGCGGCCTAAGCCTTGGTCGCACTATACTGCCTTCGGAAATAGTTTCCCACCCGCGACCACCTGTTTTTATCCCATTTCATTGCAGCGCGCTTGTCCGACTTAAACGCTATTGTTCTCCCTCAAACTCTACCAACTTGTACTTAGACTGCAGAATTGTCAACTGACTGCCCCACCCCAAAAATTCCCACACTTCACTATGAGTGACGCAGATATCGAGGTTATTGACCGGCAGCGGTCTGACTATCCTATCCGCTCAAGAAATGAAGCGCCGGTTACAAATGAAGAGACAACCAAATCTTCAAAATTAAAACTAAAGAAGAGGTGTAGAAGAAAATCTGCGACAGACTCGCAACCAGCAAAGGAAAATCCAGACGACGGAGAAAACGAATCGACAAGTGATTCCGACCACGAGGATAATAATACCCGAGCCTTTCCCCTTACTCAGAGTCCCCCACTATCAGGAACCCCTGTGGACCAAGTCATTGCTATTAGAGGGACACTTGATGAATATTTGGGCAAGAAATCCAACAGAGTCACTGCTGCTATCCGCACTGACATTCTCACCATCTTCAGCAAAATGGAGACGGTAATCCTAAATCTCCATATTGAACATGAACGACTACAATCCAAACTGGAAGTTCTTTCGCAGGAAAGGGGAAATAAAATGCAACAACGCCCCCCAACCTTTGCAGGGGCTTTGAGAAATGGCGCGCCTGTTGCGCCTAACAAACCTGACATTTCCCAGACCAAGAGGACAAAACGAAAGCCAGAATCGCACATCGTTTTGATTAAACCGGTAGAGGATGCGCAGCTTGACACTAGTGAAGCCGTCAAAGAGACCCTGACAGCTAATCTAAAGGAGCAAATGAAGACTGTCAAGATTAGGAGTATCCGGAAGACCAGGCACCCAGGTGTGGTGATAGAAACAGACACCAGGGAGGAGCCACAAACTATCCTTAACAATGCCAATATGACCAAGTTTGGACTAAAGGCAGAAGTTCCCAAGAAAAAAGGGCCTTCAATCGTAGTGTTTGACGAAGATCAGGACGTCACTCCTGAAGAACTTGCAGAAGATATTTACAGTAAAAACCTCAGCCTGCACTTACATGAAAACGCAGAAGAAGATGACGTCTCTCCAAAATACAAGACTAAATCAAAAACTCACTCTAACGTAAACTGGGTAATCCATCTCTCTACTAGAGCGTGGCAAATCCTAGGAACGCAGAGCCGTATTTTCATTGGCTGGGGAAGCCACAGATTTAAAGAACATATTCCTGTCCCCAAATGCTATAAATGTCTTCGCTTTGGCCACACTTCGCACACATGCAACCAGCGAGAGTCGACGTGTGGCCACTGTGCCCAAAAAGGGCATGGATACAGGGACTGCCCAGCAAAAGATCAACCACCAACCTGTGCCAACTGTAAGGTGGCCAAGGCGCCCCATCAGCACTCAATCAGGGATGGAAACTGTCCAGTATACCTAAAAGCTAAAAGTCTGTACCAAATGAGAATCAACTATGGATGGAGCCCCTTTAACCAATAACTACAAAGAAATAAGAATTGTCCAACAAAATGCACAGAGAGCTAGGGGGGTAGCCGACCAGCTAAAAGTAAAAATAGAGGAAAATCAAATTAGATGTGGTCTTACTTCAAGAACCCTAGGTCCGGTCGGGAGTGGTTACTGGGTATCCTGCAACATATAAAACAGTTTATTGCACAACAGAGAACCCTTGGGCTGCAATAATAGTCAGAAATCCAGATATCACTACCACCAAGATAACGCCACTCTGTACTGCAAACAGTGCTTGCGCACAAATTATAACTCCGCTGGGCCCGATCTTCTTGTTGTCCTTATATACCCATCCTGGAGAAGATATTGCCCCAGCAATCTCAACTATCCAGACAGCTCTCCAACTTCTTTCAGGGGGGCGGTTGCTAATAGCCATGGACGCAAACTGCCGATCTGTGCTTTGGCACAGTCACACACCTGACAGGTCTGCTCATAGGAATGGTGCACGACTTGAAGATTTCTTCCTCACAACAGGACTTCAAGTTATAAACCGCCCTGGTCATCTCCACACCTACAGCGGCCCCCTCTGGGAAAGCAACATTGACGTTACAGCGGCGACTCCAGATATTGCTGTCAAGCTCGCCAGATGGACTGTTCAAGAATCCTGGACTACGTCGGACCACAGAGCGATTTCATTCTCCCTGGTTCGCTCTCTGGAACGTACCCCTCCAGTCCCCAGAGATGTGATACGTTATAACGTCAAGAAGGCTGACTGGGAGCGCTTTCGAACAGAACTGTCAACGAGACTCCCTGAAGATATTCCACTCTTTGACACACTAACTCCGGATGACTGTGTAAAAAGCATTACCGCTACTATCAGAAGCGTCTGCGACCTTTCCATCCCACGCAGAAGGCCCTACAGGTATGCTGTCCCTTGGTGGAACCACCAGCTAGACGATCTAAGAAGAAGGGTCCACCATGCTAGGAAAATGTTCCAGCGGGCAAGGGCGACGATGTCCTCCCAAGAGATTACGGCAGCCAGGGAAGCTTACCGCACAGTCAGAAATGAATATACTAAAGAAATTCGCAAAAACAAAAAGCAATCGTGGCAAACTCTGGTGTCTATCTCCGGAAATGAGAACCCCTGGGGCATCGTTTTCAAAATTGTAACGAATAAATTACCACGTGGTGAGGTGCTTGATACAACACTGAAAATAGACGGTACTTCCACCTATACCTGGGAGGACACTATAAATAACATTCTTGATACCATTTACCCTGTTGAAGAGGCACCCTTGACGCAACAGCAACAAGAAATTATCAACCAGAATTTAGAATACCACACAGCAACGGTGGAGCCCCCGTTCACCGGCTTTGAGATGGACCTGGCAATTAACAAGATGAAAGATGGAAAAACACCAGGTGCAGACCTGCTGGAAGTAGAAGTTCTCAAAAAATTCGCTGAGGCCTGTCCAGCTATACTTCTAAGCCTACAGAATAAGTGCCTGGCAGAGGGCACCTTCCCAGCTTCATGGAAGACTGCAACCTTAAAACTAATACTGAAAAACTCGGACAAGTCACCACAGAACACAGCCTCATATCGCCCGATTGCCTTACTCTCCGTGATGGCCAAACTACTGGAGCGTCTACTCTTGTTTCGACTTTCTGCCTGCTACGAGGAACACCAACTCTCCTCAGAAAAACAATATGGCTTTAAAAAAGGCTGCAGCACTGAAGACGCTGTCAACAATCTAATCACCCAAGCAACGCACTCAGCTTTCAAGTACTCTCTTGCTATATTGGTGGACTTTGCTGGAGCTTTCGACCGCCTGTGGTGGCCCAGCGTTCTTCGGAGACTTCGGCACTCAAATGTTTCTAAAAATCTATATAACAGTTTGAAGTCTTATCTAACCAACAGAAAAGTACGAGTTACTAACAAATATCAGACAGTTACCAGATTCATACACCGGGGTTGTCCGCAGGGCTCTGTGCTTGGCCCGTTCCTCTGGTCTATTGTCTTGGACGAGTTCCTGGGCTTGGACCTTGGGGGGGGCTGAGCCCTTGGCCTTTGCGGACGACCTTGTCCTGTTGGGGCGTGCGGACACTAGGTCGTCCTTGAAAATTATTGCAAATGCGGCGCTTGTGAAGCTCCAGAACTGGGCAGCCTTGCACAACCTTACCATCTCGGCAGAAAAAACAAAATCCATTCTCCTCAAGGGCAGACTACAAATTAGAAGACCACCTACGATGAAATTAAACTTCACCCCTATCCGACTGTACACAGAGGTTAAATACTTAGGTATTTACATTGACTCTGGTCTTACTTTCCATAACCACCTGAAATATCTAGCCACCAAAATCCGGAAGTATGCCGCCATGATCAGGAGGGTGAGCAGATCCGACTGGGGCTTGAAGCACAAAGCTCTGACCCTCATATACAAAGCAGTATTTGTCCCGATTGTTTGCTATGGTGCCTCCACCTGGTATAGACAAGCTACACTAACAAAAAACAAACAGAAGCTGGATACAATTCAAAGGTTCATGCTGCTATCAATTAGTAGGGCGTGCCGCACTGTTAGCACCCCTGCCTTGCAAGTTCTAACAGGTTGTCAGCCACTCTACCTAGAAGTAGTCAGGCGAGGCCTATATTACCACCTTAGGAAAGGAACACCAGCTGAAATAGTAAATCTCCAGCTGGATCTTGCAAATGACCCCAAGATAGAGAAGAGGAGAATCACCCAACACCTACAAGCGATATGGCAACAGAGCTGGGAAACCACGCAGAAAGGAGACATCACGAGGCGATTCCTCCCAACTATAAACCATACTCACCCAATAGCCCCTCCCTGGTTCTCACCTGGTCTGCACATAACGTTTATTATCACTGGACACGGCCCCTTCCGTCAGAAACTCACAGCTATGGGGATTGAAAGAGACCCGCGATGCCATTGTGGAGAAGAAGAGTCCTGGGGGCATCTCATGTATGAGTGCCCTGCCTATGACAACAGTAGAATCAAGTTTGCTACCGCAATTCAAAGGAATCCACGAAACCAAGAGTCCTTGCTGGTGCTCGATGAAAACGCGTACAGGGCACTAACTGTGTATGCGCAGGAAATCTTCGCACTGAGGCTAGCCAAGATTGCTGAAATGAGAACAACATTGGATCATGCTGCCCAAGGCCTGAATCAGACTGGCGTGGGTTAGCTCCTTCTCTGCTGGAGGCACTGCCTTGACAACTTACAAATCCTTTAAGGGTAGGAACACTGCTGGTACCATTCTGGTGCGGGACTGCTGGCACTCATCGAGTGCGGGATACTGCTGCAAACCCCTTATAGGGTAGGATCAGCCGGCACCGTTCTGGTGCGGGATTGGTGGCACTCTGGAGAACTTCTGAGTGCGGGATACAGAGTCCATTGGCCTCTGGTGATCATGCAGGGGCACCTGTCCCCTGCTACTTTAACTCCCACCCCCAGATCCCTATTTTCACCTCACAAAGAGCGGACTGCTCCTTAACTTCAGTCCGTCCTCCTTTCCCTCTTTCTGTTCCTTCTAACTCGTACTCCTGCTCTGTTTTCTCCCCCCCCCACTTTTTTATTTTTTATTTTTTATCATTATTTTTTATTTTTTTTATTATTATTATTTTTTTTTTTGTATTATTTTTTTATTTTATTTTATTTATTTATTTATTTTTATTTATTTATTTTTTTTTTCACTTGGCCTTTGTCAGGAAGCTTAGGCAACCCTGGCAAAGGCCAGCCAGAGTATAATGGGCAGCCTGGCTCACCTCCCAGTGGTGGTGGCGGGCAACGTGGGGTCCCACTAGGGGCTCTGCGGCCAAGCAGCCAGAGACACAACAACAAAACATAACACTACTCTGACAGAAACCAGACATTACACTTTTTCTGGCTTTTACAGAGATTCTGTACTTCTTCACAAAGTACCATGGTGCAGATGTGGGAAACCACAGGTGGCGCCTTTCACAAAACACTATGCCACTATGCCACTATGTACTACCTAGACAAGCAATCCATTCTGCCACTGTGGCGAAGAGGAGTCATGAGGGCATCTCATGTATGAGTGCCCCGCTTACGATGATTGTAGGCTCAAATTTTTTACTGAAATCCAGGATAACCCTCATAACCATGAAACATACCTGCTTCAGAATGAAACAACATACAAAGCTTTAACGAGTTACGCACAAGCTGTCTTTACCATCAGACGGGCAAAGTTTGCAGAACTTAGAGCTACTCAGAACAACGACCTTCAAGTGCAAACACAAACTGGGGTCGGATAGCATTTTCCCAACTGATAAAAGAGTAAGACTGAAGATTAAAATACTATGCTGGCATCATGGTTGGCACTCCTTGAAAAGCTGACTCCTAGAGAGTGCTTGGCCTTTGGCACTCGCACAGTGGCTCCTGCCCCTGTGACTTTTGATCCCTCTACCCAGGAGATTGTCAGGTGTGGCCTGTCATACTACCTATCTAAAGGGATGCCCGTCACATTCATGGGGTACACCATCGAACCTAGAAATGACAGAAAGACAGAAAAGACCAGATTATTGGGGCATCTAAAACAAGAATGGCAAACCCGCTGGACAAACAGCACCAAAGGAGAAGTGACAAGGAAATTTCTTCCGGACATACACAAAGTGTACCCTAAATCACCGCCTTGGCTCCACCAAGACTGCACTCTACTTACATCCTGACGGGTCACGGACCTTTCAATGAAAAACTTGCAGCCTTTCGGCTTGTGGAGGACCCACATTGTCCATGTGGGGAACGCGAGAGCTGGCAACATTTGATGCACCAATGTCCACCGTACGACGACCTACGTGGAATCCTAATCACCAGACTAACTTACTTACCTCAGGACCGGGAACACCATCTCCTGGACAGCTTCGATGAATATAGTGCGCTCGCCAAATTTGCACAAGACTTATTTGCAAGAAGGAGAACACAAATTGCAATCAATAATGCACGCCGTTAGCCCAAAGCTCCCTGCACATGAGCATCCAAACTGAATCAGACTATGGCCGTTTTGGTGGGACCTCACTCTCTCTCCTAGGATTGAACATCCATCGCAAATGATAGACGATCCGACACCATATATGCGGACTCCTACTAGACAATGATCTCTCTCTGGACGGGACTCTTTCTCCCATGTGCGACGCAACGACTGGACCACATGACCACAGCAACTCTGCTGCAGCACGTCGCCTGGCGTTCTGAACTGGGCACCTTTTCCCAGTTCACTTTTAAAACCCCATCCCTAGGCAGGGAAGGGGAAGAGATGGGCCTCTGTCTCATCCCCTCCCCTGCCCCCCTTTTCTCCCTGGTGGGGCTTGCTCCACTGACACTCCTGGGATCGCCTTCTCTTTCGTTCCCATACTTCTACCTGTTCCCCCCAATCTTCAGTCTTCCCCCACTCTACCTTTACCGACCGTGAATGTCCCACTGCAAGCTGCTAAACTTCAATGTGGAAAATTAAACATAACCTTCATTTAAAACATATCTCGGCCTTATCTAAACCTCTAGTGTCTACCCCATTTTTTTTTTTTTTTTTACATAGGCCCTAGCCACTGAAATCTCAGGAAATTAGGTGGCAGGGCCTGCCAGAGTAAATAATGTAATACTGGTGTACCTGGTCTGCCTCCACGGGGCCAAGTGTGGGCAACGTTGGGCCTCAGTAGGGGTCCAGCGGCTAAATGACCAGATGAACAACGGTACACGACAGTACACATGTACAAAATCCATACACTTTTAAATCTCTGGCCTCAACAGTGTTCTGTTTCACATGACAATGTATACTACGCGGTGATGGGGGAAAACCCCTGGTGCCGTTTGACACGAATACACTTTACACTTTTACCCATCCCCTATTCTGCCAACCTATTGTAATACCCTGTGGGAGGCCACGATCGACATCTCTCTGGCAACCAGAAATCTTGCTGGGTTCGTGACTGATTGGAGGGTCGAAGATTCGTGGACCACTTCGGATCACCGGGTCATAACCTACAAGATAACAAGAGTCCTAACAAGAACACCACTAGCCAAGCAGATGACAAACAGATACGCTATCACCAGTGCCAACTGGGAGCTCTTCAGAAACCTACTGAATGAAGCGGTGGAACACAATCCAGGAAGTTTAGACCCGAAAGCCGACCCGGACATACTGCAAGATAAGACAACTAAAATAATCACAGATACAAGCAACGAAGCTATCCAAAAGAAGAACCCGAAACCTGGAGCCAACCCCTGGTGGACTCCGGAAATCAGTGCCCTCCGCAAAGTGGTAACCAAAAGAAGAAAGGAGTTCCAACGAGCGCGCAGGATGTGGCCAGAAGCCGAAGTAGAAGCCCTCAGGCAACATTATAGAGAAGCAAAGAAAAAAGAGAAGCAAATTACAAAGAAAAATTGAAATAAACACTCCATACAAAAAGATCGCAAGAACAGTACACAGAGGATGTCCACAGGGGTCTGTATTGGGCCCACTTCTCTGGAACTTGGTATTTGATGAGTTCTTGAGAATGGACCTAGGTGCAGTGGGGGTGCAGGCCTTCGCAGATGACCTGATTTTGACAGTGCAAGCAAACTCCAGAGCCCAGTTGGAAATCCTAGCTAATCAAGCCCTGCAGATACTCCAACAGTGGGCCAAGAAGAATTTCTTAACAATTTCACCGACAAAGACATTGTCGGCGCTGCTCAAAGGAACCCTGCAACTGAGACGACCACCCCAGATTAAGATTGATGGGACAACTATCAAGTTTGCTAGTCAACTAAAACACCTGGGTGTCATACTAGACAATAACTTATCCTTCCAACCACATCTCAAATTCCTAAGACAAAAGATCAGAAACTACTCTGCCATGGTAGCTAGGGTCACAAGGCGAGACTGGGGTCTCAAAAAACGTACCCTAGCCCTATACTACAAGATAACCTTCCTTCCAATAATTACATACGCTTCACAATCTGGTATGACAAAACTGCCTTGGTCGTAAATAAGAGAACCCTGGATGCAATTCAACGCACCATCCTCCTCACTACTACCCGCGCCTGCAGAACGGTGAGTAACACAGCGCTTCAGGTGATAGCAGCAGTACTTCCACTTGATCTTGAAATCGGAAGAACAGGACTCCTCTACTACTTATCTAAGGGAATAACCACCACTTTCTTGGAATTTACAATAGACCCAACAAACAACCATAAGGCAGAAAAGATCCGGCTTCAGTCTCACCTGCTGCAGGTGTGGCAGGACAGGTGGGCAGAAACAACCAAAGGAGCAATCACCCACAAGTTCTTACCGCAACTTGAAAAAATCTATCCAAAATCGCCTACTTGGTTCTTTCCGGGGTTGCAAACAACATACTTGCTAACTGGACACGGCCCCTTTAACGCAAAGCTAATGTATTTCGCCCTTGTAGAGGACCCATGCTGTACATGTGGAGAGATCAAAACCTGGGAACACCTCATATACGACTGTCCGCAATACGAGGATCTCAGGTGCATTCTAATCACGAGTATAAGATACCTCCCCAGAGGGCAAGAGTTTCACCTATTGGATTCAGAGGAGGAATACAGAGCCCTGACCAACTTCGCTCAAGAACTCTTCTCAAGAAGGAGAACCCTATATGCAATACACCAGGAGTGAAAGGCGACCAGCCAGATAACAAAAAAAAAAACATCCTTTAGGACACACCCCAGAATGAAAATTATGTGGAAGCTATTATCTGTCTACCAAGAATCCCTGCCTATGTACCAACAAATATGAGACCTAAATGAAACTGACAAATATACTGAATGAAGATAGAGAACCAAAACAAAGACATTCAACTTGGACCGGACACTATCCCACGAGTGACTCTACTACCGGACTTATGACTACACTACGACTGATGCAGCCTCACTGCCATGTAGCCAAATGGCGATCTCTACCAGCTCCCTTGCCTGGTACCTTTTTTTTTCCCCATCCCTGGCAGGGGAGGAGGAGGAAATGGTCTTCCTGTTTCCTCCCTCTCCTACCACCCCGCATATTTCGCCTGGTGAGGCATGGGCATGCCTTACTGACCATCTGGGGTTGCCTTCCCTATCGACCCCATACTTCTGTCTTTCCCCCCAGTCTTCAGTCTCTTACCCCTACTCTGACTAATACGGCAGCGTAAACCCCACATAACTAATCAAAATTAACGATTTCTAAACTGAAAGCTGAACCACATTAACCCCTTCTGGCTTTTCTAAACTTAAGTGCCCCCGTTTTTTTTTTTTTTTTTGTTTTTTTTTTTTTAGGTCCTAGCCACCGAAATCTCAGGAAATTACGTGGCAGGACCTGCCAGAGTGCATATAAGCTACTGGATTCCTGGTCTGCCTCCACGGGGCGTAAGTGGGGCAACGTTGGGCCCCAATTGGGGTTTAGCGGCTAAACGACCAGAAGAACAACGGTACACGACACTAAACGATCCAAGATCCACACACTTTTAAATCTCTGGCATTTACAGCGTACTGTAACACACCACAATGTAAACTACGCGGAGATGGGGGAAACCCCTGGTGCCGCTTGACCCTAAACACACTTACACTTACACTTACCCATCCCCTATTTCTCCTTACTCGGGTGGACTGCCTTCTCTATCTGTCCACTTTAGCTTGTTCCTCACATTCAGACCCCCTTCCTCTTGTTCCCCAGGCCTTCTCTTCTCTTTTTTTTTTTTTTTTTTTTAACTTGGTCTTCGTCCAGGACGATCAGGCGACCCTGGCAAAAACCAGCCAGAGAATAAAGGGCAGCCTGGTTACCTCCTAGCGGTGTGTGCGGGCAACGTGAGGTCCCACCAGGGGCCCCGCGGCCAAATGCCAGGACACCCAACAGAACCTAACGCAATATGTCATATACAACAGACAACACTTTTCTGGCATTTACAGTAGTTCTGTATTTCTTCACAGCGTACATATGGCGCAGATGTGAGAAATCACAGGTGGCGCCTGACCCTAACACTATGCATACAATGCACACTATGTACTACCTAGACAAAAGTACCCCACAGATTTTTCTGGGGTTCACTATTGACCTAACCAGCAACAGAAATGTGGAAAAGAGGAGGATACAAACTCACCTGCAGCAGGCATGGCAGGAAAGTTGGAGCAACTCTCAAAAGGGAGAGATCACAAAGAAATTTCTACCCAATATCGAACAAAACTACCCAACTTCACCCAACTGGTTCTCCCCAGGTCTACAAGTAATGTACCTCTTAACTGGACATGGAGCGAATAATGCCAAACTGTCTCTACTTGGGATCCAGGTTGATCCAACTTGCACTTGCAGGGGGCTGGAGAGCAGGCTCTATGAAGACCTACGTTGTGTTTTACTCACCAGAGTCCACTACTTACCACAGGGACAAGAACGTCACCTCCTAGACACGAAGGAGGAGTATCAAGCCTTCTCGGATTACTCATAGGCACTGTTCGCGAGGAGGAGCAGGAGAAACCAAATGGCCGCAGCCCACAACCCACTACCATTATAACCAAAGAACATCTGTTCTTCAGCTCGCTAGGACTGGGACATCAGAAATGACTCACCCCCAAGGATTAGAAAACTCAGGAAACAAACTATACCAAAATAGACTAACATGGACGGGACCCATGTCCCATGAAAGACAAATGGAGATGACTACCAAACTTAGAGACCCCACCAGTTGGATCTATATGAACAAGACACACTCCTGAGAACTGGAAGGTTTGGGAAATAAACCACACTAAGGTAAAGGACTAACATGGATGGGACCCAGATCCCAAGGATGACAACTCAGACATGACACCAGATTGGACACCACCAACAGGGTCATTGTATAGTTTTTCTGCAGACGCTTGTTGGCGATCGCACCGGGCTCCCTTGCCTGGTGCCTTTCCACCCCCTCCCTCTGCGCCGGTGGTGGGACGGTCACCCCCAGCTCCCCCTACTTTCTCCTGGTGAGGCATGGGTCTGCCTCACTGACTTCTGGGGTTGCCTACTCTATCATCCCCATATTTCTGCCTTAACCCCCCCAGCCTTCAGTCTCCCACCCACTCTATCTTTATGCTAGCGAATGTTCCACACACAAAAACTTAATTATGTCAAAATTCCCGTTCGCCCATTCTTTCGGCCTTTATTATGCAAGCATTATCACCTTCACCTAACGATCATCAAACCGACAATGATGGATATATGTATGGCATATATATGGATCTGTCTGTACGTACGTGCATATAAAAGAGCGCGCGCGTTTTTTTTTTTTTTTTTTTTTTATAGGTCCTAGCCTCTGAAATCTCAGGAAATTATGTGACAGGACCTGCCAGAGTGAAACTAAAACTACTGAGTTCCTGGTCTGCCTCCACGGGGTGAAGGTGGGGCAACGTTGGGCCTCAGCAGGAGTCCAGCGGCTAAACGACCAGATGAACAACGGTACATGACACTACACATATACAATATCCATACACTTTTAAACCACTGGCATTTCCAGCAAACTGGTATACCCACAATGAAAGCAACATGGAGAGGGGGGGAAACCCCTGGTGCCATCTGACACTAAATACACCTTACACCTATATACATATAGGTATTATACACCTTCATATGATATATAGATTCATGTGACATACGTATAAATATGATATAAAGATAATTATGTTATATAGATAATTAATTATGATATACAAAAATATCAGCCACTCTACAGTAATATCAGGGTTCTTGCTCATAATTTCAAGAAGTTTGATGGATACTTCGTGTAGCAATACCTGTATGGGCATGCCTACAAGCCAAGAATGGTTTACGATGGTTCAAAGATCCTTGGCATTTTCCCCACACCTGGAAACAACTTTTCGTATCTGATTTTTCCCCTTAGGAAATTACCTCCCAGAAGTGAGAAAAGGCTTTTTCCATATCAATTTCACACTGCTGAAACTGGATTATTGAGGGCCAAATATTTTATTTAATTTTTTGTTTTCGGCCCTAGTACATGAGTATCCAAACGTTTTCTCGCTGAATACTCTGATTGGTACCAGTCCAAGGCATGTGAGCAGTATGACCTAAAGATAGAACTCCTCGCCTACTCTTTGGATGATTTATGTGTGCTCGAAATTGCTGTGATAAATTCCGGTCTGTCAGCATACTACTGCTTACGCAGAATCTGTTTTGTCAGGACTCGCAATTCCGCAATTCCGCCTTAATGCCAATCATCTGGTGATATTAAAAAATCGCCATTTTCCCCACCAGATTTCCCATATAACCACTCAGATATTTTTCGGTCACTCACGAGTTCTTGTGGATATTTATAAGGACGCTACCACCCTCTCTCAGTTATTCTCTCTTAATTTCAAAAAAGAAACACCAGAGCTGCTGCACTTGAAGAGCCACATACTGCTCGAAAGGGCGCCAAACTTCGTCTAGGTTCCCGTATGGCTGATAGACTCAGAAAGCGAGAAAACTTCATTGAATACCTCACAACTACAAATCCTAAACAGGCTAAAAGCATTTTAATATTTACGACACCCGCTCAGATCAATACCGTTTGCGAGATTTGCAAAAATCTGCTCCGAGGAAATATCCCTCTCAGCAGAGAACAGCTTCAACAGCTTCAACAGCTAGCAACAACAAAAAAAATTCTGGAGGTGTCCTGTTCCCTCTTCTTGGCAGTATAATTGTTCCCTTTATCACCTCTTGGATCCAGAAATGTATAGTATGTACAATCAATTCACTCTCTTTAACACACAGGAGCAAAAGGAGATGGAAAGCTTAGATGAAAAAATGAGCGGGGTTCTAAAATATCCGATTTAGAAATTAAATTAAAATCAGTATTTGTTTGCATTGCAGAGCTATCTTGGGATGAAAAACCAGTTCCCCTCGGGGGAGCCTGTAACCCCTAGAGGGCGCGTCCCCAGGTGGCGGATCGGGGAATGCCTCCCATTGGGTGGTAGAAGGGAAATCAAATACCTTCCGCGGACCAACAGGTAGAAGTCCAACCTCTCTACGGCAATGGCAACCCTTTTTCCATGAAAAGTCAATTCACAGATTTAGACCATGCTACCGCGTACGGGGTAGCCGACGCGTCAAGCTCTACAGTCCGGGAACTTGATGGGAAATGTGCTACGAGGACAATCAATATCCTACAGCTAAACATTAATGGAACACAGAGGAAAAGAGACGAACTACAGAGTCTTTTACTTGAAAATGATGTTCACATTGCCTGTCTTCAGGAGACATGGCTGAACGTCAAAATACAGCTCAACATTAAAGGTTACACTACGATTCGAAAGAATAGAGAGAATAAACGTGGAGGTGGATTAGCGTTCCTAATTAAAGACTCTGCTGTCAAGTATAAAGTTATCACTGCAGGGCAAGATACTGGCAACACAGAAGTCCAGGCTCTGGAGATCATCTCTCCAGAGCGCTCCTTCATCTTGGTCAATGTGTATCATCCCGATAACTCCTCCATCAGCCCCAATTCATTCAATGAAATAAGCAACATCCCAATAGACTCTGTTATTATGGTAGGAGACTTTAATGCAAAAAGTCCCACTTGGGGATCACCTGTCCTGGATGAAAAGGGACAGCAGGTAGAAGATATCCTAATTGATCTAGGTCTGATCATATTAAATAACAAGCAAAATACCTACTTATCAAGAACTACTGGCACGGAATCTGCCCTTGATCTCACAGCAGTCAGCTATCATATCTCAAGCCTTTGCAGCTGGAGAATCTTGAATAGTGCCATGAGTGATCATCGCCCCATTATAACAACACTTAAATTTCAAGTGGAGGAAGTTGACCAGAAAAAGAGATAATGGAACTTCAGAAAAGCAGATTGGACAGGTTTTACACAGTTACTGGACAAACTATGCTTAAATGAGCCTCGAACTGAATGTCTTGAAGAAAAGACTTCAAACCTTACAAAGAACATCACAATTGCGGCCAAGAGGTTCATACCCAGAGGTAAAAGGAAAAAACAGTGGGTCCCTTATTGGAAAGATCTCAACATTGATTCTTTGATTAAAGAAAGGGACCATTTAAACGAACTAGTAAAGACCAACAACACAAGCCTAAACAGAAACAGGCTTGCCGAAGCTACAAGAAAGGTAGAGGAAGAGATAGCAAAGGGTAAGAGTAAAAAATGGGCAGAATTTTGCAACAGCTTAGACCCAAGGAAAGATGCAAAGTATTGGAAAGTCGTCGGAGCCCTAAATAAATGCTCTTCTAGTACAACAGATCAGAATTCAAACATCATTAACTCTTCTGGTTCTGATGCAGATACAAACAAAGCGGCAGCAAATATGCTAGCAACACACTACTCCAACATCAGTAAATTATCCTTCAATAGGGAAGACAAGAAATTGAATAGAAGAGTTAGAAGACTTCTGACAGAGGCAAGAGGATACAAAAATGATGATATCTTTACTCAGGCTATAACTTGCCAAGAGCTTAAGACAGCGATCAGGAACATTGATGCAAGAAAATCTCCAGGCAGTGATCTAATTTTTGGGGAGATGGTCAAGCACTTTGGAGAAACCGCTACAAAATGCTTACTGGAAATAATAAACATAACTGGGCAAAAGGGAAAACTCCCCAAGGCATGGAAAACCTCAATCATTGTCCCCTTACTTAAGCCGGGGAAATCGCCCACCGAGTGTAAACATTACAGACCCATTGCACTCACTAGTATTCTCTGCAAAATCACGGAACGTATAATACATTCTAGAATTATGAATGAACTCACAAAAACGAAAATATTAAATTTCTACCAAACAGCTTACAAGAAACAACATGCCACAGAAGATCAACTCTTTTATCTATGTCAGTCAATCATAGACGGCTTGCAAGAAAACCCTTCAAAAAAGACTATTGCTGTCTTCCTCGACATGACATCGGCCTTTGACACAGTCTGGAGAAAGAAATTAATTGAAATAGCATACAAACATGGTATGAAGGGTAACGCCCTAATATGGATTGCAGACTTTCTAAGAGACAGAAAGATCAGAGTAAGATATAATGGGGCCTACTCCAGGGACAAAAGAACATGGCAGGGAGTCCCGCAAGGCTCTGTTCTCAGTCCCCTGCTCTTCCTGCTATACACTAATAACGTCCATCAACATATAGACGAAGACACCAAGATTGCATGCTATGCAGATGACATAGCAATATGGCATACCAGCAGAGACATGGCAAAATCAGAAATATCCATAAACAGATCACTAAAAGGAATTGTGGACTGGGCAAGATAACTGAAATTACAGATAAATCCCCATAAAACTAACCACACAGTTTTTACCACAGACAGAAGCCGCAGAAAGAACTTTAACCCAGCTATCGCTATAGACGGCGTGCCCACTTCAAAAATGGATAACCCAAAATATCTGGGTATAACCCTCGACACAGAACTACGTTTCACCAAACACATTGAAAATAGCTCCAACAGAGCACTGAAGAAGTTAAACATCCTAAAAAGCTTATGTGGTACGAACTGGGGAGCAAATCCGAAAACACTTAAAACAACTTATACCTCACTTATCAGGGCTAATTTGGAATATGCAGCACCAATATGGGCGCATGCTTCTGAGTCTGCACTTGGAAAACTGGACAGGATCCAAGCAAGAGCAGCCAAAATAATCATCGGGGCTGTTTCGTCTACAAACAACACCAAAGCAGAGCGGGAATGCGGCCTTCAGACACTCAATCAAAGAAGAAGATATCACACAATTAAATTCACTAATAAGGCTAACAGCAGAGACATTGATCATATCTCCCGTAGGACCTTTATAAATTGGAACTGCAGGTCAAGACTCAAAAAGGTCATCTACCATGAAATACGATAAGGAAATCAGAGAAAGTCTTGATCTTGAACTCACAAAATATGACATACTTCAAGAGCCTACCTTACCATCTTGCATCCCCCAAAATACCACAATAAACTTGGATCTCGTGGAACAGTGCACAAAAAAAGAAATCGAGACCATTGTCAAAGCTATAGGAATCAAAACAATTGAGACTTATTCGAGGCGTGACTTAGTACAGATGTATACCGATGGATCCTCTGACGAGACGATCCTCAAGGGCGGAGCAGGCATACACACCACCCTGACAAATACTACAAAAATGCAACAAAGCATAGGTGCAGGCAGCATCGCCTCTAACTTTACATGTGAGCTAAGGGCAATCCTTGAGGCCCTAAATAGTTATATTTCACTAAGAGACATAGACAGAGCCAGAGGGCTTGTAATCTTCTGCGACTCAAGAGCGGCCCTGCTGGCAATAAAACATGGACGCACAGGACTCACGCAGGACATTCACCGACATTTGGAGACAGTTCATCAATTGGGAAAGAGCTGCACACTACAGTGGATGCCTGCGCATGTGGGTATAGAAGGAAATGAGGCGGCTGATAAACTGGCAAAAGAGGCAAGAAACTTAAATCACAACACTTCAAAAACCATAACTCTAGATGATGCTAACGCCATCGCCAGACACAGACTCAGACAGAAACATATAGAAACTGATCACCAAATCTGCGAGATTAATGCAAATAGGAACATCACTAAGACCATTGCCAGACTGAGAACTCGACACATGGCAGGTATGAAAATTAGTGCGGATGGTACCAGAACTTATAAACTTTGCAGAAACTGTCCGAAAGAACAGCTTACTCCGGAACACATCTTCAGCTGTCCTGCAATTCAGGCGACTTTGCAAAGCATGGACGAATCCCCTTTTCAGGGAGAACTTTATAACGAAAAGATCGTGGACTTAGCTAAAGCAGTGATATCAGCGCATGGTTCAATTTGACTTCAAATGGACACGACACCAACCAACCAACCAACCAAAAACCAGGTCGTTCCAGTGCAGAGAGCCCTCCAACCTTAGGATTAGTGTAAAAGAGAAAGAAGAAACCATATTCTGTTGTTTCCACAAGGAACTTAAGGAGAAGAAATGTGAACTGGGTTCAAATGTAAGTAAAAACTGTTTCTTTTTTTTATTATTTTTATTTTGACTCAAAAGTTTTAACTTTGACACAGTTACAATCACGTCATTCGACACAATTTGGACGATAGCTCACATTAACAATTTGATGCGGAGTGAGCACCCCATAAGCGGCCTCTGTAGCCGAGTGGTGAGGAGCGGGAGAGTGCAGTAGCACAAGCTCTTTGAGTAGACCGTGGTTCAAGCCCCTGACTGCTAAATACGGTCGATCTGCCAACCCACACTGGACCAGCGTGGCAGATTATAGTCCATTTCCCACAACATGAATCGTTGATGAGGATTTCAACCTGCAATGGATTGATAACAACTGCAGTTTACCTTTTCTTTTACCTTTTTAAGGCCCCGAAATATGTGAGATAGATAACACAGGCAATGAAATCTACATGCAATAGACAAATCATGCTGAATGACAATAGAGTTATATGTCCACTTTTCACAAAGTCACAAAGTCCTTTTCCAGTCTGTGGCCTTGAGAGTCAAAGTATTCGCTGCATCGGTCCTGTAGGTACAGTGCGATCTAATGTCACCAGGCAGATACGAAAGGTTGGTATTCACAACGAGAAGACACGGTTTTGGTAGCATAAGATTAGGCAGTTCATCTCTACCCCAAACTCTCCTTTTGGTAGTTTCTATGTGTACTCTAGATTTGTAAAGCCCGTTCCATTTGTTCAGTGTCTATAGTCCAAAAGGATTGTGCGATAGTGGGTGATCGAAATTAAAAGTGGAACTGCAAATTGCAGCTCTATGCTCACGCTTTCACGCCGGTGTGCTCTCACGTGTTCTCCTACGGCGTTCTGGTCAGGAGAGAGTGGTCAAATCGGTTCAAGACGTTCCTGGCTATGTACTATTCATACAAAATGTCGTTTCCCACTTCCAGGGTTCGTTTGTTCTGTATTGAGAATAGTGATAGATACGACCTTGTGTACTGTCCTACTTTATAATTAGGCGAAAGAGAGGCTGATTCGGATGCTGAATGTATAGTATGTACAAGTAATTCACTCTCCTTAACACACAGGAGCAAAAGGAGATGGAAAGCCTAGATTGTCATTATTCTCATGACCAAATAACAAACTTCAGTAAGCAAAATTGAATGGATTTCGATTGTGCAGTACAATCGAATCCGTTTGAAGCTTCGCTCGCCACCAATTCGACGATAAGTCGAGAAGGAATGTCACCAAGATGTATGTTGACCCTCGTTCAGTAACTCATTCCTTTCCGAATGGAACAATAGCCGAATTGTACTCTGTTTATCGGGCAATGCACGCGATTTTTTTCAAGCACAGTCAAATGAGAAATCTTAAGTTAGGGTTTAATCTCTCTTTGCGCGCAAATAGATTCGCCTCTTGGATACAGACTTTGCATTTTACATCTGAAGTGCTGACATATAGGCAAAATCGAGGTTGCTGCGCACAAGCCTGATACATACAGACATAATTAATTATGTTTCTGGCCTGGTGACAGAAATCTATATGCAGACGCCCTAGAAGTTCACATGCCTTTAATTTTGCTATTGCTCATTGCCTTAAGCACATTCCGCTGTCAGTCTGAGTAAACAATTCGCTGACGTCGGGAACATTGTCTTTGACATAAAGTTTGTTAGCTGGCTACATTTGGTACCTTGATAAGCAGATTTCCTAAACAGGCTATTATTATTATTATTAGCCATATGGTGTAAGGAAGCCTGAGGCTTATGCTGCACCAGCCAAAAAAAATTTGGGTGCCTTGAGAGAGAGAGAGAGAGAGAGAGAGAGAGAGAGAGAGAGAAGTAGGAGGAGATTCGGTAAGGATTGTCTTGCAAAAACATGTCCACTTGACTATAAAGGAATGCAGAAAATTGTTGACAACACCAACGGATGAGGCATCTATTTCGTTCCCATTGTTGTGAGTAACTCACACATTTCAAGGGTAGAAATGTTTTCCCAAAATATAAATATTTTCTTTAAAAAATTCAATAGGGTCGCCACTGTCTACTCTGCCTAATGGTTGGAAAGTCACATGAAACGATCGCTCGATAGAAAAACAAAGGCCGAATACTTACTAATTTCTCTTGTAACTGCACATTGACATTTCTAAGCACAGACCTCAAAAACTGATATTTAGCTTCAGTCTTGGCACGGACAGAAAAAGAAACGAGAGGATGAAGACCTCGTCTAAAAGCTGGTGGCAATCTTTATACTTTAATCCTAGCGCGTGGACTAATTTTTCAGAGGCAAAATCATTTGAAGAAGATGGAGTTCATCGTATCCTTTAGTGATATTGTTCCACACTCCTGGCAGATGGAATTCCGAGAGGGCCACTTCCCACTTAACGCTCAAATTAATTTCGCGGGGAAGCTGAACCTTGAAACGTGGTTGGGTGTTATCCGGGTACAAATCCATGCTGGGGTTAAATAAATAATAAATTTTCTGTTTATACTCCGGGACGACCAAATGGTCAGAACAGTTTACAAGATACACAGAATACAAGAAACAACACCGTATTCAGCAGTAACGGGCTTGAACCCCGGTCACTCAAGACACGTGTACTTATGCACCCGCGCTGGGATGGTTAGGTAAAACATCGCTTCGGAACCAAGAATTGTAAGAGAGCGGCTACCCAAGCCACTTCACAAACAACTGATGTCGCCCACAAACTGTGCGTGTTTTAAGTACAATTTTCTCGATTAGATACACGTTTTCTGGTAATTTCCAGTCAAAATTTACTTTTTACAGCTGTTGCTCGTAAAATGTATCCTCTGAAATTTCGCAGTTTGTTATTGTTATTTGTTTTTTTTTTTAAGGAGCATTAGCAACTAAGGCCATATTACTCCGGGGATATGCGATGGTCATTCACTGACGTTTCCGCATCCTCCGTATTTGATCACCTGAGCAATGATGAAAATTTCTTCGGACCAGTTCTCGCTGAACGCTTTTCAAAATTTGTGATTATCGTTACTAAGGACAACACGATCGCAGACTTTATACTCGGGCGCTGAAACTTTTGGAGCGGCCTATACAATTTGGCATACAAAGACTTCGTTCTACAAAGTAATGCCTGCTGGCGCTAAGCCTATAGCCCTATGCATTGAATGGTTTTATATTTTCACTAATTTGCAAAATATGAATATATTTATCACATTTTGAATATGTTATCTATTTCAATCATTTTTCTTTCAGGGTGCGAATAAATCTCTCTCCATAGAAGCTTTCTTTTCACTACTAGTTGGGAAAAAGTTTATGCTTTTAACTTTGAATAATGCACGTACATTTTTATTTGTAAATTCTTTTCCCTGGTCAGAATTAATATTAAACGGTAATTCTTTAAAAATGGAATTGAATGCTTTCACTGGTTCCTGTGCATTTTTACTTTTTAATGGCCTGACCCAAGCATATCGAAAGAAACAGTCAATACGGGACGAACAGGAAATGAATGCCGTTGTTGGCTTTGGGAAGACTCTGCAAGTTTGGTAAATCGCATTGGAAGGTATGGTGCAAACCCAGGACCTTCATCTGATTCCGTGGAAAGTTTCTACGTGGCGACCTATGTCTCACATACAGGCGCAGCCCTATGGTTCTTGGCGCCCTTTGGCAGAAATGTATTTAGCGCCCTTGAGATAATTTTATTAAATATTATTATAATAAAAAAATTGAATTTCGGCTCCCCTATGCCCTGCTTACCAGGCTTACCCTGTTCCGTCAGCCCTGCTCACATATGTCGGCTGTGATGACAACCGCTCTTTCACGATATGTTTTTTAATGCATTAACACTAGCAAAACTCCTTTCAACTGTAGGATCGTAATAATCTCATAATATGTTATTTTTCTTCTTGCAGGTAAAATCAAACTGACTCTGCCCCAGAAGATGATTTCATTTATATTCCTATTCATAATCATGATAATAATAGAATGGCTTTACTGAGAATTTATAATGGTTTCATTGTAAAAAGAGATCAATAAAAGACTTGTTTTTAAAATCTGTCTTTACTGACTTTCATTAGTAACAAGAGTAACTTAAACTTTGAATTTTACTCATAACTTTACTTAGTATGAATTTAACTTAACTTTGAAGTAATTTGGAAGCTACACATAAAAATGGGCTTAACTCAGACTGAACACTTAAAAATAAGTTAGAACTACACATACAAATAAACTGCATGCACATAAAAATATGGCGGAGCCAAAAAATGAAGCCCCCTAGAGGGGCATAGGAATGAAAGGTTGAGAGTTGGAAAGGAAGGGGTAGCACAGCAGTCACGTCACGTGATTCTTTTCTACTTCCGGCTATCATGCCAGGAGGAAGGGAGAGGGACTGAGAGGAGACTTGGGACCCAGTGAAAGGGGATGGGGTGGAAAATCCTGTCACGATCTCACACGTTCCTACTCATGCGAACGAATTTCATTTTCTCCTGCTTTTTTATTCGAATATGTTCCACACACGATGCTTACCGAATCCGGTTACAGATTATCCCCCCCCCCCTCTTGTTAAGATAAATTCTGAAATTCCATTCCTGTAACAAATCGAAGAAATTTTCTTTAAAAGTGTTTTTATATATATATACTTTTTTTTAACCCATTCAAGGCTGTAATTTACCAGTCTTTTTTTCTCTTAGACATAAATGCAAACAATTTTATTTTTCTTCGTGACTTTTTATTCTAAAAATTCCATACCCGACGTTTTTCGAATCCGTTTATAGATTACTCCTCGCACTATTAAAATATTCCCCATGACAGTTTTTACGTCCCAGTTCTTCAGCAAGCCTTCAAAAATTGAAAGAAGATAACATTACATGATTACTTTTATGATTTATTTATATAAAAATAATAAAAAAATGTCTATTAAATATTAGACAAATAACGTTGTGAACTATTTTTTCATGACGCAGTCTTTTGAAATACAACACTTCGCATCATGCAAATTATACGCCATGGATCGGTAGAATCGATGTTATAAGAAAGTTAATCGTCAGCCCTTTTGGTGTTCTGACTCGATTCTCACAGGTAAGTTTTTGCGGTTTCTTAACCAATACGCAGGTATGTGGAAATGATATGATGGAGCTTGTTTTCATTCATGATAGGCCATGTAATATCGTTATTTAACAGATAATTAAGTTGTTGATAATTAGTAAGTGTGAAGAAAGCAGAAAGCACTGTAGGGTTGTTTTTTTTTCTTCAAGGTGAGGAAAACTGTTAAGGATTAAATCTCCACATACACAAAGCTACCAATTTTTTTGTGTACATGGCTAAGCCAATACAAAATAAATCTTCATTTCAAAGTTTAGCTACATTCGTTTGAAATTTGGATGATCTCTTTAATAGTTCAACGCTTTAATAACTTACTATAGTTTCAACTTTGAAGACTAACCTTATTCGAAGTCCCATTGACTGAAATGTGTAGTTATCTGAAAAGAGCTAGGCTGTCTGGTCTCTCTTAAAGAGACTAGTGTGTGAGTATACTTTATTACGATTTAAGTAAGAAAGATTTAATAAGTACTTTTTCACGGTAAGTACTCTTAATTAGTTTATTGGTATGCAAAGGACAATAATATAACTATACTACAAACAATCCCACTAACCAAACAAAATTGACTGAGTTTCAGATTTCGATAACGAAATGTTCGACTTTTCGGGTCGAGTTGGCCTTAGCAATATGCTAATGCAAAAGAGACAGCCACTCTTCTACCACACGGAAGAGTCATTAGGCCACGTAATGTCTTAGTCTACTTTGATTTATTTCGGCCTTTGCTATATTACATTACCACTTCTTAATGAATGAATATTCTACACTTTGAAGGTTCTGCAATCTTGTACCGAATTGGGTATTTGAGTAAATTTTAATCTAATTCTTTCCGCCTCGATAGTTACGAACTGTAACTAATGTTACATCAACATTAAACTAGCCATCTAATTTCCATTTTTTTTTTTTTTTTTTTTTTTTTTTTTTAGATTCTCTTGTCTGATGAAACACTGATTTTTAGTATGTCTTCTGAAATTTAAAATTCAGAGGTCAATAGTTCGGTATTTTTCTGAACTGAAATCCTTATCTTATTACAGCTGATTTCATCTATCTCGTGTAATGACGTTTCATTACTCTTTATCAATACAACTGTTTTAAATCATTCTCTTGAATGTTATTACTGCAGGACCTTCACTCGCAAGGTTGGTTATGACTTTTTATCCAACACTTTACATCAATCAGATTACGCGCCATGGATCGTTTCGAAACTAAACCTCATTCATTTGTTTTTAGATGAAAAAAATGTCACCTTTCCTTGAAAAAACGCAACTTGTTAATTCTTTCTATCTTTTTAGATAAGTTACTTCTTCGTAATGCAGTGCCAGCAAATTATGGCGATTGCCGTGATCAACGAATGTGTGAATTCCGCTTACGTTATGTACTGTTTTATTTGCTTCCGCTTAAATTTCTTTACTTCGCCACTACGCTACTCTCAGCAGCATACTTGTAGTGGAAAAGTGAATAAGTGGTTTCAGCACTTCTATCATTTGAGAGATAACTGGGTTCGATTCTCTCCCTACTGTAGTAATCGAAATACTCTTCAGTTAGCCGATTTCAGCTGAAGAGTAGGGAAAACCTGAGACAGGGCTTGGCAACCTGCAACTGCGGCTCTTTAACTTTTAGCCCACATGTTACGACAAGCTACGTATTTCCTCGAGCAAATATTTTCTAACATGAACATGTAAAAATAAATCAGTCTGAACAACGTAAGTCTCTCAGCGTGTTTAAAGACAAATTACGGCATACTTGCCTGATGTTGAGGGATTCGCTCAAGAAGTTCAGCAGCAAGAGTCTCGTTAATTCGTACGTAATTGGATGTTTGTTACGTTTTCATGTATTAATAAACATTTTAATTATATAATATCTGTGTAAAAACACCATACTTTACCTTTTTTTTTATGTTTAACTACATAAGTAGTGTAACGGCATCGTTCAATTTAACTCGTATTGCGGCTACCTTCACAACGAGATACTAGGTATTGCGCTACTTCGAATAAATAACCCTTCTCTGCTAGAAGAGTACTGTTATTTATTCTCAATGGGCACCACCACCCGGACTCGTTTTGGAGCTTGTTGGTTCACTCATCGGTGGGCATGCAGGTACCCTGATAATGCAGACATGCAATCACGGTTGCGAAGTTAATTCCACAATGAGATATACCAAATGGTGAAGAAAATAATATTTTGAAGACTTAAGGCATAATGTTATGGGTTAAATTAACTAGATAATATCCGTGTAAATATACCATAACTTACTCATAAATTTAATTACATAAGTAGTGTAACTGCATCGGCGCATTGTCTTCAAAATATTATTACTTCACCACTTGGCAATCTCTCATTATGGAATTAACTTCGCCACCGTGATGGCATGTCTGCATTACCAGGCTACCTGCCCGCCCACCGATGAGTGAGTAAAGCTCCGAACCGCGTCTGGGTGGTGGTGCCCACTGAGAATAAATAACTACTAGAGAAATGTTATTTATTCGAGGTAGTACAATACCTGGTATCTCGTTGTGAAGGTAGCCATAATTTGAGAAAATCAAACGATGCCGTTTAACTACTTAGTAGTTACATTTATGGGTAAACTGTGGTATATTTACACCGATATTATAGTTTATTTCTCCCATAACATTGTGAATTTAGTCTTTAAAATTTAATAAAATATCTTCCCAGTCTATTCCATTTCTTAAGCTCTCCTGAGCTGAGGTGCAGCTCTTCGGATTGTGTTTTTTTTTTTTTTAATTAAGTCAAATGGCTTTTCACTCAAAGCTGCTGACCCCTGCCCTATGAGTTATTCTGGATGTTTATGCCTGCACAACATGCAAATCAGCCAGAGAGTACAAACTTGTATAAACAATACACTTGTACGATTACATTACGATTGGGATCCTTTAACGTAATTATTAATTTCCCTATAGCGAAGTTTTCTGTTCTTAACTTCCCACGTATCCTTCTAAATGCAAATTTGACTTTAAATGCAACAAAATTCTTATATGGGATTTCATTTAAGGGAGAATTTAAAAAAATGAAGTTACTTCAGACTGAAGTCTACCACTAGTTTACTATACTCAAAACATGGAGCCTCCAGAGCGGCGGATCCAGGTTTGGTGGGTCTGAAGCCTATACAATTTTTGGTATAGGCTTCAGATCTAAGGGAAAAAATAGAATTAGGCACGAATGTGAATATTTATTTAGAATGAGAAGTTTCAAATTTAAAGCTGAAAAAATCAAAATTCAGAGTTAAACATTTTTATTAACTGCCTGACACCCCTCACACTTTCAGGTCAGTTTATTAGTGATACAGTACAGCGTCGATATTAGAATGGATTCTAATTGGGACCAGGGGTAGTTCGGACTTCTAAAAACTACTGTTCGGAAGATTACAAAAAAGCTTAGAAATAAAAACATTTAAGTTGTACTTCCGTGTATTTATTCATGGGTAACAAAACAATTAACTTTCAGCCACAATAACACATGAATAGACCTTAAATTATTTTTTGCTTTACTTACTATTTTTGAATTTAATTTCTTTTCTGAAAGATAGCGCATTTTTTTTTTTTTTTTTTTTTCAGCAAGAGTAGCTGAGTTGTACAGCATTTAGTTTGTCTTGGTAGTACAGTTGGGAGAATCGCAGTTTCCCCTTCCCCGGGGTGTAAAAGATCTGAGTTAGTCTTTTTCGCCCAGAAAATAAACCATAGAGAACACGCAATTTACAGACATTATACACGGAGCAATATGACCTTAGTCATTGATGCTCCCAGAACCCAACAACAGACAGCATATTCGAGGGATGGATTAGCTGTTTTCATAGTTCTTTTTTGCACTATCGGAATCCAAGTTTCGATGCGGAACTTTTATTTTTTTCCCTCGTTTTTAATTTCTGTTATTGTTGACTTTCCGACCTCGTAAAATCTTTAACGAAGATCCGCTTTCTCCTTTTTGGAAGTCTGCTTAAAATCTCAATCTTCGATTTAATTGTTAAATTTCTGCTTCCTTTTAAAATACTAAGAACAAGACCATAACTACAGTACGGTCCAATAAAATTCTGTAAATGTTCGGAATCTTTTCTTATGTCTAAACGTCAACATTTTACTCTATCTCACTTGCGTGTTAGGTGCAATTTCTGCATGTTGGGTTATTGATTTTTACTGCTTTATCTTTTACAATAAAGTCAGTGAACAGAAATATCAAGTATTTTGAATATCAGATTACGAAGTACAGTTTAGCTTAATACTGTATGTATATTAAGCTATGTACATGAGGGTAAATTTATTTTGCTAAGCTGTGGATATTCTTTCGATTTTCACGTCATTTAATTTTGTTAATTGGCAAGATGAATTTGTGCTGGCTATCTTTTTTATAGGCTGTGGATAATATGGTCCTTGAGGTTGTCGCAGGCATTCTCTCAGATATGATATGCCAGAAAAGCCGTGCTTGCTACCTGGGAGTCAACTGGAACTGATTCGCGTGACTCTCAAATCAAGTGGACCCAATTTCGGCGTAGTTCGGATGGTCTGATAGCCAAATCCTCTGCTTGCACCTTCATGATGTTGGGACTGTAAGTGATCTTGGATATAGCCCTCGTGCGCAAGCACATTGTGGATGACTAGCCAGGTGTGAACCAACGTAACCAGGGGTCGAAGTGTGGTGCCCACACCACACAGAGGAATGTTGCCCCTCTGTTACCAGGCAATACTAGGTGGTAGATGACTTATCAACCGATGCAATACCACCACCTTGCTTATTGGAGGCTCGAAGCAATGGAGCCCATGTTTAGTCTCCGGAGCTAAGTTCCGGTAAACCCTCTATCATGCAGTGTGATTGTCGTTTGAGGTTATGATGAACACAACGGTGAAATCCACACTTCCTTACATTTCGAGGATAGAGCTTTAAAACTCGGTTCGCAGGCCGGCTGCTAGTTCGTACACTGGAACGAACCCATTGGTAACTCTAGGTTTCCGGATCAGCTGGTGTATAATCTTGCTACCTCTACTCTGCCAGATAGTGACTGGAGGAAATCCGAGTAGTGTGTATGCGGGGGTGTTGTCGAGGCCACGTTATGTCAAGAATCTTGGTATATTATCATGTGTACACCATATCCAAAAATTTCATTATTTCATACAGCATGTCTCCCTCACTCATTGTTACTATCGAATAGGCCATGAATTGTCAAACTTATCTGTAAAAAGATCTAAACCTCCCAAACACTCTAGTTATATTTCACAAATATACGTGGCCTCAGTTCTAATCTCGATGTCCATTTCCACTTTGTTTTTTTAACAAAAACAAGCGGCCCTTTCCAGAAACTGGAAAATCCGCTATGTACATATATAGATATATACAGGGTGATTCACTACCAGTGCGACAAACTTGCAGGAAGTGTAGGGGGAACAAAGACGAATCGGAATCACATAGCATTGCAGGGTCCGAAATGTCTTCGTCATGCGGTAGAGGATGTTGAACGAGAGGTCGCGTGAATAGCGATCATGCTGGAAGTCAGCATTTGCGAACGGTTTCTGTTGAAGAAACCAAGTAGCAAAACTCCTCCGGAGTGGATAATCTGGCGGCTCCAATGATTGGACGCGTTGCAGATGGTATGAGCTCATTTCGTTTGACAGTATCCTCCACACAGTGGATTGGGAAATACCCATTTCGTTGGCCTATCGCTCGAGTACTTGTACTCGGATTGCCTTCTGCAAGACGTAGGACATTCTCCTCATTGTCTGGCGTCCTCGTCGTTCGCTCTCGATTCATGGCACCTCTCGTGAAACAACCAGACTCACGTAACCTTCTGTGCACACGTGCGAAAATCGTATGAGGAGCACGCCTGTGCGGGAACGTTCCTGGTACAAGCGCAGAGCGGCGCGTCCGTTACAGTCCGCAGCTCCATACGCGAGGTGCATGTCGGCCAGTTCAACGTTTGAATATTCGTCTATCCTACTGCCTTGGGAACCGGTTCGCCAATGCTGACTTCCAGCGGGATCGCTGTTCACGCGACCTCCCGTTCAACGTCCTCTACCGCATGATGAAGGCATCTCGGACCCTGTGATTCCGATTCGTCTTTGTGCCCCCCTACACCTCCTGCAAGTTTGTCGCACTGGTAGTGAATCACCCTGTATACATGTAATGATACAAGCGAGATCATCGTGTGTCCGAAGCATATCCTTGGAACGAAGCGTTTAACGTTTCTTCACCTTCTAGTAATACAGAAATTTCCGAAGAACAACTAATAAAAAATAAATTCACTACGTGACAAGTACACCATAGGAATTGACGCAATACCTCTTTAGTCTAAAAATTGCTTCTTATTTCACCAGAAAAGAGCTCACTCAACTCTACAACAAAGTACTCAAATTTGCGCAGGTGCCTTCAAGCTGGTTATCATGCAGAGTCATGGCAGTTCCGAAAAAGCCTCGAGCCAAAAGACAGGCTGACTTCAGGCCAATATCAATTGCCTCTCCCTACCTGAAATGCACTTCGAGGCATCTATAATGATAGCATTCGCAATCTTTGCGCATAGGCCAGAACATACTCGTTATGCCATGCCTAATAGATCTACTGTAACCTGCCTACAGTCATTATCACAGAAAATACTTCAGGCCTGGAATGACAACGAAGATCTTCACACCATTTTTCGGGACATGAAATCTGCTTTCGATTCAGTCCAAATAACACCTTCTTGCTTTACTTGAGAGATTCTACGGGATATCCGGAAATATGCTCGAAATCCTCAATTTGCTATCTAGGAGAATGCTTCATTTCAAAGGCGATGGCATTAGTCACTAAAAGCGTCGAAGTAGGATCCCCCAAGGTGGTTCTCTCTCAGCCTTGTTATTTGCAGTAATATTCGTTCCGCTAATGGATCAAATTCCAACTTTCCTATCGTATGCTGATGATATTGTTTGCTACTTGCACTGGTCCTTCGCCATGTTGTCCAAACGCCATGTTGGTCCTTCACAAGAAAGACAAACCGCCTCGGAATCTGTAAACAGCTACCTAAATACATTCTGTAAGTATGCAAAATTTTTTTTTTTGGCCTGTCAGTCAATCTAGAGAAGTCAAACTACCATCTTTACCCCAAGTCGGATGACTTCTGCTGATACTGCATCTTCTCTGCTTCCGGAATTGGCAGGAAATGTTCTGACTTCCACAGACAGTGTCAAATTCCTAGGAGTAATCCTTGATGCTAACCTCACTTATTAAAAAAAAAAAAAACACAAATCCAAGCTCAGTCTTCCAAAGCCCTGAGAGCGTTCTGGGGAATGAAAATTGATCTGTGCAAAACGCACAATAAGCAAATAATAAAGAAATACCTTGCAACTTACTTCTGTAGTGTACTCTCCTATGCCGTGGAAGTTTGGTCGGCAGTACCACCCACCAACCTATGGGAGCCTCGAATTCTGGGTGCTGAAGTGGGCCAACTTCTGGTCGCACCAGATCTACACAACATCTAAATCTTCTCTCTGCTGCAACCTGCAATACAGGCCCATAGTCCACAGAGCCAATGTGCTAAAAATGAAGTCATTCCTTCATCTGTGCTCTGCTAAGCGGGATCAAATCAACATCTGGAACACGGTTGGTTGGCGTTTGCCAGGCAGACATCTCCGTAGTATCCCCTCCTTGTGCTCAAGGCTCCAGCGGTTACAGAATTTCAAGACACTTCCCAAATGTGACTCTGGACACTCGACATCGACCTGTGGACTATAGACAAGGCATATTGCGATGGCGTCTTGTTCTATCTTGCTGTTTGTAAAGGACATTTATGTAAGTGCCGATCTTAATTAGCCGATGTCATCTCATGTTCTGCTCAAGTTGTAGTCCTTTTGCTGTAATCACTACTTCATTTTGACTATCATCTTTGCTTTGATCTATTAATTATTTAGTTATTTTTTTAATTTAATTTTTTTATAAAACAATCACTTGTATAAACAACAAATTGTAAGATTCCTCTGGCTTTCTGTGTAAGGATCACTATTGTATAAAACTTAATGTTAATAAAGTATCTTATTATATAATGTTCATTACAATGTTATAAGTGTAATGAACGTAACATGTTCACACAGCAAATCACATCACGCAACTGATCAGAAGTATTAATTGTGGCACAGGAACCACAAGACAGCAGTCCTTTTTCTGTCCTAGGAAGAATGAAAACCGCCGCCACTGGATGTAGTGCTATACCAATGGGTGTTAGCTAATCCTGTATCCATAGCTGCCCAAACTGGGGTACCAGCTTAAAAAAAGCAGGCGATATCAGTCTTAAGAAATATCGATAGACATTGCAGGTGTTGGGTTGGTTCCTTTTTGATACTCTTTAGAAGAGTTGCTTTCTTTTTGTGAAAACGCAGAGCAGAATTGTTGTAGAGCTGAGAACGATTGAGAATTTTCGGTCAGCGCCATTCATTTCTTTCAGACAAGTTGCTGACAGCAGCTTGTAGTGTCGATCTGTCATCGTGGTACAGGCTGCAGGGATACAGAATGTGCGTCCAGGTTTCCTCAGCACCACACAAGCAGATATTGGTGTCAGACAAGCGAAATTGAAATAGTTTGGAGTTGATGGAGCCGTGCCCAGTAAGTATATACAATGTTATTAGGCTGGGAGAAAACCATTGGCGGACGTTGTTGTTGAGAGGGAAGGTAACTGCAGGAACAAAAGAGCGGGTGACTTGACCAGTAGTACTAGAATCCCATCGTGATTGTCACACACTGATAAGTTCATTCCAGATTCTCCGTTTCTCGTCTTTGATGTTAGCAGTTGAGTTGCATGAGATGCCGAGAATCTCGTCGGGAACTCGTCCTTTAGACGATAGCATAGTCCTTTGAAGATGACATGCAGGTCTACTGGTAAGACTCCAGCAAGGACCTGCAGAGGACACTGTCCTGCAGGCCCGGAGCATGGCAAGCAGCATAATCCGTTGAATGGAAATGAGCTTGGAACGGAGTTTAACATTAACGGCTCTATGGAACCAGACTCCCGAAGCATATGTTGTTATTGGTACGAATACTGCTGTATAATATAGTAAGTCTTCATATTTAGTCTCAGTCCAATTTGGAAATTCGGATAACTGCTGCAGTGAACTTAATCTTCGAGGCGGGGTGATTAATATGAAAGGAGAAGGTTAACCTGTCATCTAAAATTACGCCGAGATGTTTTAATTCAGGAACAAAAGGATTTGCTTTCCGTCTATCTTTATATTTGGAGGTCTTCTGTAATCTAACTTTCCCTTAAAAAATCATCAGTTTTGTTTTTGTGGCAGATATTCGTAGTTTATATATACTTGATTAGCTCAGAAAGAGTTATTGGCTGATTGTTCTAGTTGAAGACGCGATCGACCTGGAATTAAAAGAACCAAATCATCGTCAAAAGCAGATATTTTGGACAGCTGGCAGGACTGGATGATTCTTGTAGTCATGGGATATCCCATAACTTTGGAAGATTGTCCATAAATGTGCTTAGAGACATAAGGTTCCTGAATGCATATCAAATAAACTTTCCGTTGCAATGAGCCTGATCTCATCAGCAACGCATCTTGAGTATTGTGCATTGATCTACATGGTTGGAAGGGATAGTCTGGTTTGCTGTCCGTCTCTGGTCTCGAGATCGCTTGTACTGCTGGTTGTTCATTATGATTGCCAAACGATGGCATCACCAAGAGACCTGCGGGCCAGATATGTGTTTAGATATCTTTCTATATTGGGACTTTTGATCTTAATCTGGGAATAGGATGGATGCCTGGTGTGGACCTTTATGGGGGTACCGGGTATGTTGAGCTGTTTCAGAAGTGTTTCAATTTGTTCTACTGTTGGTTCTGGGCATATTTGACTTATTTTGCGTACGTAAATTAAAGTTTTTCTGATTATACTCCGGGACGACCAAACGGTCAGATGAGTTCACAAGATAGACAGATTACAAGAAACAGCACCGTATTCAGCAGTCACGGGCTTGAACTCCGGTCACACGTACCTTGAGTTACCGGGGTTCAAGCCCGTGACTGCTGAATACGGTGCTGTTTCTTGTAATCTGTCTATCTTGTGAACTCATCTGACCGTTTGGTCGTCCCGGAGTATAAATTTTTTTTTAATAATTTACGTACGCAAGTGATGTACATCAGGTCGCATGTTTGTGTGCTCCCAGTTTAGTTACTATGTTCTTCCATTAGCTTCACCAAACTGATCCATAGTTGGCATCTACGGAATCCAGGAAGTGTAAGCCGTACGTCAATCCTTTCCAGTTCCGCTTAGTCTGCCAAACCCCATGTATTTTTCCGACAGAATCTGTTATCCGTTAATTCAACCACTACTCATCTCAGTTGCCCAAATTATTCGCTGTACGATTCCGTTCGCCTCAATGGTGGTATTTGTGCATATCACCATTCCGACATTCCTGTCAAAGACTTAATTTGGAATCTCCTTTTTTTTGATCATCTGGCTTAAACTCCCTACCTCATTCTGTCAAACTAATCCGTTCTCCCAACTCCAATAATCACTTGAAACTCTTACTTCCTTTTGCAACTTGACTTTCTCCAGTCCAACTTCCCTAACAGTGAGGCAATTGTTCTTGGTGATTTCAATGTTCACAACTCCAGCTGGCTTCTGTTTTCTAATCACACAGACCCATCTAATCGAGAGGCAGAGGCTTTTGTAATTAATGACCTCGCACAGATGGTTTATTTACCTACCAGAATACCGGACAATCCTAATCAGAGCCAACACGCTTTTTTGATCACAAACAACTTAAGTACACGGTCGAAGTTAGTGGTCCTTTAGGCACCTCAGATCACAACTTGATGATTGTGATTTCTCCACTGGAGCTTTTATCTCATGGCTATTCTCAACCTCGTGTTGGGTATCGCAAAATGAAATGGGGTGACCTACGAGATTTCTTTTCCTTGTCGGATTACTGTTTCAAAACTTCTGATGTCAAAATTTGCTCAGATCGTGTCAGTGAAATTCTTGTAGGAATGGAATCCTTTATCTCACACTCAACTTTAAAATCGTCTTATCTAAACCTTGGTTTCCAATAAATGTGCTAAGGCTGTTCAAGAGAAGAATGTTGCATATCGTAATTGGCTCGTTTCCAATTCTTCAGTTTCACTTTCTGCCTGCACCAAAAGCAGTTATTAATCAGTCCAAACTAGATTTTGAACAAGCTGAGTAAACTTCCGTCATGCCCTAATGGTAGCCAAGCATTCTGGTCTCTTGCCAAAGCTATTGGTCGCAACTTTTCTCCATCTCTGTTCAAACCAGATGGTTCTGTTGTCACTTCAGCCAAGGATAAAGCAGACTTGCTATCATCCCATTTTCTTCCAACTCGTGTATTAATGATCTTGGTAAAACACCTCGCCATTCCCAGCACTCCATTCAATGCCTCCTGTGGTCTTCCATTAAAAGGATGTCAGAAGTATTTTGATGAATCTTGATGCTAAGAAAGCTCTAGGTCCTGATGGTATTTCTTCACTTGTTCTCAAAACGTGCGCTCCTGTTCTTTGCCGCCTTTTCTTGTTTATTTCAAAGGTGTTTTTCCTTCTGCTTGCAAATTTGCTTATATCCAGCCAGTTCCTAAAAAGGGTGACATGCGCTATGCTAAGTACTACTCATTCTAAAGTAATGGAGAAATCAATTAACCGCCAAATCTTAAACTACCTAGAAACCTTTCGTCTGGTCAACTATCGCCAATATGGATTCCGTCAGTGTCAAGTCATTGGTGATATTCTGGCATATGTTGCCCATTTATGGGAAAGTTCGGTGAAACAGTCAGTTACTCTTGACATCTTTCGTTCATGTTTGGCATAAAGGTCTTCTAAACAAGCTTCCATCTTATGGTTTGTCAACTGTTTTTGTAATTGGTTATCTAGTTTTCTCTCTGATCGCTCGCTGAGGGTGATGGTAGATGGTTCTGTCTAGTGCTGATGTCCCCCCAAGGTTCAGTTCATTTCCTCTTGTATATTAATGACCATCCATTGACCGGAAATCCTTCCATAGTTTTGATGCTGATAGCATGCTGCATTTCAGTTTGAGCAACGTCTCCCTGCTCAATCAGTTTCATCTCAAATATCCGCTACCAATTCCTTAAATGCCGATCTCCAGGTAATTCTCCAGTGGGCAAAGTGAATTTAGTTGATTTCAATCCTAAAACTCAGTCCTGTCATATCTCGCTAAAAGGATTCTTCTGCTCCTATGCTTATCTTTGGTGACACGTCGATTTCTAGGCAAGATCTCTTTTGGGATTACCCTGACTTCTAATCTTTTCTTGGCACAAGCACATTACAAATATTGCTTCCTTTGCATCTAAAAAACTTGGTTTTCTCTTTCGCTCTCCTCGTTACTTTCTTCCAAAAACTGTTCACTGTGCAAAAAACCGCCCTATCATGGAATATTGTTCCCACATCTGGGGCGGTGCCTCAAACCTCGGGTTTATAGATTCCATTCAGAAAAGTGCAGTTAGATTAATGACTCTCTAACAGACTCCACTCGCTGTCTCATAGACGTACTGTTTCTGCTGCATGCATTTTCTACAGATAATTCCATGGGCACTGTTCTTCTGAATTTGCTCCTATAATTCCCGCTCTCTTTCAAAACAGTTCGAACACGTGCCGTCAATATCCATTTGCTATTCAACTTCATGCTCATAGAACTGTCTCCAACTTCCATTTTCTGGAACAATCTTCCTTCATACGTATTTCTAGAAAATTACGATCTACAGAAGTTCGTCTAATGTCAACAAATCTTCCTTCGTAACTTCCAACCCATGCACTGTGCTAGGTACTATGGGCTCTAATACCTCGTGTTTTTGAAATTTTAATTAAAAAACTGCTCTAATTTTCTCTTATTACAATTGCGTTTTTAATTGAATCAAATTCAATTGCGATCAAAATAATCGATTACTGCTTATTTTTTTTTTTATAGCACCAGCATAAAAAAATACTGGCTCCTTCTGGCTTTCAAAGATCTACTGTACAGTGGGCCAAAAGGCCTACATATTTTGGTGAAACTGTGCGATTTTCAAACAAATTTCATTAAGACAAATTTGTTTTTTACATAAAACATAGTATTTCTAATGTGTTAGATGTTATTATAATTTAACTTGTTTTCTTTTCAGACTCCTTGAATGTTCAAGAGTGAATCTTGTAACATCCTGCAAGAAAGGAATAGTTTTGTGAAATTAACTTAAATAAGATTGAGGGAGATTTCAAAGGGTCCATTAAGCTGTTATTTTGGATTTGATCGACAAGTTCTGCATACATTGCTGCTGTACGTGGAAAATCTTCATGCAGGTCATCCAATAGTTGGATGTGGTAGGGCTTTTTCAGTGTCTAATACAAAATTCTTAAATGACTGGAGTAAGTCTTTGAGATCCCTCCCTAACTGATAAATATGGGTCGTCTTTGAACCATTTCTCGAATTGATTCAATGCTTTCGCGCATCAATCTCTCCTCGTTACGAACAACCCAGTTAAACTTTTTCACCAGTGCACGAATCGCGTTGTCTGTAGGACAGAAACTGAATTATTTCCATACTTTTCATTCTTTTGATGGTACAACAAAAGTTCGTTCTTGAACAATCATCATGAATTGTCTAAAAAGAAATTTTATAACATCTAACACCAAGTATTTTATATAAAAAAATATACTTGTCTTAATGTGATTTATTTGAAAACTGCACTATTTCACCAAAATACACAGACACTTTTGGGACACCCTGTATTAGTTAACTATCCGCCATTTTAACATAATTGGAGTTTACACTAATAACAATTTCTTAATTGTACAAGACTACCTGCTTAGAAGAAACACTTACTCGTTCACCTTAGAGCCTCTGTGACCGAAGAAACTCCTTGCCCTTGAGTCTATGCTTTGTGCAATTGTCCAGTGTGATTAGGCCTTAATACCCGCTGTGCTTACGCTGAAATTGTGCCCCCCTGCAAGGGTTTTTTCAAATGGAATTTGGACTTGGTGGAAGTTCGTTCTTTAGTCAATCTAAAATTTCTCTTAAAATAAACTAATTTTAAGAGAACCTAGCTGACCGTAAATAGCTGTTTTCTAAAGCAGTGTTTCCAATTCCCAGTGATGGGAGGATAGAGGTTTGCCTAATGTGTGTATATATTACACATCTAAAGTAAGAGTACATTTTGTTTTTTAAAAAGCTGATTTAGTTAATTTATTTGCATATAGTGTAATATTTTTGTACATTCCTGAAATATAACTGAACCCTATTCGGAAACGCAGTTGTATAGAACTTTCTCGCGACGTAAAGGAATTTGCATAATATTTACATGCAAAAATAGTTTGCTTATTTGTGAAGTAAAACTAATTTTAGCTGTTTAATTATTCCAGCTTAATTTGATCAGACTAAAGTTTAAGCAGCTCTTAAAACAATTATTTTAATCAGAATTGAGAATTAATTTGCATCCTTAAGTAAGGATGCATTTTATTTGAGAAGAATATTTCTATTAATTTTTTTTTCCACCTTAGGAATGGATACAAGGCAGCAGGATACAATTCCATTAGTTCCTACTCCTTGTAGGCCTCAACCGCGTAAGTTTTGCGACAGCTGGCTCATAAAAGTATTACATGTGCTTTCAATATTTCTAATATTGATGTCAAATCTTCTGGTATGGTGGCTTTCAAAAGATTACGTGGAAATCTCGTTGTGGATTACTGGTCCCACAGCTGCAGTCTATTCAATAGCATGCCTTGTTTATTATTGTCGACCCTTATGTCGAAAAAGGTATCCTCACCGTTGTCCGATGGATGAAGAGCCTTCCTATCACCCCTCTACTTATGGTATACATACTCCATTTTTAGGATCTGATGGACTACCACGCTACACAAGAAACCCTCAAGGTATTAGAGCAAATGATCCTAGAATCAGCCGCACTCGCCGTCTAATTAGGGATTCGTTCGGAAATTTCGCCTTGTGGATAACGAAAGTAACTGGAAATGGACAATTGGATTCTGAAGACTTGCCACCAGAACCTCATACTTCTGGCCTCGAAGTCCCACCAAGTATTAAGATTGAGCGAAAACAAATTCTCGTTGCTTCATCTGATTCCAGCGAATCTAAGAACTCTTCTTCCTCTTCGGAAGGAAGCCTACAATTTGAATTTACAGTGTAATTTTAGATGGATGCGAAATTTTATGGTATTTTTAAATTCAATTATTTTAAATATTTTATAGATTTTTGAATTCAATAAATTTTTTATTCTAGTTAGCAGATTTAATTAAATAACCTAAATCACACATAAGAACTCTTTTACCCTGGCTAGCTGAAGCCAATTGTGGATTTTATTTTTGTACTTATTCCTGCCACACAAGTTAACTGCTTTGTGAAAGTTACCCTCCTACTTCATATTCTATTAGGGCCTCTGATCGTAGAAGAAATCCAAGTTTCAAAGGGAAACAGTAGGGTGAAGCAATTTATTCAAGACGAAAATTTAATGTTTCTCAGACATTAAATTATACATACTCCCACATAGGGCAACTTCCTCTACAGTAAAACTGTAATTAACACCTCCTTGTGTAACACTAAACATTTTAAAATCCATAATTAACACATGAATTATTCGATTATCAACACGTGAATGGTAGAGCAAAGTTAATTCCGCCCTCTTGCAGCTGCAGGAGTGTGCACATACTCAAAATAACGCCAGACTAAACGTACTTCTAAAAGGCAATCTGGACATAGAAATACCCCGACAATTTAAAATACCTTCGAATTTTCTGACTCAAAATTAACATTCCCTCGTCTAGCTTATTTGGCGAAGAAAGTGAAATTATGCAGGCATGATTGACAAGATCAGTCGAGCAGAATGGGGGTTCAAAAGAAAGACACTGGCAATCATAGGCCGTGTAGTGTTGCTACCTGTTATAATATGGAACCGGTGCGTGGTTCACCAGCTGGGCCATAGTAAGAAACAGGAATAAATTAGAACCGATACAGAGGAACACAACACGGAATGTTGCACTGCAGATCTCCCACTTTACTTGGAGGTAGTCTAAATGTATTATAGACTTACAAGGGCATTCCCACAGAATTTCTGGGAATAGCCCTTGATACAGCGAACACTAAGGCTGAAGGGAAAGGAATAGTCACAAAGCTCCGAGCTATGGTGAACAAATTGGAAGCAGGGAACCAGAAGTCTAGTTATAGAAAGGTTTCTGCCTTAGGTGGTAATGGTTAGCCCAAAGCCAACGAAGTGGTATGCACCTGTACTCTTTATATTGACAGGTCGCGGCTCCCTAAAGGCGAAATTAACATCCTTAGTGATGACCCAAACTGTACGTGTGGTGAGAGTGAAGAATAGGCACACATTCTATATGAATGTATAATTTATGACATCCCCAGTTAATAGCACAGATTAGCCTCCTTCCTATAGAGAAGAACATCTATTCATAATGGAAGGAGAAAATTAAGAAGCATTTATAACCTTCACGCAGAAAGCACTCGAAATGCGAAGATCTATCCAAAGAAAGCAATTTAGCCCCCTGGAGTTACTCTAATCAATAGCCAAAAATGTCCATTACTCCCAGATGATGGGAGTAATGGACATCTTTAAAATTGTCAAGGTAGATGTGTTCAGCGCCCTGACAAGACAACCGGATTGACTAGGGTATCCCCTAGGTCTACCCTGCTGCGTGTAAGGACTTGGGAGCTACACAAAATAAGTAACTATGTAGGGGAGGGATATGTAAAGACAGCCAAGGAAGCAGATCAACTGAAAAATGATAGTAGCAAGGGGATTCAAAGTCAGATGAAAGACAGAATGAATGGGCTAGATACTCAGTGAAATAGGAATTACGGTAAAAGAGAAAGAATGTTAGTTTTGGTGGAAGAGTGGCCCAGAAAGAGTGAGTGTTGTGGGAGTGAGTAAAGCAGCAAATAAAATTGGCCGCATGCATGCCAATTTAAAAATAATTCATTCCTTTTTATATTCTAACAAATACTTATTTTAATACAACCCATCCTCTGAATTTTCCCATGGCCTGTACCTCAGCTGAAGAATAATATTAAGTTGAGATGGCCACAGAGTGCAGAGCAGAGAGTTGAATAAATGAAAGCCAAAAGAATGAATTAGTGTGAGAGAAAGGACACAACCAGAAAATGTCACACTTAAATACATCCTAAATCTAGTTTTAATACTTTACTTATTAATATTTAATTATCATCTACTGGTATATAAATTTACACTGCACACCGTCACATACCCTCCCCGGTGTCCGAAAAAGAGGAGTGAAAAAAAATATTTTAACAGAAAATGTAAAAAACAGAATGGAAGTAGAGCGTGAATGTAGACTTTGAGGAAGTAAATCTCTCACCCCCCCTCCTCGGATAGGATGGGCGAATGGCTCCTGCCCATCCAAGCACAGACACTATGCTGTGGCTACTTAGTGAGCGTGGTATGGGATGCTGACAGTTGCCAGCATGGCATGATCCCTAGCCATAGTGTTTTGTGAAAGGTGCCACCTGTGGTTTCCCACATCTGCATCATGGTACTTTGTGGAGAAGTACAGACACTCTGAAAAAGTGTAATGTCTGGTTTCTGTCAGAGTAGTGTTATGTTTTGTTGTTGTCTCTGGCTGCTTGGCCGCAGAACCCCTAGTGGGACCCCACGTTGCCTGGCTCACCACCACTGGGAGGTGAGCCACGCTGCCCATTATACTCTGGCTGGCCTTTGCCAGGGTTGCCTGAACTTCCTGAAAAAGGTCAAGTGAAAAAAGAGGGGAGGGGAGGGAAACATAGAACAGGAGTTCGAGTTAGAAGGAACAGAAAAAGGACGGACTGAAGTTGAGGAGCGTCTGCTCTTTGTGAGGTGAAAATAGGGGTGTGGGAGTTAAAGTAGCAGGGGACAGGTGCCCCTGCATGATCACCAGAGGCCAATGGACTCTTCATAAGTTCTCCAGAGTGCCACCAGAACAGTGCCGGCTGATCCTACCCTATAAGGGATTTGCAGCAGTATCCCGCACCAGAATGGTACCAGCAGTGTTCCTACCTTTAAAGGATTAGCAAGTTGTCAAGGAAGTGTCCTCTAGCAGATAAGGAGCTAACCCATGCCAGTCTGATTCAGGCCTTGGGCAGCATGATCCAATGTTTTTCTCATTTCAGCAATCTTGGCTAGCCTCAGTGCAAAGATGTCCTGCGCATATACAGTTAGTGCCCTGTATGTTTTTTCATCGAGCAGCAGCGAGGACTCTTGGTTACGTGGAATCCTTTGAATTGCGGTAGCAAACTTGAGGGTTTCTGACGGAAGGGGTCGTGTCCAGTGAAAATAAACGTCATGTGCAGACCAGGTGAGAACCAGGGCGGGGGCCTCTGGGTGAGTATGGTTTATAGTTGGGAGGAATCGCCTCGTGATGTCTCCTTTCTGCGTGGTTTCCCAGCTCTGTTGCCATATCGCTTGTAGGTGTTGGATGATTCTCCTCTTCTCCATCTTGGGGTCATTTGTAAGATCCAGCTGGAGATTTACTATTTCAGCTGGTGTTCCTTTCCGAAGGTGGTAATATAGGCCTCGCCTGACTACTAAGTAGAGTGGCTGACAACCTGTTAGAACTTGCAAGGCAGGGGTGCAAACAGTGCGGCATGCCCTACTATTTGATAGCAGCATGAACCTTTGAATTGTATCCAGCTTCTGTTTGTTTTTTTTTTGTTAGTGTAGCTTGTCTATACCAGGTGGAGGCACCGTAGCAAACTATCGGGACATACTGTACACTACTTTGTATGAGGGTCAGAGCTTTGTGCTTCAGGCCCCAGTCGGCTCTGCTCATCCTCCTGATCATGGCGGCATACTTCCGGATTTTGGTGGCTAGATATTTCAGGTGGTTATGGAAAGTAAGACCCGAGTCAATGTAAATACCTAAGTATTTAACCTCTGTGTACAGTCGGATGGGAGTGAAGTTTAATTTCATCGTAGGTGGTCTTCTAATTTGTAGTCTGCCCTTGAGGAGAATGGATTTTGTTTTTTCTGCCGAGATGGTAAGGTTGTGCAAGGCTACCCAGTTCTGGAGCTTCACAAGCGCCGCATTTGCAATAATTTCCAAGGACGATCCCTAGCCAGTGTGGGAATGAGCACCAACACAGGCACTTCCAGATAGGGACCCTCGCCCTATGTTCTTTCATGTGGCACATAATAACTAATGTGCCAGAAAATTTTCAAACCAACCAACCATGTCCTTTTATTGCTACCACCTGCGTTGGTTTAACTTTTACTCTCAATTCCCTTCCCCCAACCTGGGTGGCACCCTCCCCTTAGCCTGGTGGGCCATCCCACCTCCAGATGGGATGGCCCACGGGATGGGCATCCTGACTTGGTCCTTTTCTGTGCCCTTAACTGAGTGGGTAAACCCCCAGTGTCGCATTACAATTAATACTATACATCATGTACTTTGAGATAATTGAGTGCAATGATGCCCATCACAAGAAGATAACTGCTTCTATGAATTCTAGTTTAATTTTTCTTCTCTGGATAATTAAGCAAATCGCATCCATGCATTAAGTCAATAAATTTCACAATATTTTACCTATTCCATACTGAGATATGGCTTATAACTCATCCCCTACCCAATAAAACTGAACTACAAAACAAAAGGGAAAACTTTCATGAGCTTCACAGTGACTCTTCATTTTTATATTGTAGAAGGCAAGTTCTTCGACAAATGTTAGTATGCAAAGTGCTAGTCTAATTTTCAGTATTGATTTCTCCAAATTCCGTTTACGTGGTACAGAATTATTTTTGTCGACAACATTCGAGTTTTCCTCAATTTATTGGGATAAGTGAATGGGCAACTCGTCCATTTTTTTCTCATAACTTTCATTTCATAACAGTCATGAGAGACATTTTTGTCATAACCTTAATGAAATGAAAGTTATCATCATTAGTAGAGGCATAGGATACAAGAAAGCAAGCATAAATAGCATAACCAAAAAAAAAACTTACCATTTCACTTGCGCCAAAAGTTTGTCCACTTCTCCTTTGAATTTATTTAAGCTATCAACTTTCATGACGACAGATGGAAGTTTGTTCCAGCAATAAGCCACCCACTGGCTAAAGATAAATTTTCACACATCTATTCTACAACTGCATTTTCTCAATTTGAATTTAGGCTCCCTCGGGTGCATAATCTGAACAAGAGAAAGAATACCATCAGCATTCAGCTTGCTCAAACCATTCAAGTCGTATCAATAACATCACCGCGCATGTGCCTAGTCTCCAACCGCTGCAAATTGCAGAAGTTAAGCCTTCCTTGGTAAGAGAAACCAATTTTTCACTCTCACCAATCTCGTTGCCCTTCTCTGAACTCGTTCCAGCACCTCTATATCAATCCTAAAATGAGGCCTCTGACCTATATGCAGTACTCAAGGTGTAGGCCCTCGTGAGTAGCACAGTTGGTAGAATTACCGTCATCCCCACACTGGGAGAAAAAGACCTGGGTTCGAATCCCGTCGATGAAGATATGAATTTTTAAGGGCCTTTTTTACAACGTGACTGAGGTAGTCGGTCTCAGGTGAGGATAACATGGGTTTTTCTCCTGTAAACTCGAGTTTTTCGTCCAGCAAATAGAAAACCGACCACAGAGCACGTGCAATCTACAGAGATTGTGGACTAACATAGCCTTAGTTGCTAATGTTCCTAAAAAAAATCAAGACGTGCCTTGACCATCGCATTATACAAAGGGATAATCACCTCCTTATCCCTGCTAGCAAAATTCCCTTATAATATTGATATACCCCAAGAGCTGTCTGCACTGCTCTGAAACTTCATATCGGACTGCACGATTACATCCCCCATGTCTTTTTCATTCTCAACTACCGTGAGTGTAGAAACGTACAGTTGATAAGTTACTTTGGGGTTACTTCTACCCATATGCAATATTTTGCATTTGTCAATGTTAAACTTCAGTTTCCACCTATCAGCCCATCTGCTCATTAGATACTGTTGCAGTAGCTAACTGTCATTAACAATCCTGCGTATCGTCTGCAAACTTGGAATCAAGCCTGATAAGCCTTCATCGGTATAATTGATAAATATAGAAGACGCCAATGGCTCCAAAACCGAACCCTTATCACTCTCTCTGTCTTCTCCCACTCAACCATCACATTATCCATAGCAGCAACATTCCCCTAATGCCATACTGCTCCAATTTGTACTGAAGTTTTTCATGTGCAACAGTATCAAAACCTTTCCTGAAATCCCAGTATATGAAAAGATCTCAAAATTATTTTTTGCATACAGTTCCCCTGTGAACACATCTTATTATCTAATCAAATTGGTTAGACCAGGCTTCCCCTGAAGTATCTGAAGTAGTTTATATAAGTAAAGAAGTCCTTGCTGTTTTTCTTAGCATCCTTTGCCAAAGATTTCTCATAATCTGCCTTCGCTTGCCTAACCTCCTTTGTGACTTGATTACAGACCAGCTTATATCTACCATAGGCTTCTGTGTCGACTGATAATTTATATGCATCCGATGCATTTTCCTTCTCTGCAAGAGTCTCATAAGTTCATCTGACATCCATTTCGACTTAAACCTTGAACAGTATTTTTTAGGCAGTACGAAAAGTCTAGTAGCTTCCAAGCTAAATTCCTTGAATGCTCCCCATTTAGAATTTGCTGTTGGTTATATCATCAGTTGTTCCCACTACGTAGTATTTAAAAAATGTCTGAGACCACTGTAGTCACCTTTACGAAAGCAAAAAGCCTTCCCTTTATTCCTAATCACTGCTGATAATCAGCAGTGATCCTTGATGGTAGTTATATCTTTGACGTAATACCCTTGATGGTAATTGCATCTTTAAAATAAATACCACATCAGTACACTGTGATCATTGCCTCCTAGTGGTTCTTTCATTTGCAGATTCTTAATGTATGAATAATCACTGCTGATAATTAGATCTGGTTGCCTCTCGAACAGGCTGCTGTAGAAAGCAATCATTCAGTAAATCCACAAAAGTCGTCTAGTGTGCAAGTGATCCACAAGTTCTAATCAATATTTGGGAAGTTAAAAGCCTCAATTATAATGCATTCTGATTTATTGATCACTCTATTTCTCTGTACAGTTTTTCGTTATACTCATCAGAGTCATTAGGTCTACAACACACTCTTACTCTCATATTTGATTTCCCACTGTTTATGTCACACTATACTGACTTAACATTTCACTTTCCACTATGTCAACTGGATGCACTGCCTTAGGTTTTATGTGTTTCGTAACTAACAGCATAACTCCTCCTCCTCCCATCCTATCCTGTCTCTTCTTTCTGTACCCTCTATACTCCCCAAGTTCCAATTCTGCATTCTTTATATCTGTGTGACAACACCTCTCTGATGTCTCAACAATATCTGCCTTTGATGTCCTGACCAGCACTTCTGATTCATCAAATTTATTTACTGTACTCCTAACATTGGTGTACATGCAAGTATACATGCACCTGTCCTTACTCTTATTTACCCTAATATAGCCCATGTATTTACTTGTTCTATGATGATTCCCAGCAGTTCTTGAAATCTTGCTTTTCAGCCTGCTGCTCATTCCAAAAGAAGCAGTGCAAGAATCACTTTCACTGCTGCCTGCGTTACTGTTAAGTTATCGGTCTGTGAACTCCCCAAAGCTAGCAGTTTTCTGACCCACCGAACACTGCCTCGATGGCATCAGCAAATATTTTTGCACCCTTTCTATTTTAATGTATTTCCTCACTGCACAAGCAGTCTCTCTGTTAACAAGCACAGACCACAGCGGGAAAATTAAATCCCACGAGCCTTGCACAATCACTCTAGCCCCAAATTGATTGGCAAGGCTCTCATTATATTCTACCTCCTTTCGTGTATAGGTATAATTGCAGACACTTTCAAATTTAATAGTAACTTGCGAATTTTTTTTCAACATTGACCTGTACTTTTAAGTATGTCTGCAGATCTTCTATTCTTAATGTTATTAGTGCAAAGGTGTACAACAATGTCACCTTTTATGCCCTTAAAAGATATCTTCTCTACAACATCAACCTTTTCCCCCAGTAGACACACACACTGGTTCTATTCCACCTGTCCTTCTTGCACAATACATGTCCCGTTTCACTCACAATAGAGTCACCAACAATAACCAGCACCTGTGGGACTACCACATTCTGCCTTGTAGATTGCGACTATGTTACCTGATGCAAAAGAGCAAGGTTTGGTCTTGAGTTGGGCAGCTGAGAGCTTGATCGTTCCCCATTTTAATTCCTTCGAGGGCATCTACCCTACTCTTAAAACTCTTATAGTCGCCCATCAGAAGGCTGATTTGGCGCCTAATTTCTTCACACCATCTGCATATAGCACACGAAAAGACATCGTACTTGGCTAGATCATATCCTGTTCCAGAAATATCGGCAAACAAATTGCACTTTGTTTAAAGCTATGGAGTGTAGGAGAATTGTCCTCTTCAGTTCTTCCCCGAGCGACATCACTCCCGCTACTTTGTGCTCTTAACTCACATATTTACCAGCAGGACTGGAGCATCCTCATCACCTTCTAGACTCAAAAGAGGAGTTCCTGGCCTTCACCAAGTTTGCTTGCGCAAGAGGTGTTTTCTAGGTGGAGGACACTTATTGCTATTCATCACGACTAAAGCCTGTAACTGAATGAAACAACTCAACTTAACTGGACAGAAACATTCAAACGGAAAGATTGAGTTAACCACACTAAGCACCTTTGCAAAAGACCAGGACCGGACACGGAATCGACGCAGTCCACTGCTCACCTGTCTCAAGATCTCTTTGTGGTAGAAGACACCAGTGATCACCAAGTTAGACTTGATTGTACACATCTCCTGAATCTGACACCAGCGGCTGTGACCTCTGAGACGAACACACTGGACAAGACTATTTGCTGCAGCTTGCTGCCAAGGCCATTGGCCTCTCCATACCAGTGCATTCTTGCACAGTACTTTCTTCCTACTTTCTGGGAGGGGAGGAGAAGTCTGCTGTCTCCTCCCCATCTCATTTTCTTCCCTCTTTTGAGCATGGGCATGCCTCACTGACCATCTGGGATCGCCTTCTCTATTGACCCCACATCTGTCTTACCTCCCAAGCCTTCAGTCTCTTCACCCTCTCTTTAACTTTGCGGCCGCATCTAATGAAACCAAAATTATTACAAACCCACACTCAAAAACTGAAGTAAACCATACAACAACCCTATTACCATTCGCCCTACCCCCTTTCAGCATAAATTTTAGTAACTTTTTTTAGGTCGCCCATCAGAGGTTGCCCTTGTATGCCTTCTGAAATTCCAACATATCAGAGAGAATGCAAGGGTTTGCCGCCCCTCTCAATACATTACATTACATTTGAGTGAGCTTTCATCTCGGTTGCCACCCGGATTTTCATCCATATGCAACCAATTCTCATTTAATATATCAGTCTCAACCTAGTTGTAAAAACCAAATATATAAAGACCAAATGGTCTACTCAAATCAAACAAAACAATACTAATCGTCCATTCAGCCTTGTGGTGGGGATGGGCAATCACATCACTCACCACAAGTTACCATCCCCACCACGAGGAGGTAGGTCACTACTACCACCCAGGCATCGCCCGGCAGCGACTATAAGCCAATTTAACAAATCTTAAAAAAGAACAAAAGAATTCATAATTTTCAAAAATATACTTCAAATTCTCTTCAGTGAGAGCCAGTGTCCCAAAGTCCAACCTCGCTCTTAAAGCCTCATATAGAGGACAATATAGCAAGATGTGAAGGCCAGTCTCAGTCTCTCCATACTCACAGAACTCCGTAAGGGTCAACCCCAAACGAAACAGCCTTGACCTCAGGCCATGCCCCGTAACAACGGCAGCAGCTGCAAACCCAAGTTGGAGCCAGGAACGTCGCTCCCTACTCACAGTATGGACCGAGGGCATAAAGGTATACAAATGACGACCTTTCTCAGAGTTTGTCCATTGGAATTGCCATATGGTACTCAACTCATCATTGATTCGCCCCCGTTCCGCTGTTATACCAGGGAAAACAGCCGACCGCCCCACCGGGCACGACCGAACGCCAAAAATCACCCTGGTAATCCCCCGCTTAAGGGCATATCGCAGAGCAAACTGCGCCACAACCAACTCCGCAGGCATCTTCCCTGCAAGGACGCACAAAGCATCTGTGGACACAGTTCTGCAAGCCCTGGTTATACCTAAGAGAGCAAACCTCTGTGCCGAAGACAAGATTCTACGAACATGAGAATGTTCTATATACCCTCCCCAAGCCCCAGCAGCGTAAGTCAAAATCGGGATAAAGATGTTATCATAAAGTAAGTGGAGGGCACCACCCTTTATACCCCATTCAACACGCGTAACTCGCTGGAGCTTGGCATATAATCGTTTCACCTTATCTCAGACATAGGCAGCATGTGCTACCATAGAAAGTCGCTCTCCCAGGACAACACCCAGGTACCTAGTCTTATTAACCACTCTAAGCAAGAGATCACCAGAACGACACAAGGGATGGCGAGTTCCACTGAGGCTTCCCCTCAGGAGAACTGCTACAGATTTCTCTGCTGAGACCTCCAGCTTATGCTGAGCAGACCAATTCAACAATTGGCTTAGAGAAGCAGCTGTACGCTCCTCAAGCATCCGGCGGGACTCACCACACACCAAGATAACTAAATCATCAGCATAAGCTATTCTGGTCGTACCTTCCACAGATTGCATTTGTAGGAACTCATCGAGAACCCAATTCCAGAGAGTCGGCCCCAGAACCGAACCCTGTGGGCATCCTCTATAAACTCTTCTCTCACACTTCATGAAAGGAGTACAAATGAGCACATATCTCTCTCGGAGATAGTCCTCAAGAAGACGGTATAAATTTCCCGGACAGAGGGACGCCCTAGCCCTGCCCAGGACACTGCCCCACCACAGAGCATCAAACGCCCCCCTAAAGTCCATGAACAAGCCCAGGACATATCGACCAGGTAGCTCCTTAACGCCTTTAATCAAATTATAAATGGCATCCTCAGCAGAGGAGCCAGCCTTGAAACCGTACTGATTGTTGGCCACCAGCCCCTGACCAGCATAATGAACCATCAGCAGACCAAGAACAAGCCGCTCCAACAACTTTCCGATAACTGACAAAAGAGCTATTGGGCGATATGAACGAGGCTCATCCACGGGCTTCTCAGGACTCTTGAGAATAACCCTCAAGTTAGCCGTCTTCCATACTGCCGGAAATACTCCTTCACGAAGACATGTGTTGAAAAGGTCTAGGTACACATCAGGACTCGCCTGACACGTTTTCCTCACCACAGCGGTGTCAATATTGTCCAGTCCCGGAGCACGACCTTCCCTGGTCTGCTGTAAAGCTAACTCGAGCTCAGCGGGAACAAAAGGAGGCTCACTCCCACTAGTTACATAATCTAAATTCTCCCGAACAATCTGACTCGGCAGCAAATTATCAGGAGAATCTTCAACTAAAATTGAATTGATCAAACAGGAGACGGAGTCAGCCCATCCCAAGGTCACTCTGTCAGTCGCCACAAACGTGGACATAATTTCACCACCATAGATTTTATCGGTGACTATCTTATACACAGAAGACCAAGGATCAGCCTAGCCCCTCTCCTGCACATAATTTCTCCAAGAAGCCCGTTTTAATAACATAATCTTATTCTTATAATCATTTCTTTTAGTCTGATACTGCAACCGCAGCTCAAAAGATTCCTGAGAGTAACACCTCCTCTCATATTGATACCTCTTACGCGCATGTTGTAGATCTTTCCGCATACGCGTAAGTTCTGGTGTCCACCAAGGTACCGATCTTTGCGGTCTTCTCTTCTTCCGCAAACACTGTTTACATAGGTCCTGCAACACACTAGTTAATTTCCAGGCTTTCTCTGACGCAGTCAGATCATGCCACATATCTAATTGATCAATTTTGGAGTTTCATAGAGTGAGAAACCTGATCCAATTTACACCACGCATAGAATACCTACCGACATCACTCCAGTGCCTCATAGGCTCCCCTGTAGTAATATCAAATGTGATCACTCTGTGATCACTAGTTGTGAGGCATTCCCGCACCCTCCAGTTTTTAACCACCCTCAAGATGGATCTAGAACAAGCAGTGACATCTATAAAGGACTCACCAATTACAGAGGAAAAAGTTGGCAGTTGTTCTGAATCATTAATCACCTCCATGTCTGCAGTAGCCAAAAACTCTTCCAGCTCTATACCTCTGTCATCAGAGCTCTGGCCACCCCACAGAGCAGATCTAGCATTTGAATCCATACCAACAATTAAATGAACCGATCCAAGTGTACTTACAACCTGCTCAAGATATCTTATAAACACCGCCATAAATTCCGATGGCCTACAATACAAGGACACAAAATACACTCGACCAAATCCCCCTATAACCTCCGCACATACACCATATGATGTAGTCAAAGTAGACACTACAGTTACTGTCAACTGTGGGTCAGTTATTATTATTGCAGCACAGGGAGATCTGGAAGCAGCTACAATTCTGTATCCTGATGGATAACAGACCACCTTATCTCTGAGCACATAAGGTTCTTGAAGTAACACTAGATCAGCTCGTTCCTCCTCTATAACTCGTGTCAACTGCGAGGCCACACTAATCGCTCTCTGACCATTTATCTGAATTATGGAGTAACTATTCTTACTCTCCATAATCTATTCTGCGTTTCAAAATATCTAAAGCCCTAGCATATTCTGGGTATATCTTATCAACAGCAGAATGGTCAGAGGGAAGTTTCCTCCTCCAGCAGTTAACACATTTCGGAGAGTCCCCCCGCTTGTCACAACTTCTAAAAGAGTGCCCCTCTCAATACACACCAAAGTTTGTACACACCCTGAGTTTGCTGTTCCTCTCAATACACACCAAAAATACTACAAAAAGGAAAAGCCGACCGCGCTAGCCGGGTGGGTAAAGTGCCTGCCTACCAACCTAAAGGTCGCGGGTTCGAATCCCGCCTCGGGCTTGGATCAAGGTAGTGCAAAAACCTTGGGAGGTGCATTATGGCCACAGCAGCCGATGCGTCGACAACTAACGAAATAAAAAAAGTCAAAATGACGTATAGGACAATGAATTAAAACAATATGTTTATTTTTGAAGTAAAACTTTAATTCCAACATTCTAAAATGTTATTTTTCTTGCTTTTCTGTGAGCAAAATCGTCGATGACATTGTTGAAGTCTATTTCAACACTCAGTTGCTGTTCTATACAGTATGGCAAGATTTCTTAAACGCAAGGTACTCATTGTAGATCTTAGGTAATTCTTAATCAATTTTAATTTAGAAAACTGCTCTTACAACTAAGTAATAATTTTTTTTTAAATTAAAAAAAAAGTTAAATAATAAAAATTGCTAAATTAACATAAATAAAAGAATCGTCGAAAAATAAAATTGTCTCACGTGAAAAGTGTCGCCCGGGGCGGACTGCACCCCCAAGCTACGCCATTGCTGCCAGAATAAATCTAACTATACTGGGTGTATCTGGTCTGCCACCACGGGGCATAGTGTAGGCAACTGTGGATCCCATTAGGAGCTCAACGCCTAAAAGGCCAGATGAACAACGGTACAAAACATTACACACCTCAATATCCATCACTTTTAAATCTCTGGCCTTAACAGTGTACTGTATCACACGACAATGTATACTACGCGGAGATGGGTGGGGGGGGGGACCCTGCTGCCTTTGACCCGAAAACACTTAAAACTTTACTTTGTGCTCGTTGCTTTTCTGCTCTCGTCTGGGGCATGATTTCCGTTTAAACACAATTTAATTGCTTAACAATTAAAATTAATAATATTAATAAATTTAATCGATTAATTGACAATACTACACTAAGCTAATGCTAATAGATTCCTAAATGCAGTGATACTCATTATGCAACCTAGTGTTAAGTACCTTACGCTACCACGTTCGTGATATACGTTAGGCTATACCTGAACGATCAGAATATTAAATTTGTTATATCTTTAGCTGGACAGAAAAAAAGATATATGAAAGATTAGAAAAAACAAAAGATTAGAACCTTCCAGACAGAATTAGAACCTTATTTATCACAATTAAAACCCTACTACTCTCTGCACTACTGTTTAGGTGCTACGATATTCGCGCAAAACCCTGATACAATATTATTATTATTATTATTATTCAATTTATGGCATATGCTTCACCCCTGAACATCCTTCAGCTAGGAGGGTGCCTATATACATTTGTGCATTATAACTTAGACAGCAAACATGGAAGTTTGTACATAAATTACACATACATAATCATTAGTTTCTATAAAATAATACAACGAATAACATCCAATACAAGCAAATAAAGCACATACATATATAAAATAAAATAATTTTATGATTTTGTTACGAGGACATTAGTAGATTACCACAGATAATATACGAATATATAGTATTTAATTTCTGTTCGCATAAAAATACTGTGCACATTTTACCGATTCTTTCCAGCTTTAATATTTGACTAGGGTAGAATAACCACTGGCGTTCCTTAGCTATGAAAGTATTTGGGTATATTAATAAAGATTATATTTATCTATTTAGGATAAGTCAAGAATAAACTGTTGATTGTTTAAACTAGATTCAAAATTGTCGCAATTGTCGAAAATAGACTGGCCTTATATGCTTTCTGAAATTCCAACATATCAGAGAGAATACAAGGGACTCTTCTTTAACGTTGACTATCACCATGGAATCCGAGCAGTATCAAGGATGTAACAGTGAAGGAATGAATAGGAAACAATGCCCTTAAATGAGTAGTGCCCAAAGAAATTTCAGTAATCAAAGGAAGGGGCTTAATTTTGCGGAGAATATAGTAAGTACATTGGAGCTGTTTATTGGGCTGTGTTCAGTAGAAAAAAAAAAAAAAAAAACTATATGTAGGGCAGCGTTACCTAAACCGGGGTCTGCGGACTCCTGGGGTACCGTAGACCAGTTTCAGGGAATCTGCGAAACTGACCCTCTGGAACTGGTCATATTATTCTTTCTGTGTTGAACAAATTGATGACAAATAAAGTTATTATTGATGTGAAAACATCTATGGCGGCACTAAAGTAAAATTGATTGGTAACGAAATTTTCTTACGGTAACGGAAATGACGCAATTGATTGTTAACGAAATCTTTTAAGTAAATGACTGAATTGACATCACTTCCTAAATAGTTCTGACGATGCCAACTCAGTCAATAACGTTGATTCGGTAGAAAAAGCAGCGGGTAATAATATTATGCAAGAATAAAATCAAAATATGATTCAAGAAAGCGGGTAGCAATATTATGCAAGAATAAAATGCAGACTTTTCATTAATATCAACCTTCTAAGTAGAGTAAGTAAGTAAAAGTTTCTATCAAACCGTTCAAAAATTTAAATGGTTCTACTCTAGTGCCGCCATAGATGTTTTCACATAAAATAACATATTTCGTGCATGCAGGGTACAGACAGCTACGCGATGTTTTATATATTTATGTAAAAATAAGAATAAAGTTGGGTTGTTTTAAACATAAAACTTTGAATTTTCTTTTCAGAAAACCCAGTGTTTATACATATATACACATTATACCTATATGCATATACAGTATATATATATATATATATATATATATATAGGTCCGTAGATTTCAGTAGTTTGGAAACCACTGCTGTAGAGCAGTGTAAGTGTAAAAGTGTAAAGTGTGTTTAGGGTCTAACGGCACCAGGAGTTTCCCCCATCTCTGCGTAGTCTACATTGTCGTGTGTTACAGAACACTGTAAAGGCCAGAGATTTAAAAGTGTATGGATATTGTTGGATGCAGTGTCGTGTACCATTGTTCATTTGACCATTTAGCCGCTGGACCCCTACTGAGGCCCAACATTGCCCACACTTAGCCCCGTAGAGGCAAGCCAGGTACACCAGTATTTTTAAATAAGTACTCTGGCAGGTCCTGCCACCTAATTTCCTGGGATTTCAGTGGCTAGGAACTTAAAAAAAAAAGGGGGGGGGGGTGCGCTAGAGGTTGGATCAGAACAGAGGAGTTTTAAGTTATACACTGTGGAATTAAGAATTTTGGGTGTAGGGCTAGGATAATTTTGACATGGGATGAACGATAGTTGGAAAGCTAGAGGGGAGGAGACTGAAGGTAAGGCTGGAGGGAAGGAGACTGAAGGTAAGGCTGGAGGGGAGGAAACTGAAGGTAAGGCTGGAGGGGTGAGAGACAGAAGTATAGGGTCGATAGAATAGATGACCCCAAAATCAGTGAGGCAGGCCCATGCTCCACCAGAAGGAAAGAGGGGGCGGCGGAGAGGAGACAAGGGGACCGTCACCTCCCCGCCAGGAGGACAAGGGAGAAACAGGGCCAAACAAGGGATCACAAGTTCAGGATCGCCACGTGGCATTGGCAGCAATGCTGCATGAAGTCATAGTTGGCAGAGTCCAGTCCGAGAAGGTCAAATTCGAGTAATGCAATCCCGGGACAGACAGGTCCCGTCCAGGTGGTGAAGTCATTTCAGTAGTGAGCTGCATGAAGATATATTTTGGTAGAGTCAATCCGAATGCATTGGCTGTGGCCGGCTTGAGAACTACCAGGTGTGGTGTTGGTTGTAATGTCTTTCTTTTTGGTGGCGGGACCGTTCTCGTATTTAGCTTTGTGTTCCTCAGCGCATCAGCAAAAGTTGGGGCGCGCTGTAGCATTTGCGTGCCCCTACATTCGAGGTGTGCCTTGAGTTTGGCCTCATTCCTCTCCGAAGCAAGGTGAATATTGCGCAGGATGGTTTCAAGCTTTGTCCAGATACCAACAATCTGCCCCCGGAAGGGTTGAATTAATGCGGCTGGAAGACTGTTTTAGTTTATTTTCTAGTTCGACTCGCAGGGCCAATACCTGCTCATTTATGGTGCCCTCTGGAAGAGTTGGGTCGATGTTGCTGTTTTGTCGTCTTTTTGCGGTTGTCTTGTGTGGGGCCCTGGGAGCCCTGGGGCTCTTGAGACTCACTTTGTGAACGGGTTTCCCTGTCCGATTGGGGAACTACCCGTTTTCTGTATTTCTTTTTGGATACCGGTGTCAGCCGGACATCCTCAAAATTATCCGAGACTTCAATGTCAGGTTAGTCACTTTTTTGCTATCAGTGGTTTGCTGAGCGCCCGATGGCCGTTCAGTGACGTCACAAATCAATTTAGTGGAATTTGTACTGGGTGTATCCATATTCCCAGATTAGTTGGAAATATCGGTTTATTGGGAATATTCGGATAACTGAGATTATTGCTCCACAGTTAGATAGAGGTCGAGTAATGGCAAAGTTTGGTGCCAACCACAGGTTTGTGGCTAAATTTGAAGCCAGATAGTGCACGGATGTCGATTTGGGCTATCCCCCACTGTCACGTGAGGAGGGGGGACGCAAAGCATAAAGATAGCTTTGGAGAAACTGTACTACTTTCTTCTAGCATTTTCGTAGCCGCAGAAGCTTATGGTGAAGTCTGTTTTTCCACTATACAAGCAGGAACGAAAGTAAAAGCTGAGCAGTGGTTCCCAATTTATAAAAAGTGCGAGATTTTTCCCTAGAAGCCACAACAAAAGCAACAAAAGCATTCATTAAAATATAGAAGTATCGCAAAAGAAATATGTCAGAATGGATGATAAAGAAACTGAAAAGGTTTCAGTCGACTAAAATGCAAAGCAAGGGAGCAATTAGAGACTGGACAATTAGTGACGACATGTAATAGTACACTAATATCTCGTTGCGCTGCTCTATCGTCAGCTACCTCACAATTTCCTAAAAACAATCCCACTCAACCTCGTTGATGCTTGAATCACTGGCGTCACTGTTGAAAAACAACTCTCGGCATATATATATATATATATATATATATATATATATATATATATATATATATATATATATATATATATATGGAATATGAAAACAAAGATGTGGAAAAACAGGAAAAATAAGGAAAAACAAGGAAAAAACAGTACGTGCACCTGAATGCGCAAAGCAGCAAAACAGGATACATGTATATAAATAAGATAAAATATAGAAAATAAAATAAAAATAGATGGAGAAGTTATTAAACACAAAATGCCGAACCTAGTTGAAGAAAAAAAAAAAAGAGAAAAAGAATGTTAAGATCCTATAAAAAAAAAAAAAAAAAATAAAATAAAATAAAATAAAAAATAATAATAATTATTAAGTAGAATTAAATCCGAATTAATGCCGAATTAACAGGCCAATTATATGTACAAAAGCTGAAAGAAAAGGAGGGAGGGTGATAGAGATAAAAATTATAAAATAAAAATTAAAAATTAAAAATTAAAAATTGGTACATAGATCAGGTATTTCATCAGGGGGCTACACCTGATCATGTACCAAACACTGTGTTTCTATGCAAACTCATGCTGATGGAGAAGCTGAAGAAATGAAAAGTAAATAAAAAAAAAAAAAAAAAATAAAAAAATAAAAAAATAAAAAATAAGAAATTTTTTATATATCTCCATAAACATGAGTGAGGTAGCCCCAACGCAGTGTATTTAGATTAATAAATTAAGTAACGTAGTGTAACCGCAAATGCAGTGTATTTAGATTAATAAATTAAGTAACGTAGTGTAACCGCAAATGCAGTGTATTTAGATTAATAAATTAAGTAACGTAGTGTAACCGCAGTGTATTTAGATTAAAAATTAAGAAAATTGAGTAACGCAAACGCAGTGTATTTAGATTAAAAAATTAAAAAATTACGTAACGCAGTGTATTTGGAAATAAATTGAGTCGATAGTATGTAATAAATAAATAAATAACAAGGTAGCGGTATAGAAAAAGGAAGCAATGCAAGGTAGGGGAGGGAAAAGAAGTTAAAAATACAGAGGCGAAGATAGTGAGAATGAGGAAAGTGAGAATGTCCGAATCACCCTCGTATTACACTAATAGTTCAACGGACGGAAAGACGAAGAGTAGAAAGTAGAAAGAAGTAAAGCGAAGGAAAAGAGTTTAAAGGATACTAGGCAAGCTGGGGATGTAAGTACCCAACCTCATAGAGAGGGCCTTGGCTGTGAGAGTGTTAGTAGAAGTGGAAATTAATACCGCTAGCTTGTATTGTATATTTTACGAAATAAAATAAAATAAAAAATATGAAAAGGAAGAAAATTAAATACCTATGATAGTTGGCAGAAACGAGTTGAGTGAAATATAATTAAGAAATGACAATAAAATATGCGATCATGATTAATAAGGTACAATTACGCGAATATGATTAATAAGAATGGAATGCAAACAGAGGGAAAACTATGACAACGATGGTGGAGTTGCTCAGAAGAGAAGAACTATGGGAGCCCTCTGTGGTCAAAATAAAATAGAGAAAATAAGATTGGACATAAGTAATTATTGATATTAAATTACGAAAATGAAAAGAAAACTTAGGAAGTGAAAGAACACGAACATCGTTCTAATAGAAGTTATAATAGAAGTCATTATGTGTGATCACTTTCCAAGTGGTGGAAATACCACCATTCAAATGTACAACTATACAACTAAGTATATAGTATAGTTGTATAGTTGTACATTTGAATGGTGGTATTTCCACCACTTGGAAAGTGATCACACATAATGACTTCTATTATAACTTCTATTAGAACGATGTTCGTGTTCTTTCACTTCCTAAGTTTTCTTTTCATTTTCGTAATTTAATATCAATAATTACTTATGTCCAATCTTATTTTCTCTATTTTATTTTGACCACAGAGGGCTCCCATAGTTCTTCTCTTCTGAGCAACTCCACCATCGTTGTCATAGTTTTCCCTCTGTTTGCATTCCATTCTTATTAATCATATTCGCGTAATTGTACCTTATTAATCATGATCGCATATTTTATTGTCATTTCTTAATTATATTTCACTCAACTCGTTTCTGCCAACTATCATAGGTATTTAATTTTCTTCCTTTTCATATTTTTTATTTTATTTTATTTCGTAAAATATACAATACAAGCTAGCGGTATTAATTTCCACTTCTACTAACACTCTCACAGCCAAGGCCCTCTCTATGAGGTTGGGTACTTACATCCCCAGCTTGCCTAGTATCCTTTAAACTCTTTTCCTTCGCTTTACTTCTTTCTACTTTCTACTCTTCGTCTTTCCGTCCGTTGAACTATTAGTGTAATACGAGGGTGATTCGGACATTCTCACTTTCCTCATTCTCACTATCTTCGCCTCTGTATTTTTAACTTCTTTTCCCTCCCCTACCTTGCATTGCTTCCTTTTTCTATACCGCTACCTTGTTATTTATTTATTTATTACATACTATCGACTCAATTTATTTCCAAATACACTGCGTTACGTAATTTTTTAATTTTTTAATCTAAATACACTGCGTTTGCGTTACTCAATTTTCTTAATTTTTAATCTAAATACACTGCGGTTACACTACGTTACTTAATTTATTAATCTAAATACACTGCATTTGCGGTTACACTACGTTACTTAATTTATTAATCTAAATACACTGCATTTGCGGTTACACTACGTTACTTAATTTATTAATCTAAATACACTGCGTTGGGGCTACCTCACTCATGTTTATGGAGATATATAAAAAATTTCTTATTTTTTATTTTTTTATTTTTTTATTTTTTATTTTTTTTTTTTTTTATTTACTTTTCATTTCTTCAGCTTCTCCATCAGCATGAGTTTGCATAGAAACACAGTGTTTGGTACATGATCAGGTGTAGCCCCCTGATGAAATACCTGATCTATGTACCAATTTTTAATTTTTAATTTTTAATTTTTATTTTATAATTTTTATCTCTATCACCCTCCCTCCTTTTCTTTCAGCTTTTGTACATATAATTGGCCTGTTAATTCGGCATTAATTCGGATTTAATTCTACTTAATAATTATTATTATTTTTTATTTTATTTTATTTTATTTTTTTTTTTTTTTTTTTTTTTTTTTATAGGATCTTAACATTCTTTTTCTCTTTTTTTTTTTCTTCAACTAGGTTCGGCATTTTGTGTTTAATAACTTCTCCATCTATTTTTATTTTATTTTCTATATTTTATCTTATATATATATATATATATATATATATATATATATATACTCTCTGGAGAAATCACTGATCCTTGTCCATTAGTCTTCTTGGCCCAGCGGATCGCTTCTTGATTATTGTATCACTCTTGCCTTCCTTCATTTCACAACGTCAGATGCAGTTCAGGAGCCAAGTAGACTGCAGTAACATACAACACAAATGAATTTTGGGGTCAATTTGCCTCTCTTTCTGTAAATTTACTACAGAATACCTCCCTCATGACACCACCAAATATGGAGGATGCGGAAAGGTCAGGGAATGACCACCGCATATTCCGGAGCAATATGGCCTTAGTTGCTAATGCTCCTAAAAACCAAAATAACAACAACAACTCCCTCATGAGTAGAACACTTGGTACATCACCGTCCTCCCTACGCCAGGTGGAAAAGAAGACCTCAGTTCGAATCTCGTCAAAGGAGGAATATTTATGAGGTTTTTTTCACAATGTGGCTGTATTAGTTGGTGTCAGGCGAAGGTAGCATGGCTATTTTTCCTAGAAACTCGGGTTTTGCGACCAGCAAACAGCAAATGGACTACAGAACACGCAATTTACAGACATATCATATAGGGCACAATATGGCCTAAGTTGCTGATGCATTTAAAACCCCACAAGAGCAACGATAACGACAGAGAATACTACATGCAGTTGTTTCCGTGAGTGGGGGACCTTGAAGCTCTTTCATGAAACTGAATAAAAAGGCCATAAAAATTCATCCCGTTTCAATAGGTTTCGAATCAAGGCTTTTCCACAGTTGAAGAGGGAGAGCAATTGTAACCACAGTTTATCCGCAAGGGTGGGCCTCGCTGGACCCACTGCGCCCTCGCGGGTAGCACACTTGATATAATCACCGTAATCTAATTTCCACCCCGTTGTAAAAGACCTGAGTTCAAAACCAGCTAATGAAGTGATGAATTTTTTTTTTTTTTTTCAAAACGTGTTTATTCGGAATTTTTTTTCCAGGAACTCGGTTTTTCGTCCAGGAAACAGCAAATCGACCACATAACACATTCAATTTACAAACATAAAAATGGCGCTTAAACCCCAACAACAATTTCAGCTAGCTGGAAATTCATAGGCTCATTCCGACACATACTGGTGGGGAACGCAGAACGTATGAGCCCTCGCCCCTTCACACAAACAAGATCTATGAGTCTGAATACCTTTTAGAGTGCAGTGAATATTTAAATGAGAAGAATAATGGGTTTTTTTTTTAATGAGTACTAAGTTGACGTTTTGTTGAAATTGTTCCATGTCCAATCCAAAAGGAGCTGTCCCACTGTTCAATTAACCAGCTCTTTGAAAGCAATTCATCTGAACGGCCATTCAATTTGAATAAATATTAACTTTTCCTTGTTTATTTTGATCCTTTGCGCCCACATAAATTAATCTTGGAGAACGAATTGAAAGGCCTTTTTTTTCTATGCTTGTTGGCGCATCGGCTTCTGTGGCCATAATGCACCTCCCAAGGTTTTGCAGTAGTTTGATCCAAGCCCGAGGCGGGATTCGAACCCGCGACCTTTGGATTGCTAGGTAAGTACTTTACCCACCCGGCTAGCCCGGTCGGCTCTTTTCTATGCATCTCTTCGTTAAACTGTATTCTTCGTATACCCTTCTTCGTTTTGGTTTCAACCGCATTATTTAACATCCTCTTTTCTTTCTGACGCATTTGTACCGAAATAATAATATCTGATTTGGTCTACCATGATTTAAAATATTTTTGAGCATTACTCATGTAATGATTTCATTGGAAAAATTATTTACCTTGAATTGTTTACACAAGGAATAAACAAGTAGCAACGTAAATGAAGAAAATTCAAATGTACCGTAAACGTGTAGATAAGTAAAATTATGATTTTATTTGGAAATATACTACATAAAAATCTTTGTAATATGCAAAAATTAGGTAAAAATCTTTGTAATATGCAAAATATGTCCCGAGTAACTCTGGTATCACTATTATAAATCACCTGCAAATATTCCGCTGTTTCTGTACTCAAAAGAGATTTCTAGGGGGAACTGCTATTTGCTTCGGTATTGCAAGGTACATTTATATTTTGATTCATTTACGCTAGATTAAGGTAGTAATATTATCAGTATTTATAAGAAGTGAGACATGTTTTCTGCTAAACTATTATGGGACAAATATCCTAGGAAAGTTGTAATATTTTTATATACGTATGTGAAGAAATCGTACTTTGTTCTGTAAGTAATATTAGTATATTACAATAAGCTCGTTACGTATTTTGAGGAAAAGTTTATTCCTGAACGAAAGCGATATTTCATTATTTTTAAAGTACAACTGATGATGTTGAAATAATACTATCGTGACTTGTCTGAATAGGGAACTGAAAAGGTGAATCACTGTAAAATCGGCCAAGCTTCGTTGTTCAGAAAAAAACTCTTTAGCCCTAGTGTCTATCCGTGTTAAAATATGAAATGATCTAAATGCAGAATTCTATTCCTGATAAACTAGTGGCAGTGTATATTTGATATCTGTATAGTATTGTAAATAGGTGGGCTGGTTGCCAGAAAATTGACTGGGACCGTCTAGTTTAATAAATAAAGTCGACAATTATATCGCACAGAATCCGCGATATTTGAATAAACGTCTTGCAGATGACGTTTCAAAAGATATATATTATTAACTGCCAATAAGAGATATTAGTTAATAAGAAATACCAGTTTTTTTTTGTTCAGCTTGAAGTTGATAAACTAAACAATAATTTAACTGAATTACGCGAATTCAGTAAATCCGAAATTGCAAATTCGGATCAGCATGCATTGTACAGGAAAATTAAAATTCAGAAAAGTAAATTTAATTAGAACATTATTCACAAATTTATGGTACTCTAAGAGCGGGAGGATATGATGGGCGAGTGATTTATTCGACTTAAATTGGAGTATTTCGTTACGTAATACTGTAATAGGGAGAAGGTTGAACATGTTTGTTACGAGGGAAAGGACGTTGAAAAATTTTGAACAGTATTATGCAATTTGCTAATAGACGCCAAAGTTATTCTTTTGTCTCGTGGAAAATGATTATTTTTAAGGTTTAAACTAAATCTGTTGAAATAACAGTAGTGAATACGGAATATATGCTAATAGGTTTCGTAACTAATCAAAATTAGAAAGAAATTTAACTGTCAGAGATCCGTGCCTTGCATGATTATTTTGGTGTCTGATAAATCTTCGAGCTTAAAATAGTTTTTCTAATGTTAATATTGTTTGGTTATAATTATCTTCTGTAACCCCCCCCCCTCTTATTCCAAATGTCTTTAAATGACCGTAATCGTCTTACCGGCTACTTGAATAAGCAGTGCGATTCTTGAATATTCTCTTCGTTGAAGAGAAGGGGTGGAATTCTAACGTCCATGCGTCGCGGAAGAGGTAGTGTAGAATTTCTCTTTACTATACAGTTGGAGGGATGAATCTGCGGGGGGGAGAGAAAACAAAGCCTAAACTCTTGGTTAATATTTGGAATATGGTGTTACATTCCATGCATCTTCACAATAAGTGATGGGCAGGTCTAGTATTTACAAGACCTGCTCATCACTTATCGCGAAGTATTTACAGTATTTACTAACGCAAAATCGTGATTTTGCGTTCGCAAATATTATTTATTAACGCAAAATCTAGTATTTACTATTTTAGAGAGAGAGAAAAAAATCTTTATTGTACAGTAAAGATACAGATACAATAATGTGCCCGCCACAGCCAGGAGGCCAGGGGCTTGAAAATGATATAGGGTAATATAAAAATATGTACAGTATAAAAATTTGTGCAGTATAAAAGATTACATAACAATTAAAAACGTAGCATTAGCCATTCAATAGATATGAGTATGTACATAGTTGTGAGGCAGACAGTACACCAAGGTATGTGCACGTTCATATGTACAAAGCACATATTTAAGCATATTCACACAAGTCAGAATATTTCAGTGCCAAATTGATGTTCAGTATTGCATTTTCTTGTGAGACAGTTCGTCGATTTGCCTGCGACGTGCCGTTATGCGCCTCATAGGAGATAGCAGATGGAGATATCAGTATGAGTCGACATCAGGGGCCAAACAAAAGGGGAACAATTTCGGCCAACGAGCGCCTGTAATTGCGATCAGAAACGAATTTCTGCAGGTCAACTCCGATCATTAGCAGGGCTTGTACTGTAGGAAGTACTTGTCCAGGTAGGAATCTGTCACTGATCTTCAGCCTGTTCCGTTGTAGCTGAAGAAGAGGGGTGGCTCGTAAGGAAGGAAGTGGAACATGCCACTGGCATATATCCCAGAAGTCAGGGGAGTTGATTTTGCCAACCAGCATTTTGAGTGTGGTCACAGTTCTCCTCGTGCTGATTATTTGAGGCAGCCGCGGGATTTGGAGTTGGTCGGCCATGCTGGTGGTCCTCTGCTGAGGGGGGAGTCGATGTTTGTGGGTTGCCCACTTCAATATCCAGTATTCACTGGCGAAGATGGGCTTCATGAGAGAAGGTACTGCGGATGCCCATATTTCAGAGGCCTACAGAAAGGTAGGATACACAATGGTTTCCAGATATCTGATAGTGATTCTTGTGTCTGTGTTATGAAGAAGATGTTGACGGGCAATCCAGCGCATTCGGCTGATCTTGCGTAGAACACATTCGATGTGACAGTTGAACCTAAGGTTTGGGTCGAAGGTTACATCGAGATCTTTGTGTTTAGTAACACTTGGAATAACTGCACCCTGCAGTGAGGGTTGTATGGATGTGGGACACTTCTTCAGAGAAAAAACCATAATAACGGATTTTTGGGGGTTCAGTTTGAGACCGAAATGGTTGAGATGGCTAGAGAAAGCTGTGATCTTATTACAGATTTCCGATGTGATCACTCCCCTGTCGGCTGATGGTGGTATTTCCGTTAGGAACTTTATATCGTCGGCGTAGGTAATGACATCATCTCTGTTACACACAAACGGAATAAGGAGGGCGGTAAAAAGTAACCCCGATAAAACGCCACCTTGCGGCACACCAGCATTGATGGATCGGGTGTAGCAGAGGTTACGATGAGTGAGGTACACTGTTCCGAAAGAAATTGGTTAGGAGATTCAGAAGGGCTGAGATGTTGAGGCTATCAAAAGCAGCTTCAATATCGACATAAACAACCGCCATTTCTGATTTGGCCTCAAATGCATTTAAAATTTCCGTTTGGACTGCCAGATTAATCTAGTAAATACTGTTTTTCAAATGACTACAGCCGTCAGGAGAATACTATGTAGTGCCCGGAAAACCTGACCTTTGTTTTTAGTAAAGTACCAATTTTCATACACGATTGCGGACACCATTTTTCTCTTGAATCCGTCCTGAATTGGTAAAGTACACTAAGCTGGTCTTTTTAACTCGCCTAAAATAAAGTATATCGAAGAAAACGTCACTTCTGTATTCAGTCATTAACACTTACGAACCAACCAAAAGTGGCTAACTGTGCAAGCCGGCAAAATCAAGTTAGTGTTATCTTTGCGTTTACCGAATACGGAAATGTGGATTTTTCCATATAATTTTATTTTGGGTTAAAAAAAAAAAAATCGGGTTCGTTTACGCCACCAATTCTGGACGGATTAAAGTGAAAAGCTGTCAGTAATCTTCGTAATACTAAAGATTACGGACACCGCTAATCGCTTGAATCTTTCCCAGATTAGTGGCGTGATACTAGCTAATTTATTTTATTTATTTTTTTTTTTTTTGTTCACTAACTGAAAATGAAATCCCATTAAAGAAACTACTTTTTCTCTTGAATAATACAATGCCAAAAAAAGGGATAGTATGGAAATTGTCTATTAAAAACAAAGGTTACGTTTTCCGGCCTGTACATCGTATTCGTGCCGACTAACGTCGTTCACTCTAACGAAAAATCGCGGTGATTAGATGCTTGTGAAAGCAACAGATGGGCAGAGCTATACCTACACATCATGCAGACCGGTTTGCAAGGCTTCATCGTTGAACCTCATATCAGCAATTTGTCTTTACGTGCAAGAGCCATGCATTTGAATCTCAAAGCCGACGGTACCTACGCTGTGAAAGGATAGAACGGGGATGATATTATCTTGCGCAAACGATCGCAGGAAAAACAAAACAACTCTGGAATTACAGAAAACACATCAAAACTCCGCACACACTGTGTTGACAATAGCAACCTTACAGATTTTTATAAAGTTGAAGAAAAATGAACAATCCGTCTTATGGGCCAACTTTCCAAAAGCTAGTAATGCCCTATAACTACAGTTACTGCACCTTTTTTAATACAGTGCGACATAAAATTTGCACAACCTAAATGAAATAATCTCTCATTTTACCATAACCATACTCAACCACATGTCAGTGGTTTAACTGTTAGTGACCGTGTTCAGGTTGCTGAGAAATTCAATAGGTATTTTGCATCTATATTCACACATGAGGTATTCTTTAGGAGAGGGGATGGCAGAAGTTTATCGAACTCCAATGGAGAGATAAATGACTCTGACAATTGAAAAGAAAGTAGAAGAGGAATTGTTATAATTAGCAGAACGTAAAGGCACTTGGCGTGAATAGTTCTATCCAATCATTAAGCGAGGCAGCAAATGAGGTGAGCAAGCTTTTAGTCGTTCATAATTATGAACGCATCCTTGGATTTAAGGAAAATCCCTATGGACTTGATGTGCGAATGTATCCCGAATCCATAAAGGAGAATCAAAAGGTGGCATGAGTAATTATAGACCTGTCAGCATAACATATTCCATGGATAATAATGGAGTCACTTGTTAAAGTAATGCAGAACCATTAGACAGGAATGCAATTATACTGCAGTTACAGCATTGATTTGTAAAAGGGCGGTCTTGTCTAACCAATCTGATAGGTTACTATGATGCAGTGACCACGGAACTGGATCCAAAAAATAATTTTGATATCATATACATGAATTTCAGGAAAACGTTTGATTTGTTGTACATAAGACTGCTGTACAAATCGAGGCATTAAGGGCAAGTTATTGCTATGGATAAAGGGATGGGTAAGTGGAAGAAGACAGAGGTTATCAATGGGCACTGCTCTTCGTGGAATGTTATGAGTGGAGTACCCCAGGGTTCGGTTCTGGGTCCATTGTTTTCAATTTATTAATTGATATTCATGAAGGTTTATATTAGGCTTTATGTCAAAGTTTGCAGATAATACAAAGGTTGGCAGGGTAGTTAACGATAGTAATCAGTGAGCTATTGCAACAAGATCTAGGGAAATTGGGTCAGTGGGCTGAGAAATGGAAGTTGAAGTTTAACGTTGACAAATACGTGGTACTGCATGTGGGTAACAGCAATCAGAGTAACTTATCAACTGTGTGGTACTTACCCTAAGGGTAGTGGAAAATGAAAGAACTGCGAGTAATTGCGCAGTCAGATATAAAATTCCCTGAACAGTGCAGAAATGCACTGCTCGGGACAGCTCATGAAGTTTTTGTCGATGATAAACTAACTTTGCTAGCAGGAATAAAGAGGTGATTATCCCTTTCTAGAAGGGCATGGGTAGGCCGCATCTTGAGTATTGTATAAAAGTCTGGAGGATTCACTATAGTGAAGGATTTCACTTTAGAAACGTGTTTGGCGAAGGACAACCAGGCTGGTGAAGGGAACAAAAAGATTTCTTATATAGAAAGGCTTCAGTTTTGCAAATTGCAGCTATTATAGACCAGGCACCTCCTGAGTGATCTGATTCAAGGGTTTAAGGTTTTGAATGCGTTGAGTAATCTGAATGTGGATGGCATTCTTTCTCTTGTTGAGGCTACCCACATGAGGTGGGGAGTATAAATTTAAGTTGAAGGATGGTTGCCAGATAGATATGCGAAAGTTTGCCTTCAGCCAGCGGCTGGTTGTTTGGTTGATTGGAACAAACTTCCATCTGCTGTTGTGGAAATGGATGGTTGGTATAAATTCAAGGAAGAACTAAAATTCTTGGAGGGTATGGATTAAAAACGTATAGTGTGTATTTGGCTTTCTTGCATCAATTGTTCCTATAACTGCTGCTACATAGATGGCAAAAACTGTATAGTCTCCTCCGGCCGCTCGCATGCAGAGCCCTGATTGTTAGGTTACACTTTATCCATACGAGTATGTTTGCGACACAGTCATCATGACATGACATATGTTCAATGCCATGTTTTTTTATAAAAATCTACCTTCTCCGCTTTCAAGATTCCAGATTTAGCGTAGCTGTATTATTATTTGCGGTACTATTTTTTTTAAAAAAAAAGCGTAAAACTTATACGCATTGGAAGAACTAAAGGCCAATATATAAAGAATGAACTCCCCTTACCTGGTCGTACCGGAGTATAAACAGAGCTAATCTAGGCATTAAAACACCACAAAAGGTGTACCCGAATATGGTGAAGAATTCTTGAATATAATCAAGAGGGCGGAGATTTTTTAATATTTATAATTACTTGTTTCCATAATAAAATAGTAAAAGAATTAATTAATAAAATTCAATTACTGATAACTGAGTTGCTAATAAGCAAGTTTGCTGACATAGAAGAAATGGCTTTTGGAGTATTAATATTGAATACCAGTGTAACAGCCAATATTCAATGTTAAGGAAGTTGAAGTGAGTTGGCAGGGCTGATGATGGATCGATAGAATGCAACCCAACACATACAACTCATTTTTCCAGAATGAGTGGAATTCTTGTGAATATTTCTGGAACGAACATCCTGAAACTATGAAAGCATAACTTTTATATCAGAATAAAGTACACACAACTTTCGCAATGGTGTTCCATATCCGTCTTAAGTATGCAGTTAACGTTATTTAATCTTTTATTGAACGTGAAGACACGGTACAATGCACCCATCACGACATTCTGCCAGGGGTATCACATGGATAGTAATATAAGAAATAATGCTAATAAAAAATAGCAAAATTTAATAAATAAAATCCATGAACAGAAATACCACGTGAACCAGTCCTCCATATATTTACATTACAGGATTCGTGGTTCACAGAAAACAGTGACACAGATCTTTTTTCAGATTCGTCACCCTTACTGGATGGGGAGAAAATCACGTGCTTTCGTTTGGGTTCTTCTCCTGTACTGCTTGTCACAGACAAACCAGTTCAGATCCACGTCTCTTCGATAACATTTATGTGGGTAGAAATTTCTCAGATATATGCAGTCTTCCCCATGGGTGGAGCACAACTGTGGCTCAACTGCTATCTTCATTAGCAATCGTTTCAGGCCGAGAGCCGTGGCCATCAATGTAGTTCGCTGCTGTAGAGGTAACTGACACTTCCATGTGGCCCATTTAAGTAACCAAAACTCCGCTGCATATATAGCGGCTTTAGCGTCTTACCCAATCAAATGGCAATCGACCGGGATCACGGCAATTCGGAAAACGAGACAATTTCGTGTCACTGTATGACAATTTCGTGGAAGACAAATGGTGGCTACGACAATTAGTTGAATTCTTTTAAAATAATTCGGTGTAGGGCAAAGCAAGACAGAAAATGCGAAATTTTAACATGTGCTGTACTGTTAATTTAGTGATCACGAAACAGTTATTGGTATTTTTGATGGCAGAGTACTTGCCCTTTGTTTTTTTAATGCACGTTCTCCTCCTTTTAGGAGATCCTATTCAAAAAGTGTCACGGACAGGTTAAGAATTGGGATACAAGAGAAGCTTGTTTGCACTTTACTTTCACTTATGTAAGTTGATTTTGTATTTTTAGGAAATATTCAGGGTGGTGGTTGTTCCAGAGACCAAAAGTAGAGATCATTAATGGATGCCGGCTGGGTAATGCGCATCTTCTGATGTTCGGTTTGGTTTGACCTGCGCTATAGTTTTTATTGAAAGAAGTTAGTAGTAGGCGAGTAACGTGGACGGGTTAAGGGTAGGCGGGTAAGCCTGCCAAAAAAAATTGATAAATAATCGTATCTGGATTAAAGATGTTACAATATGGACTGAGTCATGCTGAAATTGTCATATTCACTTTCAAACTTGTCTATGAGAAGGATCGGCGTCCTTTTAACAGGATAAATTCTTTTTTCTAAATTTCTGCATTTCACCTTTCCAAAATTTCTCTTGGTCTCTAACTTTTTTAAAAACTTAATCAATTTTGTTAATTTTTTTTATCCCATTTCTCTCTTGTTAATTTCTCATCGAAGGGGAATCTTTGTCCGTCTTGGCTAATATAATAAATGACGATACTAAATCATCCAAAGAAGAATTCAAATAGACTCTAATGACTAGGCTAATTTTTTAGCGTCATTTGTTTGCTTTATATCGGCTTGTTCAACTGATTCTGCAAGACAGTTGAGCGTAATTTGCTAATGAATTTGAAATTCAGTATTTTGAATCATACGATGTTTTTATACTAAAACTTACATTCTTGGCTTCTTTCTAAAGTTGATTACTCCTTTTATTTTCATATTAAGCAATCTTTGTTAGAGAAGGAGGGCAAATGATATATTATAAAAGCATTCAGATAATATCCTGTTGTAGTGAAATAGACAAGTAAATAAATCTAAATGCATTCCTGTTCTCCTTCCTCTAATTTCTTTTCATGTTGCCCTTAATTGGGCGAATTTTTCAATTGGAGAAGTGTCGATGTATTGCCAATGCATAAGTGGTTCTAAGTGCAAAGTTGATTAAGCACATCTGACTTTAGTGGCAGGGAAAAATCATGGAAGCAATGATAAGTTAATGACCAGTTACGATCTGAAGGTAGGAAATGATTTTATCAAAACATTTGACAATGTCCCTCATGAGAAATGAGAAATTCCTATATAAGCTGGAATGTATGTGGATCATGGGTAAGATTCTGGATCGCAGGTATGAACCGATCTTTGGGACCCTTGTTTCTGATCTCCATAAATGACTTCTACGGAGGGATAGAGGACATTATGACAATTTGGAGAGTGATTTATGACAGTGCTCCTTCAGGTTGACTTGTATAAGCTTCAAAGGATGGCCAGAAAAGTGGCTTTTTTTAATTCAGAAAAAAAGCAAGGTCGTACATTGGGAAATAACAATCCCAAAATAACTTATCCGTTTGGTGGGAATGAATTCTAAACAATAGAGGAAGAAAGATTTGGGACTTACGATACAGGCGGACATGAAGCCGTGTAGACAAGCGGCAAGAAAGGCTTAGTGTCCAATCGATGATTTATTGAACATTTACTTGTAGAATGGAAGGCCATAATACCGTTGTATAAAGAAATTGTAGGATGGCACTTCGGCCCTACAATTGTATTATTATCTGTTTATTTCTCTTACGAATTCAGGGCTCTACTACTGTAGATTTTAAACCGGGTTGTAGAAAGTTATTTCTTTCAGCAGCGAATTATTAATTACTGGCATAAGTTGCCTCAATGGGTAGTTGAGGCTAACAGCATTGAAAAATTCAAAGATCAGCTGGATAATTACCTACGCTAGGAGGTAATTATCCATTATACATAGGTTGTTTAATTTCTTTATTAGGAGTGTTCATAAATATGCTAATGCGCCTAATAATATACGCATAAAGCGCCTATTATCTTGACCATGGCCGTTCCTACATCCATCCGCTTGTCATAAATCCACAACCTAGTGGATGTATGGTCATAAAAGCTTATTTAGCTGTTCCCAGTAGATAGATTTTCATAATTTATATATTGCTGTTTAAGAACGATTTGTTGAGTTTCCGATTTCATTAAAATCGGACCAACAGAAATACAGCGAACTTCTTTTTTTCCCTACATGTCACAAGTTATTCGCATATTGTAGCTGAATCAGTGGATATTAGCATTAGTAGAGGCACATGATGCAAGAAAGTAAGCTTATAGAGCATCAGCTAAAAACCCTTCCCATTTCGCCCCAAAAGTTTGTCCAGTTCTTTCTTGAAATTATTTAAGCTACCAACTTCCACAACGACCGATGGATGTTTTTTCCACCAATCAACCACCCGCTGGTAAAGGCAAATTTCCTCACATCTATTCTACAACTGTTTCTCCTCAAATTGAACTTATCCCACTCAGGTGCATAATCTGAGCATTGGCTCAGATTATGCACCTGAGTGGGATAAGTTCTTGTCAGCATTGGCCCCGAGTGCCAAGCGATTTTCTTCCTGCGAATATATAGTGCTCTCCCAAAGTCTTATAGTTTCTTTTCTAGCGTCACCTGTTCTTTTGCTTACTTGAAGTGGTTCTGTACTTTAAAGGAAAAAAAGTAAGAACCCAGAGAAGTAATCTTTCTTATTTATTCTATATATTCATTACTAACCCTTTACTTCAACAACCGCTTGGTCGCTGGTGGCACCGCTCCTGCCTCCATGTGGCGGGGCCGGTAACCTGCAGGATAAGACAATCCCCGGGGCTAAAAAGGAGCAGAGATGGAAACAAGTGATTTTCCACGCTTAGAGCCGAAGAGCTCTCAACCAAATGGCATTCACGACACTGACCATGACTTCTCTCACTCGAAGAGAATAAAGAAAGACATTGGCAGACAGGAATTACCAGCATTCCTGATAATACATTCTCTGTAAACACAACCTGTGGGCAAGCTCTCCCCCTTTATCATTCAGAGATGCCTCGAGCATGCCGCAGTTTCACCAAAAATGGTGAAACGTCTCCAATCTGGAGATTTTTTAATAGAGACCACCAATTCTCAACACTCAGAACTATTATTAAGTCTGACAACCTTGAGTGGAATCCCAGTTCAAATCGCACCACATACCACCCTCAATTCTTCAAAGGGAGTGATCACTGAATGGGATCTATTGAACGTTCCTGAAGATGAAATAGCCCAGGAACTTAAAGAACAAAATCACTCGGGCAAAGAAAATCATTATTCGAAAAGATGGCAGTTTAGTTCCTACCCGAAGTATAATTTTAATTTAGTTCTCCAAACCTACCAGCTTCAGTCAAGGCAGGATATTTAAACTGTCGCGTTCGGCCATATATTCCGAACCCCCTAAGATGTTTTAAATGCCAGAATTTCGGCCATTCCCAGACAGCATGCCGTGGAGACGCAATATGTGCAAAACTGTAGGTGTAAAACTCACACAAACAGAATGTAAGGCACCAACCCCAGTGTCCAAATTGCAAGGGCAGCCATCCGGCATACTCCAAAAACTGCGACCTCTGGAAGTTGGGGAAAAAATACAACAGTATAAAGTTTCCTACCAAGAGACAAAACAAGTAAGATTTAAGTAATCCAAAATGCACTTATGACTCTGCTACTTATTTCAGAATTGTCCGCCTCAGCTGCATATCAACCATCTCTTCAAAAAATTAAAGCTGAAGCTGAAAAAAGGAGACTAAACTTAAAGTAAGTGTTCTTTTACCTATAACCAACCACTCACAATATCTGAACTGAAAGAATCTATATATACCTCAAGAAATAGCTGTCCTAGCCCTGATTGAATCTACAATATAATGATTCAACACCTCAATCAGAAATCACTAATTTCATTGCTAACCTTTTACAATAGAATATACTCAGAACATATATTCCCTACTTCCTGGCGACATTCTTACGTACTAGCCATATGTAAACCTGGAAAAGACAATTCTATTCCTAACAACTATAGACCAATTTCTCTAACCAGCTGCCTGAGTAAGACTGGAAAAAATGGTTCACCATTGACTCACCTGGTACCTTGAATCTGAAAACATAATCAGTTTGGCTTTTCTGAAGAATAGATCTTTCCTAGACCTTATGACCAAAGCCGAATCCAACATAAATGCATTCATCAGAAATCAACATCTTGTCATGCTATGCTTTGATACCACATGGCGCTACGGTATCCTAAAAGATCTCCATTCTATTCATGAGAGAGGCAATGTACCATATTTTATTCAAAGCTTCTTTCGGCACAGATCTTTCCAAGTGAGGTTCCGGCAGGTTTTATCTCAAACATATTCAAGGAGGAGTCCCACAAGGCTCTGTTCTTTGTGCCATTCTGTTTGTAATACGAATAAACAACATCACAAACAGCATTCCAAATACCGTTGACTCGTATCCTCTATGCAGATGATCTTACCATATCCTGCTATTCCCAGACTATGAACTATATTGAGAGGCATCTACAATTATCCATTAATAACATTGAATTATGGATGGTGCAAAATGGATGCAAACTGTCAAGCCACAAATCTACAGCGATACATTTCTGCATCAAGCGCACAATGCATCCCGAACCTGAGTTACACTTGGCCGATCATCCACTAGCAATTATGAACAGTATTCGCCTCCTAGGGCTAATTTTTGATAAGACGTTCAACTTCCAGGAGCACAAGGTATCTAAGAACGACTTGTACAAAGAAAATGAATATACTCCGGGTCATCTCCAATACCTCCTGGGGTGCCGATCGTTATACCCTGCTCCACTTATATAGATCTCGTGCTAGACTACGGAGCACCTGTTTTTATGATTCATCTAGGGAGAGCACCTTGGCCCGTCTTGCACCATCAACATTCTTCTCTTAGGATAGCCCTAGGTTCATATAGAACATCACCAGTTCAGTCTTTATGTTGAGGCTCACGAACCTCCACTTAACATCAGAAGAAAGATGTTGCTGAGAACTACTCAGCTAAAATTAAAAGCCTGCCTACTCATCCGGTTTGGCCACTGTTGCATAATCCTCAATTGTAAACCCATTATGCAAATAAACCTAGAACAATTCGGCCTTCTGGTATCAGACTGCAGAATCTAACAGAAAGCTGGAATATTCATCAGAGAAACAAAAGATCCAGATCCCCCGGGGACTAACTTCACACTTTCTTCTGATGAATACTTTGAGCAATGGGGTAAAGGGTCTATAGCAAATATTAACATCCAACTACATATTGCTCACTCACAAAAGTACCCCCACTTTACCAAGATCTATACTGATGGTTCAAAGTCCGACAATCGAGTGGGTGCAGCTGCTGTCTTCCTTAACACAACTGTTTCTATTTCACTTCCAACTGAATGCAGCAGCTGAGCTCCATGCCATTAAGCTTGCTCTGGAAAACATCTCGCTAATGTCAATAAATAAAAGTATAATATATACTGATTCAGACTGCTCTTTTAGCTTTGAAAAGGACTTCCCCCACCTAAAAATCCTTTATTAAAGCTCTTAAAACATAAGCTGATGCTTCTTCATGAGCATCAGAAAACTTATCTTTTCATGGATCCCTGGCCACAGTGGTATTCCAGGAAACGAATGTGCAGACAGTGCTGCTAAGTATCCTTCCATCATATCCTCAACAAATGACTTAGTCCCATATCCTGATTATAGGCATAATATACGAAGAACATCAATGGACACGTATGTGGGAAATGCAAACAAATAACAAGCTATTCCAAATAACACCTGAACCACAATTATGTAATTCTAGCCTTCGTAAAAATAGAAAAGAAGTAATCTTAGCCAGAACTCGTATAGGGCACTCACCTCGCACATCTCTATCTGCTTACAGGAAACGATCCTCCGCAGTGTGCGCACTGCTCGCAACCACTTACAGTAAAACATATTTCTTGAATGTAACTTGTTCAGCAATGCCTGACGAATGTCTTTTAGTTTCATTTCAGATCTACAATCTCTCTCTGAATAGTATAATAGGTAAAAAAGCAAATTTATCTGAATTCTTTCTATATAAAACAAACGTATGACAGTTTCTAACTGCTTACCGCGCAGTTATAAGTAACTCAATTAATTTGGGAGGCTCAATATGACCTAAGTAGCCCTTGCGCCAGAAAACAACTGTCAGCATTCAGCTTGCTCAAAACCTTAAACACCTCAATCAGATCACCTCTCAGGTGTTTAGTCTCCAAATGCTGCGATCTTCGAAAACACAATCCTTGACACCCTTACCCAACATTGCTTTAAACACAGACCAGAATACCTGCACTCAGTACTTCCTCAGATCGACCACCACAAATCTCATGGGAACACTGCTGAGGATCCAGCAAGCGCTAAATAACAAATGGCAACTGGATCTCGGTTATTTTAGATGTGGCAGCCGCATATGACTATCTATCCCAGCTCTCACAGTTATTCTGCGAGGTTACTTCTTCTTTAAGGGAAATACCATCCCTTTTTTTTTTTTTTAAAGAACACTCTTCGGCGCAGACAAATTACAGTAACAAACGGAAACATGAACTCTACGTATCAGGTTGATAAAGAAATCCCACAAGGTGGCGTATTGTCGGCCACTTTTTTTTTTGCCATCACATATGCAGATGACATTATTTTTTTTTATTGCCTCAGAAGTCAGCTGACTATTGTGGCAACACCAAAATAAAAGAACTCCAAAAATATATAGACTGTATCGGGCTACACTAAAATCAAAACAAGACTGCGCAAATGACCTTCACAAATAAAATAAATCCAAAGAGAATAGAAATATATGTGAACGACATCCTTGTCCAAAAGGTTCAGTTATCTTGACCTTGGACTCAAATGGGAAAAGCTGAACTTTCTTTCGCATACGTTCATAAGAGAACGCATGCGGCGCTTTGGATAACCTGGCATGAGCTGATCGGCATTAGACCCCAGTTTAATAAAACAATATATCAACAGATGTGTTTTTCCAATTCCCCTATACGGGTGGTATATCTGGTCTTTAGCTCCTGAAAGCAGTATCAAGGTTTGAATACTGGATCTTGAGATGGCTAAACAGAATTATTTCAGTTAAGCCTTTTACCATCTGAAGAGCTATATTATACTCCAATCTAGAGGCACACCCTGGAGACTCATAATCACCACAAGAAATATGATGCTCAGCTGTTAATTTGATGGTTGGATAATTCTCCAGGAGAAAAACAAAAACGAGTTGCAGATAAGAAACCCCAACTCGGGACCACACTTACACAGTTGGACAGTCTAGGAAGATTCTTTCTAGCAAACACTCTAAAGCTGTTTTAATAACCCCGTTATTAACCCTGAAAACCTTTTCATCAGAAAACCGTACAGAAAAGAAGTGCTCGTGGATACAGAGGTAAGAAAACATACAGCGGTTTGTCTTCTCGGTATGAGCCGGCAGGCTTTAGGAATCCCAACCATCATGAAATAGACTGCAAGATATGTCCTGCCTTTCGCACTCTACTCCCACAGAGGAAACTGGCTGCTGGAAACAGTAAAATCAACTTTCAAAATTTTTTTTTCTTTATTAAATTTTATTATATTATATTACTATCATATCTGGAGTTACGTTGTTTCACGATTCATGTTGTACACTACTCAGCTGTAAATATGATGAATCTCCCATTACGTGGGTCATTTCAGAAGACAGGCTTTAAATGTAGCAGTATAAAGTTTTACCCGTTTATATTAATTTCGTCTGACTTGGGGGAGGGAGGGTAGCGAGTTGTATGCTCCTCATTCATTTTATTTTGCTGTGAATATTCATTCTCTAGATCTCAAAGCAGTGCAAATCGTCGTAAACTTGTACTTAGTTTAACTAAGTTTAAACTTGGTACCCAAAATGAGGCATCTGTCAACTTTCTACCTGAAATGTTTCATAGCTCTTGTATGCCCAGAAGCCTTTATAATAAAATTGTGTAAAATAGCCACTTCGAATTTCTTTAAAGAACACACTTTTTAATTTAATTTGGATATTCTTAGTATTTAACAATAAAATGTTTTTTTGTTTCTTTTCTAGAACAAAATATGGAATCGAGAAGAGAAGTTTCCTCTGCATCATTTAGAGCAAAATGGCGTGCTTGCTGTAGAAGACACTTTGATAAACTTGTGTATGCATTTGTTATAATTTTGATCTGGATTTCAAACGTTCCAATATACATCTTTCGAGAACGTTACGCTGGATACGCAGTATGCATTTCTATCTTTTTAACCGCTGCCACTTTAGTAATGTGCAGTTATCCCTACTTCGCACCTTCACTTGGCTCTTCCTTTTCACGCTTACCAGCACCTGAGCGCCGCCCGATCAATGAAAACTCTAATTCTCGGTCTTTGGTGTACGACAGGTGCACGCGGTATTATGAATCCGCTAGCGATGAATCTCAACCAACATTTCCAGTCGCAACTTCTCAAACTGGTAGATGGCGTCACCACCAAAGAAACGTTACTCAGTGGTTTAACTCCGAAAGTGCTTTTGATCAACTACGCGACGCTTTTGGGAATGTTATAACTGTATGGACACCAGAGATGAATTCGAGTACAACCTCTCTACTTCGACATGAGTCAGAAGAGCCAGCTGCAAGCACAGCAGCTCCACTTGAAAATAATGCCTACCAACCACGTATGTCAGAAAATGTGGAAGTACTGGAAGATCGTGGCAATTACTGTGAGACAATATCATCTGCCAGTGTTTCACCCTCCCAAATGGAGTACGAAACAAAAGCTACTCTACCATGTAGTTCGAAGATTATGAACATAATGAAAGATGATATCCAAGAACAAGATAGTATAGAGAACATTTCTTCCTCCCCCTCTCCTTCTTCCTCGCCTGATAGACTCCAGTTCCAATATTCAGTATAATGGAAACGATAATTTTAATTTTATGCTCTTGCAAATTGTGTTTTTAATTTGATTTTATTAAATTAAATCTTTTTATTTATTGCAATATTTTTACTAAATATTATGCATATCAAAAGTGGCAATCATCGGATATATTCAAAACAGTAAAAAGTCTTGCTTACACTTAAGTTTTTCAGTTAATTATAACGAAGTGATAATTTCCGTCGAAGGGGAGGAAACACGGCGTGGATAACGCTTGAGTTCGAATCCCGTCAATGACGCGAGGAATGTTTATGGGCTGTTTTTCACAACGTGGCTGAATTAATAGATCTCAGAAGAGGGACTAGTGTCATTCTCTGGGAACCTTTGGTTTTTCATCAATTTTAAACAATGCGTTTTGTATCAAAAGAATTAAATTTATTGAACTACGTTATCAGGATTATCAGACCTCCCTAAAGCAGAGAGAAAAACATTACACATGCGAAAACATTTATTTTTATTCATGATAATATGGAGTTAAAGAAGTTTAGTAAAAGAAGGGAAATCTCGTCAGAGCTGCCTTCGCTAATAGCGTTGCTCCAGTATTCCAAATTGCGGAAAACATGTATGCCGGCCAAGTTGAGAAACACTCTGCTAAAGAGGCCGCAGGAATATTTATAAATTGTTCCGCACTTTAATAGAGTTAGAGAACCATGTAACTGTCGAGGACTGCATGGCATTTCATCCCGAAACTCTTGTTTTATTTTATTCGAAATTTGAACAAAACCGAACAGTTTCTCGGACATCAAAGGAGAAAACAAAAATACGAAGGTTGATCATTTAATTCGCGGACTGGTACATTTTTTTATTTAAAATCTTATCTTAATTGTCGTCTGAATCTTCTGTGGATTTCTTTCTCTAAATACTCTCCCTTCAACTTTACACACTTTCGCCGCCGTCGTACTCGCGCATTAAATGCCTCTTCCAAGACTACGAAGTGCTAACTTCGTGGAGCTGCGGGCATCGTTGTCAGACGCGAAACGCTTGCCTTTTGGAGCTTTCTTCAGATATGGAAACAGGAAGAAATCGCACTGAGTTAAGTCCAGTGAATAAGGGGGCGGGATGTGACAGAACTCGGAACCTATGGCAGTGATCACTGCGTGCACAATATTAGCTGTATGGAGCCTGGCATTGTCTTGATGGAGAAACTACTTCACACCGGAAAGTTCGGCCACATCAGAATATGGCCTTCCTACCGAGACACCCAATACGATACGCTTCATTCGTCTGTTTCCGATGTATTTAAGCCCTGTCTGACTCAATAACCAATCACATATCGCTGTTCGATCTGTATGTCCTTCCCACATGCTACGTGCTTTAAAACGATTGGCAGTGACACGCGCCTATAGAAACAACTCTTTACGCAACACTAGCTTGACAAGTACCGGCATGCGTACAGTCTGCTCTATAGTGATCGAGAAGAGAGCCTCCAGCGGCAGTTATGGAAATTTCGCGCGGTAAACAAAATCTTGCACCAGTCTGCGAATTAAATGATCATCCCTGGAACAATTGAATCAACAAGTTGCACATAATAAAAGTGCAAAAAATTCAGCAATTAGGGTAGGTAGTTTCGCAGAACAAAAAAGAGAATGTTACAGAAAAATTAGCTGCCATGTTTAAGAAAATAAACTAACAAAAATACTGTATACATACATGAATACACTATTGCCAAGTAGGTAAGCACTTGCGACAGAAATCGATGGACAAAGCGTCAAATAGTTAAAAATAGCCTTCTGGCTCAGTCAGCCGAGCAATATTCTGGTCTGTACAAGTTAATAAACAAGCTAAATGAATTTGCTGAAGTTCTTAAAGAGATCCAACTTCAGTTCATTGACAGAAGTTGCTCGGATCAGAAAGCTGTACTGTTGTATGTCATGGTATGTGGCGGTAAACACGTACTGCGACTTTTTTTTTTTTTTTTGTAGTTGTTGGCGCATCGGCTTCTGTGGCCATAATACACCTCCCAAGGTTTTTGCAGTACTTTGATCCAAGCCCGAAGCGGGATTCGAACCCGCGACCTTTGAGTTGCCAGGCAGGCACTTTACCTACCCGGCTAGCCCGGTCGGCGTACTGCGACCTCATTCTTAGTATGTTTTTATACTCGGAACGGTAAGTTAGAGGAGCTTACAATTAAAATAACTAAATCCAATTGTTAACTGTATTTAGCAGTCATCACGCGAGCTTAAACCACGGTTCACTCAAACGTGCGGTTGTGCCACTGTACTCTTGTGTTTGCCACTCTGCTACATTAGACTAATTGCCTTCACTAAGAGAAGAGCAAGACTAAGTTTTTATTTTTAGGAAATGTTGGGACTATCGAATAATACAGTGGTATCGTCACCGTCCTCCCCACACCGGATTGAAAAGGCCCACGTTCGAATCCCATCGTTGACGCGAGGAACTTTAATGTGCTTTTTTCAATCCGTGGCTAAGATAGTCTGTGTCAGGCGTAGATAGCATGGTTTTCCTCCCCAGGAACTAGGGTTTTGTAGTCCAGTTAAACAGGCAAATCGACCAGAGAACACACGCAATTTACAGACATAATATATATACGGGTATATGTAAGAAATCACGGGTGGTCCTAATATTAGAATTTTTGAATTTTATCACGAAATACCAAAAAATGTCTGACAGTAATAATATCAATTAATATTATCAGTATATTTAACAAACACCCTTGTACAGAAATTATCTAGGAGATATCCAACTAAACTTATTAGAGTGGAACATACAATAAATATAGAGGAAAAATTACATTGATACAGAAATCATACATTCATAGAAAACTTACAAAATATTATACATATCTAGAATAATTGAAATTGCAAAATATTATACATACATAGAAAAATAACATAGCCACTTACACTATAAATTGATTGCCTTTCTGTTGAACAAAAAGGAATATCCTCAGTCCCATAAGAGTATTTCGAAGACACTATAAATCGTTCATTTCAGATTTTTATGAGTTCAAGGGCAATTGAAGCCTTTCTTGAATTGCATTCTTCATTATATTTGTAGTTTCGTATAGAGATCCGCTGCAATGAGCTTCCTGTAAGTTTTCTCATGGCAGTACCTGTCCGGGTCTCTTTTGAAGTCTTTAAAGAGCTCCAGAGTATTGGAAAGAAACATCCGCCTTAATCCGTCCGTGTTATGGAGAGCGCTATGGAGACAATGTGGGTAGTGGAGGCGGGCTCCAGGGAGGGGACTGACCACAAGATTTTCAATTTGAGGGGCATCTAAACTCCCAGTCAGAAGTTGTGCGAGAGTGCAGATGTTACGTAATGTGACCATCTGAATCCACTGAGCTGTGTTCAAGTTTGCACACAGTATCGATTTTGAATTGTGAAGGACTTCCCGGCAATCCTATTCAACCACCGGCGCAGCCAGTATTCCAGACTTAAATCTAGCGAAGTAGCAAGGGTAAATGAATACACAGGAGACCAATTAGTGGAAAGCGTTAACATTAATGAAGTAAGACAGATAAGTAACTCAGCAGAAAGAGAAAATGCCGAAAATTCAATTTTAGCCATTTCGTCTTGTTCAAGTGCTAACTTATTAATACCAGAATATAGTAAAAGTGATGCATTTATTGCAGAAGTGTCCGAGAAAAGTAATCTTGCACAAGAGGACGATGATAAAGTTAAATTCCAGGATTCACTTACTAGTGACATTTAAAATGATTATTATCAGTAAACCTCTTAAGTCAACCTGTTCATAAATTTCTTTAAGATCCCATGCAATAAAACAGGTGTTTTTCAAAGCATACTATTATTCATTAAGTAAAGTAGGAATAAAAATAATGTAAGTGGTTGTATTACTTTATAGCGCTAGACGTAGCATATTGTCAGCCATGATGAAAAGAGATACCGCATGCGTTACTGGAGTTTGAAATATGACTATTTCAAGAAATATTAAAATACAAGAAGAATCATCTACTCTTCACATTAATCACTGTACAGTATAGTCAATGACAATCCCATCAAACACTGTCAGAAGAAGCAGAGAATGCTATATATAACGAAGTAAATTATTTGGCGAAAGTTTTGGATCGATTAGCAACGTAACAGCATGGCTGACAACTTAGTGTGTATGAATTCTCTATAGGATTTACTGCAGCAAGCGATCATTTGGTAGGACCTACAGTACTCTTGGAAGATAATCTAAATAATTGTGCCCTGGATTTATATAAAAACAGTGGTCAAAGTTACAATGGAGTCGCCGTCAGGAGCAGAGCACGTGGTGACGTTCAGGTCAAATTTAAATCAAAATATAAAAATTCTACGTATGTTCACTCCGCCGCACAAAAAATCTGAATTTAGTACTTTACTACGCTTTGTCAGCATTACTTGAGGTTAAAGTTCTTCGATTTACATGAACGATTTGTAGTACACTGAGTGTACAGAAATCATGGGATACCTACCCAGTAACAAGTAGGCCCACCTTTCGCCCCGATAAGGGCAGTCGCACGGTGAGGCATTGAATCTACTAGTTCACGAAAATGTTCCACACGTTTGTATGAAATGAAGAGTTCTTCTTCCATCCAGGCTTGCTGCACCGCTGTCCATAATTCGGTCGCATTACTGGACTTAAAGCTCGAACGGACCTTTTCGCAGCATCCCAAAAATGCTCAACGTGGTATACGTCCAGTGAACGGGAAGCCCATTCCACGGTGGTGAAATCTGCGGAATGCTCTTCGGACCATGTTCTTGTCGCCACGGCTCTGTGGGGAGGAGCAGTGTCCTGCTGAAAGAATATTGCCCTGTGGGTGCACGATGACTATGAAAGGATGCAGATGGTTTGCAAGGAGGGACACGTAACCTGGATCGTTCAGAGATGCGTCTAGACGTACCAGAGGTTCCAACTTGTGTCCGTTGAACAAGCCCAGACCATTACAGACCGTCCACCTGCCTGAACACTTCCTTGACATGACGGATGCATAGCTTTGTGCGCTTTCAGCCATATACGCACCCTCCCGTCTGCTCGAAATAACTGGAAACGGGACTCATCGGACCAGGAGACCCCTCTCCAATCATCCAAGGTCCAATGCCGATGTCCTTTCGCCCTTTTTTCTGGTGTTAGCAATGGGACTGTGGTGGGTCGGCGGCTCCCATAACCTATTGCGGCTGACGATTGCCTGATGGTCTTGGTGGATATGTTTTTGGCACTTCCCTTGTTGAACTCGACCGTGATTTTGCCACTGGCGCTCTCCGGTCGGCTGAAACAATGCGAGACAGACATCGATGGCCACATTCATCCACCACCTTTCTCCGATCACAGAGCTGTCCACAGTGAGATGCTATTCTGGAAATGGCGTATTCCTGATACACTCTTGATACTGTCGAATGGAGATAGTGCAATTTCTGTACCACCTCCGCGATAGTGACCCATGCGTCGGGACCTACTATCATTCCTCTTTAAAAGTCTGTTAACTCATTTATCCATACTGACATCGAATTACGCACTACGTGAATGCAGTGTACCTATATACCTGCCAAGCGGTGGGTTCGTCCATTAGCCAGAGGGGTGACAACGTCTCGTTGCCCAGGAACCAGGCGTCCCATGAATTCTGTCCTTTTAGTGTAGTTTTCCTAATAGTGGTAAAAGATGGAAACGTTCCAGTAGTTCTCAGTCTGCTAAAATAACTTTAAAAAAATGTCAATAACACGTTGGTCATCGAGGAACACTGCCTGCTTTGAAATATAACTTTGCAAATGTGAAGAAGACATTATCTCAAATAATTTCTCCTCAGCAAAAACAAAGAGGAAATTTTAAACGACAACATTAAGATAAAAATTTGAACATTATGAAAATGTTTTCCTTTTAGTAATACTCTCGAATATTCTGCAGTCGGTGGATTCCATCTCCATACTATTACAGTGACCTGTCGAAAGCATATCAGATGCGACATAGTGTACTAAAAAAATTGCAAGAATCAAAAAAAATTAATCATTTTAAAGAAAGTGTCACTCTCATGGGGAAGAAAAACAAAATTTCTAGATTTTCGTATGCATAAAATCAAACGAATGGTTGTTGAGTTATGTGACGATCAATGGATTACGAGTGCAGAACATCGTTTTAAAATTGAGGTATTCAATGCTACCTTTGAGCTCTCGTGGATAGCACAGATGGTAGAATCGCTATCCTCTCTACATCGACTGGAAAAGATTCGAGTTCGATCGATGACGTGAGGAATTTTTATAGGCTTTTTTCACAACGTGTCTAAGTTAGTCGGTCTCAGGCGAGGGTAACATAATTTTTTTCTCCCGGAAACTCGGAGTTTTCGTCCAGCAAACAGAAAATCGACTACAGAACACACGCAATTTACAAACAATATATGCGGACAATATGGCCTTAGTCGCCGATGCTTCTAAAACACAACAATAACAGCTACCTTTGACAGAGCTATAATGGAACTCAAGAGTCAATTTCAGAGTTTAAATGAGATCGCTGACATCTTCCCGCATTGCATTTTAAAACTCTACACGCAGAAACTGTTGAAAAATTGAGCACACCTGCAGAACGTCTGTACAACAGGTATAAATCTGATTTAATGTCTTCCTTTACTGCTATCCCTCAGAGCTAATTTGAATCTGGAAATAAGGTTCCTTCATGGGAGGTAGCAAAATTGTTAATTATTCAAAATTATTCTCTTATTTCAACTTTCCCTGATATTTACACTTCTCTTTTACTATTTTTAACTTTTCCAATAACTGTGGCAACGTCAGAACGGTCATCTCGAAATTAAAGTTAATAAAAAATTAATTGCAGTTGGTCTCGAAATTAAAATTATTTGAGAAGTACAATAACAGATGAAACTTAGGAGAATTCTTGGAGAGAGGAACCTTCTCTGCTCTACGATACAGAGATTAAATCTTAAAGATCTATGTGAGTGGTGGAACAGTTGGTTCTCAATTCCTTTTGAGCTCACTTTGTTGATGAATTTCTAAAAAGCGAAGGTATTCGTTCAATGGAGCAGCCTTCCAGATTTCCACATCTGCGCTCTCTCGAGCATGCGTGCCGAATGGGTCAACTGCAATGGACTCTTCGCTCAGGGTGTGTGAAAAACCCGTAACACCCCTCAGTTTAATAATACATCCACCAAAATATACACCATCCAATATATTTACCAGTTGCTTCAGCTAGTCATTACCTACGGATCTGAAATCTAGACGTAGGCAGCAAAAACCACGCTAAAAACCATATCATCCACCCCTCACACATACTTCAGAAATGACCAAACTTCTAAACTACAGAAAAGTCTCAGAACGGATCTTCACCCTCCGCTTACTCATCACCATTAAAATGATAGCGGGTGAAATCAATACGCCAAGTTTTTAGCAGATTTGTAGTTGGAGAATCCCTCCAAGGTCCTTACCTTCTTTAAAGCCCGTGGCGTGGAGGCTCAGGAAGGGCGACAGATTCCTGCCAATGGAGATGCTCCGAAACGTCCAAGATATGGATGCTGACTACAAGAAATTCATTGAGGACAAAGCCTACAGAAGACGTATCATCAAGGAGCAGCTCTCATCTTACAGAGTGACTGTCACTATTATTCCTTGATTGGTTTGTTGATATTGAAAAAAAAAAAAAAAAAAAAAATCTGCTTTCGTATGTTTACAACTTAATTTTTTGTTCTTAGAGTTTAGTTCGTTTTTTTTTTTTTTTTTTTTTTTTATGAGAACCCCAAACACGAGGGGTATTATAACCTATAGTACTTAGTACCGTGCGTGGGTTGGAGGTTGAGAAGACGAAAGAAGATATTTGTTGATATTGGACTTGAACTTCTGTAGATTGTAATTTTCAGGAAATACGTATGAAGGAAGGTTGTTCCAGAAAACGGCAGTTGAATGAATGAAGGAGGAAGATGAAAAGTTGGTTCTGTGGGTTTGAAGTTGGACAGTAAATGGATGTTGGCTGGTGGCGGCACGTGTTCGGACTGTTTTGAAAGAGAGAGCGGGAATTATAGAAGCCAATTCAGAAGAACAGTGCCCATGGAAGTATCTGTAGAAGAGGCATGCAGCAGAAACAGTGCGTCTATGAGAAAGCGAGTGGAGAGACTCTGTTATTTCTATGTTAAACCCATAGCATTTTTGCTGTTATGGGCATTGCATCAGGCATACATGTAAAATTTACTTATTTTCGCTGATTGCAATAAAGATATTTATTATTATTTATAATAATAAAGTCACAGTTTCATTGATTGTTACTTACTCAAGATATTTGTTATTCATCTTGTACTTTTTACGCGTTTATCGATATGTTCATCGACCTTACCGAGACTATAGTATGTTCTCTATTTGCAATTGCTTTGGACAGGCCAAGTTAAAATATCGTTGGAAATTGATGGAATTCTCTCTCTCTCACACACACACGATTCTACAAGACTAAAAAAAGGCTTTAAAACATATGAAGTAGATTACACTGCAAGAAAAAATTAACACAACAAAATGTTTATCATGAATACTTTATAGTGAACAGTGTTGCCGAAGATACTGTTCACAATAATATAGGAGTCCCATTTTAGTTATTGAGGTTGGGTGTTAGCTAAGGCTATGTTGCTTCGCTTATATTGTCGTGTGTTCTGAGGTTGATTTTCTGGAAGAAAAACCCGAGTTTTCGGGAGGAAAAACCATGCTGAGACCGACTAACACAGTCACGTTGCGAAAAAGGCCCATTAAAATTCCTCGCTTCACGATGGGATTCGAACTCGGGTCTTTTCCAGCTGGTGTGGGTAGGACGGCGATCTCACCAACTGTGCTACCCACGAGGGCCCATTTTAGTTTACAAACATATTCTAGACGTTATTTCATTTGGAGACAATGAAAATGCGGTACCATCTCCCTCCAACTTCAGAGAAAGGGAAACTTATGGTGAAGGCGATGTTCTCATGTGGGGCGGAATAATAATTAACAGCCACAACCCTCTTCATGTTTTTGATAAATCGGGGTACCGTAACTGCACAGATCCTAGAACCCTACATGTGACTTTTTACGGGTGCGCTTGGCCCAGATTTTCTTTTCATGAACGACAAAGACACTGCACATAGAGCTCAAGCGGTGGAGGAATGTCGTGAAACTGAAGGTATCCAACGATTGCTGCAGCGAGGACGATCATCAAACTTAAATCCTATCAATTATGTGTAGGACACCCTTTGGCGTCTGATTACAAGCCGACAGCCAACTCCGTGGTCACTTGGTGAGCTAAGGTCTGAGTTGGTGGAAGAATGGGATTTGGGATTTGTTGCCACAGATTGTTATAGTCACCCTTATATCGAGCATGGTTCGCCGCTGTCAGGACTGTTTAGCCGTTAGAGGGGATCATACGCCATACTAATGTCATGTAACCATATTTCCAAGCAGCTTGTATCGACTTCTGTAATGTGACCTTTTTGATAATTCTTATACAGTCCCTATAAATGTCCCATAAAACTGTCCAAAGTTTCTCGCTGTCTCCTCATTTCATCATTATTCTATGGTATATCACCGTACCAAATTTTGTCCCGCTTCATTGCAGGCTGCATGAGTTTCATCACATTTTCTACGTGTTCTGTTAATTTTGTCGAGCAGTGTATGTTCCAATGGCTACTCTAGAACCATTTGAACTGGCATATTAGATTCGTTGTTGCGCTCGAAACAACCGTCCATTAGTGCAAAATGTGTCCCCTCTGTTCAGTATAATTGTTTCCATATATTTTGTTATAGGCCAAATTGCAATATATTAGGTAAATAAATAAGTATACCAGAATAATAATCGAAAATATTATTATTGATAATAAATACAGTAGGTTGCTTGTAGTCACATGCATACAATTGATTTATTGGTAAATCCATCCCTGCCAAATTAAACTACTCTATATGCACTAATTGTGTCCCTCATGTAGTCTGTAACTTTCTTTTGTTCTCTGATTGAAGAACTGTTTTGCGGAACCCCGCGAGCAGCACAGTGCACATAAGCACCGTCCTCCTCACACCGGGTGGAAAATATCTGAGTTTGAATCCCGACAATGAGGCGAAGAATTTTTATGGGCGTTTTTCACAACGTGGCTGAGTTATTCAGGCGAAGGGGGTGCGTGGTTTTTTCTCCGGCAACTCGGGATTTTCTTCAACCAACAGGCGAATCAACCCCAGAACACGCAATTTACAGACATAATATATATGGCCCCTAAAACCCTATAAAGACAGCATATTTTGCACGATGTAAAACCCAAGTTTTCGCCAAAAAATAATAATACAGAGTGTCCCAAAAAGGTGTAATCATGGTAATTGCATTTGTAATCCTGCGCTTTAAGTTTGCGATGTCTGCAACAGGGGTCTTGTAGACCGTATCTTTGATGAATCCCCATAAGAAGATATCACAAAGGGATAAATCTGGTGAATGTGGTGGCCACGCAATGGGACCATCACGCCTAATCCGACGGCCAGGAAACTTGTCGTCAAAAGACCTCTTCACACTCAAAGCCCAATGTGGCGGCGCTCTATGCACTGAAGTGTTGAGGATGTCCAGATGCTGTGCTGCTGTTCTAACGGATTTTCGAGGACTACGAACGAATGCGTCTCTCACAACTTCCACTCTTTCCTGTATCAATGCTGGTCGACCACGACTTTTCTTAGGATGAACGCTACCTATTTCCTTGAATAGTTGATACCACTTTTTTGATGCTGTTACGGGTTGGTGGCTTTATCCCGTATTTACTCCTGAAATCACGCTGAACTTGCGTTTCAGACCGTGTTTCAATAAACCACTCCACTACCTGTGCTTTGGTTACAGGATCCATTTGTTAACTCTCTACTTAAACTTCAGGACAACCGTCACAATCTGCAAAAGAAAAGAACGGATTATTGAAGTAAAAACGTCAACTGTTTTTCTCACATTTAGCGCAGGTTTTGTGTTTCTATCGTTAAAATTACATTTGTTACAAACATTTAAAATTGGTTACACCTTTTTCGGACACCCTGTACAATAAAAGATTAACTTAATTTAGCCAAACAATAATAATAGTCTGTGCGGTTTCTCTCCTCCTGAAGGAAATTATTATTCTTCCATTTTAGCTAGCATTAAGAATCGAACTCAAGTCTTTTCCTTATTGCTTGAAAAAGAAAGAAAAAAAAAAAGAAATTGTAACTGTGCCAGTTTGCAGGGACTTTTGTGCTATTTAAACTTGACATATTTCTAAATCGGAATACTTACTTTCAAAAATCCTTTGTTATGGAAAGCCCGAAAAATTTACAATAAGTTTTTAATTATTTAAATTTTCATTATTTATCTTCTTTTCTTTATGTAGGGAGCAAATTTAAGAAATAAATGTACAGTATAAAATATATTTCGCTAATAACCATAATTACTGAGGAAACCAGAGTTATGCGAGGGCAGAGAGAGAATGAAAGGAGTTGTTTTATCCCCACCTGGAATATGAGAAAATAAAATGCATTTTCTGCAATAATAATTACAATTTTTGGTATAATTCTTGTATTTCGCAATAAATAATCTTTTATGTAAGGCAAAGTATAAAAACCAGCACCAACAATTCTTGTCTTCCCCCTCCCCATTCCATCAGCCAATCGGTGTGCACTTCCCTAGAAATTTTTGCACTAGGTTGTTCGTGCATATAACTCTTTCTGTCGAGATTTTACTGAACTGCCCGGCTTACCACTTCCAACACCAGTAACGTACGCATCACTGCTATCGCCATACCCTTGCACTGTTAGCATGATTGGGGCAGTCTAAATTGGTGAGCAAGTTGAAGTAACGTTCGTTTTTCTGGTGCTGCTGCTTTGTTTCAATCTATTTTATCTACAAGGTAATTCTTTTCATATTATATGGATAGTGTGTTTTTAAAGATATCACTCTTTTTAATATTAGAAAGGAAAATAACTTCAGTTGTTTGTTTGGAATATTAAAATGCAACTTAAGAAGTATGATAAAATTATTACATACGGGAAATGTCGACTACTTCATGTCTTAATACATTAGCTTATTTCTGTTCTGATGGCAATAATAAAAACACCTCACATGAATTCATTAACAACTTACATTTAACGTTACATGGAATATTTTATCGATGATCCACGCAGAAGCAACGAATAAAATCAGTAAAGCTGTAGGAATTTTAAAAAAATTAACATTTTTAACGAATAGAATCAGTTTATTTCCATTAACTGCTGCAAATCGGCAATTCTAAATCTCTAACGTGCAACATAAAGGAATCTACCCTCCCATTACTCAAAAGGAAAAAGCAGAAGCTAATATTCTATTAATATTCAAAGTATCTACTCTTTCATGGTCATTGCTTCAAAATTGCACTGATGTTAATAACGTTATTATCGGTGAAGATTATAATTGCAGAAAATCTTTCTCTTTGTGAAGTTCACCTGTAGCCGTTTAACGCTATTGACCCGTTCTCAAATAAGCTGCATAACAACAAATTCTCGTGTGGACATAATAACATTAAGGATAAACTCAATTTTTATTTCCTTTTGACAATGCATTTATTCAAGGCAATCCGTTTAACTTGAATGACTTCAGTTGTTTTGGTAATTCTTGGTGGGTGAGATTAATTGCATTTCTACGGTTCAAAGTAATGATACAAAGTTGCAGCATAATTATTTGAAATGAAACTAAGCTAACATGGATTTCGTTTAAATGTTGGATTGCCTTAGGTTCTATAACAGTTGTGGACAAAATTTCATGCAACCTACTGCATTGTTGGAATTGCAATGTGCCATCCAACGTAAATGGACTTCTGAAGAGGGGAGAAAAAGTTGTCGCACTGTATTGAAAGACCGATGAATTACAAATCGGCTTAAGCTTCAAAAAGTCTTTTTTTTTTTTTTTTCCGACAGAAATAACGTTATCAAGTCGCAGTTATCAGATTTAACCCTCTGCATAAAATCAGAAGTGTAATGAACTTTATCGTGCTCCCTTTTCTGTAAATCACTTAAATATAAAAACATTCGGTGGGAGTGAGTAACTTTAACTCACGGTACCCCTGTAGACTGGCGCCGTTGACAAAGTTCCCTACGGTCCCACGTAGCTCCGCCTCCGCATAAAATCTTAACTTGTGTAAAACGTAAGGTTGCCTTTTCTAATATTCTTATATAGATAAAATGTTTAATTCCATCATACCAAATAAATTAAGTTTGATTGACAGCTAGTAGCGTATAAGATATGCAGTGAAGCGAGATTGTTTCCACTGAAATCAAAGCGATAATTGGCTAGAAAAATTATCTGTTTATTTCTCTGCTCGAGAGCCACCCCTGGACAGCAGTAAGCTAGGGGTAGGGTGATATTTACATTCAAAGGTTAAGGCAGGGACTTGTGTCCTAGGTTACATGGAACATATGTATGCTTAACCAGAAAGATACAGTATTTTTCTGCAATACCCAAGTATCTCAAATTAACAAATTTATCTAAAAATGCTGAACAATAACATGAAATTTATGTACAAAAATATAAAGCATTTCTTTGGTTGAAGCAGTCCATATTTTCCTTCTGGTGGTGTTCCTGTGGGTAATAACAGTAGATTTGTGTAGGTGTTCATTATCTTCTGGCGTCTGTATGCATGCTGGTGGCAGAATTTATAAAGACTGATGACCAGATCTATTGTTTTTCTAGGAAAAATGCGTATCAGGCCTTTGAGGTTGTTGAGACTGATTCTAAGTGAGAGCCTTGGGTCCACTTGATTTCTTCCAGCAATTCGTAGTGGGGGGAGGTGTTTATCAGATCAGTGATGTCAGGGCCATCGAGTCGTCTTCCGCAGCTAACTACTGTTGACAATCGTCAGGGGTAAGCACAAACGCGCGCGGACACAAACACGCATTTCTAATCGAAGGAATTGTGCCATTCGAAGTACTAAATTTGCATCTCAAACGAAATTTTCTACATTTCTTTAACAGCCAATCTAGAATTAGAATAACATGGTGTTCTTGACACCGATTTCCAAAAAGCGGCTATAGGATAGAAAGGTCATCATATGAGATGCTGGCAGGAATATAAGCCACACGAAGCTACGAGTGGCTGTATAGAGTTCAGAAAGCTGAAATATGTAATTTGTTTGATTTTTCGGACTTTGTGAAAATAAAACCAAACCTTTAATTGAGTGGCATATGGACGCTTCCGTCTTTCTACACTGGTTCAGGCCTGAACGCCAAACCAGAATGATATCAGCACATTCCCAAATTTGAGTTTATCCACTATGAGGGGGGGGAAATAACTTTAGTCTATTTTATGTGTGAGTGCATTTCAGTCTGAGTTTGATAGCTGTGCATCAAGCCACCCAATTTCTCATAATGGATATACTGCAAAGTGGCGGATATGGATACACGCTGTCCGTTCACCAGCAGAAAAGAGCAAAATACTCCATCTGTTTAAATGGAGTTAGCATTCATTTTCAAGGTGAAGTATCTTTACCTCGTATGCGTGGTCGTATTACAGTTGACTGAAATATCATGCGGAGGCAGTGGAGTTCCCCCATGAGATGACAGAGTACAAAGCTACAGCGTAACATCCATATCTGTCATAAGTAATGTATCCCGTCCCACAGTGCAGATTATAAATTCTTGTTACCCTGCCACGTTTTATTTTGATTGTGATGGTGGGGTGGAAGAAATTTTAGTAGCCGAAATTGAATTGGATGAATCTATACAGGATTAGAAACCGCTTAAGAATGTTGCACAATTTCTAGGTTTTATTTGTACTGAACAAATTATTAGCTCCTGAGGCTTAATTTTTTTTATAGTATGGGCAGAGAAAAGCGTTTCTCTCTGTATAGACGAAGATTTCCTTTTATGGATCTGGCCCAAAATCCCGATAGTATTTACTATATTGTAAAAATATATGAATATAATTATACATATTTATTAGTTTTTAGTAAGTAAAAATTTACCTTATTAGATTAATTTTGTATAGAAAAAAATTAAAAAATAAAGAGCATTTTAATCAAAAATACCTCTTTCAATTTGAAAATCATGTTTTCTGTTACAGAAACAGTATTTAAAATACAATCAGCAAATAAAAACGACTTAATTCATTTTACTTTATTATACTGTATTGCATTTAATTGGAAATTTTTAAAGTCGAATTTTTTTATAGGGCGTTTGAGCAATAATTATAGGTACAGTGTTGAAATGCTAAAGATAAACTTGAAATAAGAATACTTTCAGAATATGAAAATTTAGAGTAATGTACTTTGACAGCTGCGTCATAAATATCATTAGCATAACTGAAACTAATTATACAGGTATTTGTTATTAGCTGTACTTTCACGAATTTCTTTGACAAGTAGGCATGGGCGCTGGCAGGATATTTTGAAAGGGGTAACAGGTAAAAATATCCCACCGGCGCCCATGGTCATGCCTAATTTTTTATGTGATAAAAAAAATCCCATTTTCTTATAATAATAAGAAAATGGGAATTTTTGTTAAAGATTCTGAAGTGAGAGAGAGATTCTATTTACAACAAAAGTAAATATTCGACGCCTACCATGTGCTCAATATTGGATTATGTATGGTACATTCAAAACGGTGCCCACAATTTATCAATTACATGCACCCGTCGGCAATTAACACTATCGAATTCTTCCCTTAGTATACGTGTTGATGACGAATAAGAGTGAAAAAAAATTAAGCGTCTGTTTCTAGATATGGTTGACTTTCTCATTGAATTGAGATTACAGGCCATATTAACTGACCTGGAATTAGCTGCAATAAATGCCTCCAAAGGTAAGTTTCCCAACGTGTCTAATAAGGTCTTTTTTTTTCCACCTGGGACAATGAGTTTAGAGAAAAATTGAAGTGGACTGGCATGTCAGTACGGAACCGATGAAGAATTTAGTGTGCTGCTTCGACATTTGTGTGCCTTGACATTTATTCTTTCTGGTGGTGAGATACCACAAGCATCTAATGTTCTATAGTTACATTTACCGAGGGAAGATAGTGGTTTGAAGACAATTATATATATGGACGAATTAGACGGCATATGCGTAATGGTACGGTAATTCGCGCTCCGCCATTACATCAACATTATGGTCCGTATACGATTCCATTCAACTGGGAGTTCCACACACCCAAAACAATGTTGAGGTTTGGCATAGAAGATGGGCGTGTATAGATGGACGAGCGTATATAGGGTCATCGAGGAATTTCAGAAAGAACAGCAACAGATCGATAACCAGGCATGAATGCATACTTCATTGTGAATCCTGTCCAAGGCGACAGTCGAGAGAGAAACAAGAATAATGAGGGTTGTGAGCAATCATGAAAATAGATCTGTGACGGATTCGCGGTGCGCAATACCTTGTGGTATTGCGCACAGTATCTTTATAAATATTTTATTATATATGTGTGTGTGTGTGTGTGTGTGTGTGTGTGTTGCTTATTCATTAAGATGACATAAAATATTAACATTATCAAATACAGTTTGCATAACTGCAATGTACGTGTTCCATGTGTTCAAATAAAATTAATGTTTTTAGCCGTTTTGATTACATGAAAAACATTTCTTATCGAAAACAGTTTCTGAGATATGGACTAACTTTATTTTTTTAAATGCAGTCTGGATTTTGGGCGGCACCGCCCTTTTATACCGTACTTAGAAAAAGCCTGATCCTGCATTCTGTGGATGATGATGATTCACGGGTAGCCGGAAGACTAACTTGAAGGGACATTTACTACACAAATTAAATGCATTGCCTTCTACTCTTAAGTGTTCATTCTGAGCATTTAAAAGAACTTGACATCGTGGAAAGAGATATTCTAATCGTCAGTGGAGAAAACTTTGTCTGAAAATTCTGATCATGCTTTCGGAACTAGAATCGGTTCACAAAGCTCTCTTCTCAGTGGAGAAGAGCCACAGCTAATCACGGGAGAAAGGTACGTGGACTAAATCTCTTATGGGAAGCAAATGCAATATGTGAGATACATGCCTCTAGAAAAATTACTCCACTTCCCAATAAAAGTGGGATTTGTGAAACAAGTTGATCAGTCCTAGAGTAAGACTGATTAAAACGCACTCCTGCATTTTAATATAATCGGAAAATTCATTTTTATATGACCACTTGACTGAGCACTTTGCATTTAGTGAAAAGAATGTTTAGAAGCTAAACTAATATATCAAGAATATGGAATGGACCAGCGATCTGAAAGTGTCAATTTCCCATGTAGGTTGAAAGGATGTCTGGATTGGAGTAATATCACTGGCTGTCTCAAATAGTGCGTTCCGACCTAATCGGTGAACCAAACGAAACGGAAGTATTTTTGAGCGCTTTAGTCAATTCATAAAAGCCATGTTTTGTTTATAAAACTCAATTTAAAGTACAATTTGTTAGCATGGCCACTGGATTATTTTTTTTTCAAAATAAATTCTCAATTATCTTACCATTGAAGTTAACTTCAATAACACTGGCCCAAATCAACTTTAACTGCTGTTTCTACTTGGGAAGACCGGTGACATTACAGAAATAATGTATAAACAGATAGCGTTGCAATTACGCTGTAAAGTGGTTGTGTATTCCCAGAATGCAAACGTTCTTGTTCAAAGCACACTTAAGTGGAAACTTCTATTTCACAAGTTTAGATATTTGATTTGAAACTTCTTAATTACTGAGTTCATCGGAACTTAAGCGAAATTATAAATTTATTAACAATAGCAGGATATTCGTCTTCTTGCTGTGTCAGGCTTGCGAAACCAAAGTCTGGATTAGGAAAATTAATTTTTTTAATATAAATGAACTGTAAGAATCACTAGAAAGGCCAACGTAACTAGTTGCCTTGGTATTGCACTACAAATAAGGAGCAAAATCACGTGTTACAACAACATTTTCATGAGCTAAGTTTTTGTAGCTCTCGTAGGCTAATTTTGGCGTCCAACTGTATCTTCATATTTTTTTAAAATTTATTTTCTTCTGCCTCTGACGCCCTCGTGGGTAGGACAGCTGGTATAATCAGTCTTATCACACTGGGTGGAGAAGACCTGATTTCGAATCCCGTAAGCGATGCGAGGAATCTTTTATGGGTAATTTTTACAATGTGGCTGATTTAGTCGGGCGAGGTAGCATGGTTTTTCTTTCCGGGAATTCTGGTTTTTCGTCCAGCAAATCTATCATACAACTTACAGACACTAGTATATGGAGCAAAATGTCCTAAGTTGCTGATGCGCTTAAAACCCTACAACAACCAACCTATCTCTGAGATACAAAGCCTTTAATTCACCTGTCAGGTGGTGTTGCCATCATTACTACACTTGCAATAGCACTTAATGATAGGACTGGCCGCTTATTGGAAGTAGTACAATAAGGGGGTGGGTAACAGATTGATTTACCTATGGTACCCTTAATGAAAAAATTATGCTGCTGCTACTACTTCAAAAAAGCACTTTGATACACAGATTGCAAAACGACATATGCATAGCTAATACAAATACACTAGAATCCTAACAAATTCAAATCTTTTTTGTTCTTTATTTTGCAGAACAAACTTAATTTTATTAGGTTGACTTCATATTTTCAGTAAAATACAATTTCCTTTTCTAGGACAAAGGATGGATTCAAGACACACTCTAAGTTATTCATCCTGTAGAGCTCAGAAGAAACGGTTTTGTGACAGATACCTTGCCGAACTGCTAAATGGTCTTATCCTCTTTCTGATTTTGATATCAAACGTTCCAATTTGGTTGTTTGCAAAACAGTACACTATAACTGCATTATGGATTTCTGGTATTGTTGGTGTTACATATTTAACAGCATGCATCATATATTACTGCACACCTTTATGTAGAAAAGATTCGCAAAACAATTCTCGCTTTTTGAGTAAAAGCGATCCTTTCGTGTCTTCTTCGTATAGTGCATGTAATTCGTATATAGAAGAACATGGTGATATACAGCAACCTTTATCTGTTAGAGTGACTTCTGGATGTACTCAATGGCTTAACCCAAGCAATAATACTTTTTGCCTTCTGAGAGATTCTTTCCGAAATATCGCACTGGGAATAACAGAACCTGCGCAACTTCAACATCAGGTAGAAGACTCGCAGTGTACCTCGTGGGAGACTAAAGATGCCAGAAGATATCAGATCTAAGCGAAAGAAATGCCAACCTCGTTAGACAAAACTTACAGTAACAGCTTACGATGGTAGTTTCTCTTGAGCGACAGCATTACTTTCCCATAACCGTAGTTCGCTAGATCTGGATACTGACAGTTGTAAATGGGAACGACAATGCAGTGCGCAGATTATTTTAAGACTTGGCAATTTCGATATGTACTATGTTTATAGAACGATTTGCTCAATAAAATTTCTTTATTCCGACAAATTTATTCGAATACTTGTCTTTTTGTCTAATTAGTGCAATGAAACTCTCCTTTGAAAGGGGAGGAGCATCACCAGATGGGATATATAGCATTCTTGAGGGTTCTCAATATTTCTCCGAATTTTTAGGAGTCTGGTGATTTAAGTATATTGAACGTTATCTGAGTTAATTTTCTGAAAAGTGTCAGTTAAGTTAATATGGATAATCTCCTTGAAACCATCTCCCCAGCTCTTCCGTGATGCAGTATATCAGGTTATGAGAATCTTCATGACCAAATTTTTTATTTTTTTAGAGCCAAGAATTCCCCCATGAACTGAATGCTCTAAAAGGATGTTTTCAGACGATGGACAAATGTGCGAGTTGATACGGTCCTGTATTATACATGACCGTATCAACTTGTAGTGCTCGAAGAGAAATGTGAATAGCCTGCTGTCATCTTTCTGCCTCAATTTTCAGCTGTAACCAGAGAATCCGAATAATGCATATTTGGGTAGGACTTTGAGACAACGTTGCTATCGAGAGCAACTTTCATACATATTCTGATCCAACACAGTCAACTAATGGAACAGACTTGTCTAAAAAAGGAAGTAAAAACGTACCAAAAAATTTAATTCATTTCACACGCATGTGGACTCAGTTCTAATCTCAATGATTCCAGTTTACATTCTGTGAGATCTAACCTTATTGAATTGAAAAAAGTTGGTCTTATGTAAATAGTACAAATATTAGAATAAACAAATAGCTTGCATGGAACTGGTCTTCATGAATTAGCAAGCTTCAATTGTTCATTAATACATTCTCTAAATAGTTTACTTAACTTTTAATTTTGCAAAACTCTTTAAACTTCAGTTAGGTAAGGTTACGTTGTTCTGTTAATTTTCAAAGTAGAAGCTGAGCAGAATTAGTTCATTTTTACATTTGGAGCATTTTGAACTAGTATCCCTAGTACAGGATGTGGGAGGCGTGTTTTTACACGAAGCAATGCCTGAATTATTGAGTAGTTAACATGCTGAGTAACCAGGAATTCAATGCTGGAGAAGCAGTTGCACAGATTTAATAGCTGGGCTATGACAATCTTCTGGCGATTTCAATAGAAATATATGTAGCTGGCACGCCGTTCATTGGTCGATTGACCTGTATCTTCAAAACTGAAAGCACGTTGAAATTATTTCATCACCACTTAACCTTCATGAACTCTGTTCTCCAAATAAGTAAAATCTTTAGTCGGATAAACGATGGAAACTTGTCTAACGGAAGCATTATAAAATATTATCGATAGTTTTTCCCTCATCGCTAGGGGATTAATTGATCTCACTGTCCCTAAGGGATTAAAATCTGAATATTTTTAAATTTTATTTTACGTTTATACGTGAAATAAAAAAATTTCACGTGAAATGAAAGTGAAATGCTTATATAAATAAGCACTTTGGATAGTTTTAAAACAGTAAACCTTACTTTCCTTCATCTCAAAATAGTTTTATACTAGTTGCTGGATATGACCGTCCATATTAGTTCGGTATTATAAGAACAGATCTGGTAAGCTTAAATTTACTTTAGTTTATGAACTTAATTCTGTTTTTCTCCAAACAGAAAATCTTGCCTTTGGTTTAACTTTTTTAATGAATTATCCATATTTTAATTTTCTGTATTTTGAGTAAATCTATTTCAATTTTAGAACAAAGAATGGAATCCAGTCGAGAGGAAACCCCATTACTTGGTCCATCCATTAGAGCAGAAAGGCGCAGAACAACATATCTTCATGTACTTTTTCATGCACTTATCATCAGTTTGATGTTAGTGGCAAACGTTTTGGTCTGGTGCTTTGCGAAAGAGTATATTGGAACTGCATTATGGATTTCTGGTTCTATAACGCCTTTCTATTCAGCAGCATGCGTTATTTATTACGGCAGACTTTGTCGTAGACGTAGCAGCTCGTCTCTCCCTCTAATTTTTCAAATGAGCGATAGGCCTTTCATCGTTCAGGATCCTAGCAGTGGACAACGCAATACTTCTCGTGCAGTGCGCAACTATCTAAGAGAAATGAACCAGTCAACTGGAAGTGCACAATATACAGTTTCTCAAGAAAGAAACACTACTATCTGAGTCTGCAAGCAGAAATGTACCGATAGGTCCTGAGCGAAAGAAAAAGCCTACAATGTCAGGACGTCTCAAAGATTCGGACCCGCGGTATACGTCTTTCCATGATGAAATGTAATTAACCATGATAGCGTAGTATTAAATATCGATGTTTGTAATGGAAACGACAATGCATTTAGCAGATTGTTTTATATACTGTCAAACTTGAATGTCTTTAAATTCTCAATAAAGTTCTCTGATTCTTTTCGTCGCTAATTAACACATGCCCACACCCCAACATGACAAAGAAAAATGACAGCGGTAAACTTTCATCGCGTCTCTTGCTTACTAATCTTGTACTTGTTTTTCAAAATAAAATGTACTTTAGAACTGGACGGTCCCGTTAATGATGTATGTTACTAAGATGGTGCCTGTTCAATAAACATTGATAGATGCATGTCTTTTTTTTTTTTTTTTTTTTTTTTTAAATACACTAAGTCAAAAATGATCAAACCTAAAAAATCCAAAAAATATATTCACTATTTTCGATGACTTGTTTGTTCTTTTGGCAAACAGGATTATATTTATTCAAATCTTATTCTGTTACGTAACGAATGATCCCAACAGCTTTAAGGTATTTCCCTCGTGTGGAAAAAAAAATATATATATACGGCCTAAATCATCCACAATCAAAGTACAGTCATAATTTTGAAATAGCTATCGTCTTGGATTACATCACAACGAAAATTAAAGTATGATTCTTGATCAAGGATGACTCAACCTGCTAGAACCACCTTGCGTGATTCTGAAATTTCAATTTCAGAATCGCGACCCCTAAAACCTAAACGTTGATGTGGGTAATTTGACCACGTCATTCAGTGTATACTTCTGTGTATGTATTGGTAATACCCTATTAAAATTCTCATGTTCTCTTTACATAACATCTGTATCAGGGGTCGTTCTTTCCAATATGTACTATCTAGCGCTTTCGAAGAAACAGGGACCTAAAAAATATTCAAATAAATTCAACGATTTTTATTAAAACAATAAAATTCTACAAATTAGAATAATATAAAAAAAATTATTCGGATTTTTCTGTTCGCAATATCACTATCATCGCCATCAAAGTTCGTACTACAAGTAAGTTAGCGATGGAACAAGAGTTGTGAAATAATGCTTTCAAATTTCTTTAAAACAAATTAGATTTAACGCAAGGCGATGTTGATATGATTTGTACAAAAGTGTATAATGTATATTTAAAAATTTCTGTACACCCCACTAGCTGTACAGGGGGTGAACTTTTGTTAATAAAATTATGATCTAGAGAGCCGCGAAAGGCTACGAACCCCACTGTGGTCCTGACACTAAGTCAGAATTCAATGAATTTTGAATTCAATGAATTCAAAATACAAAGACTAGAAATTAATTGAAAGATGGACTTCACATGTTAACCATAAAAAAAAATTGAATATGATATTTTAATAAAATTTAGGATCTGTAAATAAATTGAAAGAGGCGGAGTCAAATAGTGTAATTGTAATGACTTAGTATTAGGGCAAATAATGCAAGAAAGCCAAGCTCGTATCATCCAACAACAGAAAACCTACCTAATTCACTCGTCCATTCCCTTCATTAATTTGTGTAGTTCTTCCTTGAATTTATTCAAACTACACATTTCCACAACAATAGATTGAAGTTTGTTCCAACAATCATCTGTGTGAAGGCGAACTCTCGGACATAAGTCCTGCTCTTATAACCATTTTTCGTCAATTAGTATGTGTGTGTAGCCTCAAAAAGAGGAAGAATGGCAACATTGAACTTACTCAATCCATTCAAGGCCTTAAACACTTCAATCAGACCACCTCGCAGGTGCTAGTGTCCATGCACCGCAATTTACAGAACGGAAGCCTTTCTGGAGAAGATTACCCTTTTGTTCCCTTCACCAATCTGGATGCCCTTCTCTGCCTGTTCCAGCAGCTCTATATCCATCTTAAATAAGGCCGACAGACCTGTATACATTGGTTAGATGCCATAGTCATGGCCTTTGTACAAAGAGATAATCGCCTCCTTATCCCTGCTAGCAGAATTTTTGTATATGATTGACAAAACCCGCATGAGTGCTGGCATCCTGTGTGCTTCATACCAGAATGTACAATTATCCCAAAGTCTTTCGTTTCAGATTAACATCCATATAACATGTTAACGAAGCGTGGGCGCAACGGAATAGCCGTTCCTTAGCAGAAACGAAATCCACTGCAATTCATTTCTGTAAAAAAAAAAAAAAAAAAAAACGGAAATTACATCCGGATCCTGAAATATATTTAAAAAACAACAGGATTTCTCCTACCAACAATTTTCATTTATTGGGTATACACTATGCTGCCACTTTATTAGGTACAATTACCTATTAGCGTGTTGAGCCTCCTTCAGCCTTCAATACAGCCTGAATTCGTCTAGGCATGGATTGAACAAGATGCTGAAAATGTTGTGCAGGAATGTAGTACCATGCAGACATGTGTGTCAGGCAGTTAGTAGTATTAGTAATGGCCGCATGGTGCAAGGCTTATGCTGCACCAGCCAAAAAAAAAAAAAAAAAAAAAATTAAGAAAAGGAAATTAAACCTATCATTCTATGCGTTTTCCTCACCCGAAGGTATTTGGTACAATTACCTATTAGCGTGTTTAGCCTTCAAAAACCTTCCCCAAACTATTCAGATAACCTTCGAATTTCCCCAAACTGTCAGCCTCTACCATCCATGTAGCCAACTTATTCCAGTAATCTAACTCGCTGGCTAAAATAAAACTTCCTGCAGTCCAATCTGAACATCTCCCCGCGTAACTTGAATTTATGTCCCCTAGTTCTAGCATCATCAGTTCCTTTAGATTCGACGGAGGTGTAGGCTTGCAGGGAACAGCCCTTTCCAGCTCATCCGAATGATGTTCACTAGGACTGAGCGGGCCATTTCAGCAAACAGAAATCACTCTTGTTCCTGGAACCAATCCATAGTGATTCGGGCTTTGTGCAGCGGTGCATTATCCTGCTGGGAGTAACCATCTGACTGAGGATAAACTGTCAACATGAACGGATGTCTTGGTCAGCAACGATGTTTAGGTACGATGTGGCATTTATACGTGACTCTATGGGTATCAAAGGACCCAACGTGTGCCAAGAAAACATTCCCCATACCATAACACTGCCCCCACCTTGCACAGTAGTCGTCAGACGTGATAGGTCCATGGATTCATGTTGTTTTTGCTAAATTCTGAGCCTTCCTGCAACATGATGCACCAGGAACTTCGACTCATCAGACCAAACTGTTTTTCCAATCCTCGATAGTCCAGTGCTGGTTTTGCTGTGCCCACTGAAGGCGTGCTCTCTTGTTATTCATTGATAACAAAGGTACGCGATGTGGCCGTCGGCTGTTGTAGCTGATTCGCGACAAAGTGTGACTAGTTGTCCGTTGCGATATTTTGTTCTGCGCACCAAGGTTGTATTCTGACGTGATGTGCGACATTGTGGCCCGTCTGTTTTCTTGCACAATTCTAGCCATCCTCCTCTGACCTCTCTCTTCGACAAGCGATTTTCTTCCACAGGAGTGCCGTTGAGAGGAAGTTTTCTGTTCGTTGCACCATTCTCGATACACCCTTGACACTGTGGTGCGTGAAAAGTTCAGAACTGCCGTTTCAAAGATGCTTTGTCCAGCGCGTCTTGCGCCTACTACCATGCCAAGTTCGAAGTCCGTTAGATCACTCCTTTTCCACACATTTCTACGGTTTGTACGCTTAACTGATACTAGAAAGGTTGTTTAGCTGCATTTATATCCACAACTGTGGTCATGTGACTTGAAACGTTTGGGACAAACCATTTGTGTACACAGGTGTTCCTAATAAAGTGGCAGCACAGTATATATCTAGATAACAATCTTTGTTTTCTACACATACGGTTCTACGCTTCGGACTGCGTGTCTAAAAAAAATTTAACATCTTAACAGCAGTATCCGCTAAGTCCTGGGCTGCTGTATTTCCTCTCACAGCTCTATAAAATTTTAATACAGTACTGCTTAGATAATGGACTACCTGTCTATGACGCGGCAAGGAACAGTTATTTATTACGTCCCAATACTATTCAGCATAATGCTCTAAGGATATTTATTATTGTCTAAGGTGGCACCTAGACTTCCGTCTATCTCCACCTGATAAACTGAATTTGTGCAGAACCTCTGCGAAACAGTCCTGTATGGCAGGCCTCTTCGCCACCAGGGAGCAGCTGGCACCTGGACAGCTGCATTAGGGAGCACCTGGACAGCTGCTCCCTAATGGCCGCCCATACTCATTTGGTACTGGGCCTGGTCTACTATTTTAACAGTGCAAAATGCACCAAAATCCCGCACCTAGGCAAGGAACAGTTATTTATTACGTCCGAATACTATTCAGCATAATGCTCTAAGGATACATGGACATGTGTTTATGTAAGGGAGGGCTCCTAGAAAGTCAGTTCAACTCTGCCTCGTATCTCTGTGAAGAACAGTATCACTACAAATGGGCCAGATATGTGTGTGTGTATTCTGTTCTGGCCACTTGGAAACCCAGAAGCATCAGTCACCTGGACAGATGATTCTAGGTACTCGTGCACACCACGGGAGGGTGGGCCAGTTCCAGTAGATGAGACACCTATGGTCTCAGAGTATGAGCAAAAAAAAAAATTTCCTTCTCTGGGGCCTACTCCAGAGGGAAAGAAATAAATAAAAAAACCCGAAAGGAAGAGAAAGAAAAGAATAAAAATAAATAAGATAACAAAAAAATATATAATAAAATAAATATATATACTTAGTATATATATATCTATATATATATTGGTTTTTAGTATACATACATATATAAACCGAAAGGGGAGAAACCGAAGGGGGGGGGGAAGAAGAGGGATAAAGGAGAGTAGATCTCCCAGTTGTGCAACCAGTAAGAACGGCAGCATAAAAACACTTCGATGCCTTCAGCCAGATGGATGTGATCAACCTGGTATCACTGGAATCATACTTTTCCTTAGTTCAAACACTTCTTTAGCAAATACCTGGAGCACCCGAAACTTACTACAGTCTCTTAAAAAGTAGCTTCTTCTCCTGGAGCTATACTCTCAAGAATTTCTCGTATCGCTGTCCTGGTATTGTCATATATTCAACAATCATAGTATGTGCTGCCAGCCTTCCATGGCCCCGCAAAAACAAAGGTCCGTGTTGCTTAGTCCTAATGCATATAATTTCTCATTCATTGACCCGTGTCCCGTCAACAAAAATGACGACTGTAAACTAGGTGTAAACCAATTGCGAACCTTTTTATCATTCAGAAAAGTCACGTTCGGGATAAACAAGTTGGTCACTCTTCCAGTAGTTATGGTATCCCATCTTGTCTGCCATAAATTGATTATTTCATTCATATCTTTTCTTTTCGCCTCTACAGTCAGAGCGAATATTGATCGCGATACCAAAAAGTTCTGTAGGAATTTCCCTCTTAATACGAAAGCAAAAACCACGATACAATAAATGTAGATCCGAGGGTAGCGCGGCAGTAGACACCGTTCTGCACTCTTAGAATACCAAGAAGCATTTTGCGTTGTATGGAATTTAGTTTAGCCCGAAACTTGGCTATTTTAACTGTATGGAACCAGGCTTCTGCAGCGTACGTAGTTCTAGGAAGGAATACTGCCTTGTAATACAAAAACAGTGTTTTATGTGATAGGCCCCAGTCAGACTTCGAAATTCTAATGATAGCACCAGAAAATTTCCTGATTTTATTGCTTAAATATAATAAGTGCTGGTGAAATGATAACTTACTGTCCATAATAATTCCCAGGTATTTGGTATCAAGGACCATAGGTAATTGTACACCATTCAACTTGATATGAGGAGGTCGATTTATATCTAAAGCTGATTTAAATAACATCATTTTAGTTTTGTAAGGACTAATAGCAAGCTTATAGCTTTGAGCCCAAGAACTTAAGTCTGTCAGCACACTACTAGCTTTCTGTTCTAAGAGTGAACGAGATCGTCCTGCAATTATAATTGTCAGATCATCTGAAAATGCCATCACCTTACAATTAGGTGATGTGCGAACCAACCAATTCTGTAAGACTAGGTTCCAAATAAGGGGTCCCAAAACGGAGCCTTGAGGACACCCTTTCACAACCTGTTTTTGTCGCTCAAAGTGCTTGGACTTCACTAGTACATATCTATTTGAAAAGCATATATAATTCCTTGGAACAATCAGCGTTTCTTAACTGAGCCATCGCTGCCTCCCACCAAACTGTATCAAATGCCCCTTCGAAATCAACGTAGATTGCTAATTCATATTTTGATGTAGAGTTTTCAATATGCGTTCTAAATGCCACTAGACAATCTTCACAGGATTTCCAAGGAGTGAACCCATATTTCTGAGGCGACATCATATCCTGCTGCACTAGCATGTCGGTTACCCGTAATGCCATTAACCTTTCAAGAGTTTTACCAAGGTTTGCCAAAAGAACGATAGGGCGATATGATCTAAGGACAAAGTAAAGTGTAAAGTGTGTTTAGGGTCTAATGGCACCAGGGGGTTCCCCCATCTCCGTGTAGTCTACATTGTCGTGTGTTACAGAACACTGTAAAGGCCAGAGATTTAAAAGTGTATGGATATTGTTGGATGTAGTGTCGTGTACCGTTGTTCATCTGACTATTTAGCCGCTGGACCCCTACTGAGGCCCAACGTTGCCCACACTTAGTCCCGTGGAGGCAAGCTAGGTACACCAGTATTTTTAAATAAGTACTCTGGCAGGTCCTGCCACCTAATTTCCTGGGATTTCAGTGGCTAGGACAAAAAAAGGGGGGGGGGGAGTGCGCTACAGGTTGGGTCAGGCCAGAGGAGTTTTAAGTTATACAGTGTGGAATTAAAAATTTTGGGTGTAGGGGTAGGATAATTTTGACATGGGATGAACGCTGCTAATTGGAATGCTAGAGGGGGAGGGGAGACTGAAGGCTGGGGGGTGATAAACAGAAGTATAGGGTCGATAGAGTAGATGACCCCAAAATCAGTGAGGCAGGCCCATACCCCACCAGAAGGAAAGAGGGGGCGGCGGAGAGGAGACAAGGGAACCTTCACCTCTTCCCCGCCCGGACAGGGAAGAAACAAGACAGGGCCGTGCAAGGGAGAACGGGTTCAGGATGGCCACGTGGCATTGGCAGCAATGCTGCGTGAAGTCATAGTTGGCAGAGTCCAGTCCGAGAAGGTAAAATTCAAGTAGTGCAATCCTGGGACAGACAGGTCCCGTCAAGTGGTGAAGTCATTTCAGTAGTGAGCTGCATGAAGATATATTTGGTAGAGTCAATCCGAGAGGATCAAATCCTAGTAGTGTCTAAGGATAAGTATAAAGTGTAAAGTGTGTTTAGGGTTTAACGGCACCAGGGGTTTCCCCCATCTCCGTGTAGTCTACATTGTCGTGTGTTACAGAACACTGTAAAGGCCAGAGATTTAAAAGTGCATGGATATTGTTGGATGTAGTGCCGTGTACCGTTGTTAGTGTCTAAGGATATTATATTATTAAATTACTATATTAGGTTTACCGGTAAATGATTACATTAACCCGTATTCATGTCTGTAAATTGCGTGTGTTCACTGGTCGATTTGCCTGTTTGCTGGACGAAAACAACCGTTTCTTGGGAAAAAACCTTCCTATTCACCCCTGAGACCGACTGACTCAGCCACGGAGTGAAAATAGCCCTTTAAAGTTCCTCGCGTCATCGACGGGATTCGAAGCTGGCCCTTTTCCACCCGGTGTGGGGAGGACGGTGATGATACCACTGTGCTAGCCGCGCCGACTGTACTGCCTTAGATTTAATAAGTTTCTTGACCTCTCAACCTCCAGTTTAGCATTCATAATAACCTACAGGCTATCGTTACAATCTTGCGCAATTTCGCGGTTCACTTCCAGCCCGACAAGACGAATGTTATGGTATATTCGGTAAAGAAAAAAAAAAAAAAAATTGGAGTTATTTACAAGCAGTAATTAGGAAGTACCTGATATCTTCTGTCACTATCCACAAAGATCTGAGAACCGAGAACCTACTTTGATCCGAAACTGAGTTGTTTGCATGAATCCTCGAGTGGTTTATTTACCTAAGACGGGCAGTCAAACATAATGTGCTTTATATTGACAATAAGGACATTACGAGCCGGTATAATTCGTTTGTCTCTATATATATTGCAATACTATATATGCTGCGGATAACTTGTCCTCCCCTCCATACTTCAAAGGCCAATATTTCGTGGTAGAAATACTGGGCGTTAACATAAGCAACCAACACGATTTCCCAGAAAGGAGAACCACCTACAAGAGCCAACTGCTTAAAATACTAAAGTTGCTAATCAAACCTCGTCACAATGAGAACTAATTAAAATGTTAATAGACAAAAATACTGATTATCTGTGAATGGCTGATTCTTCCTCCATTTCCAAATTACTATAACATAATATTTAAAGGGGAATCATCTCAACATTTCGATTACTTTATTTAGTACTCAGATGGGAGGTGCACTCCCATCTGAGTACTAAATAAAGTGCTCCTATACGAGTTAATTTAGGAGAATGGATTTATTTTACTTTTATGATTATCTAAGGTTAAATATAACTTATTAGCACCCAAATTTTTCTCTAATTGTTCTGTTGATGATGGAGGAAAATCTCTAACTATACGAAACATACTCTACCTCCCTTGGTGTTCCGACAGAAAGAGATAAGAAGAAGAAGAATCCTGGAAAGTTTCGATGTCAACTCTCTAGGTACAAAATGTAATTCGCCACTTGTTCTTAAAACTTATGCTTCAAAGCTGTCATATTAGGTCTACCCGAGAACGACTCATCTGCATATATGTCTATAAATTGTGTGTTTCCAATTCGCGTGAAAATTTTCTCCTATTTAGCTAACTCTTAAAAAAAAGGTTGAGAAATTTCTCCATTCCAATTAACTTCGTATTATGCCTGCATCAACCCTTTATAAAGCGATGGAAAAATCCATCGACCGCCCTGTCACACAGTACACTAAAGATGCTAGTTCGAATTTGGTCAAAGAAGCTAGAAATTTTTATGGTATTTTTTTCACAATGTGACTGAGTTAGTCGTTCTAGAGTTGCAGGATTTTTATTCCGAAAAAGTCGGGTTTTCCTTCCAGCAAAGAAGCAAATCGATCACAGAACACACGTAATTTGTGTCCTTGTAGGTAGCACAGTTGGTATAATCACAGTCCTTCCCACACTGTGAGGAAAAGAGACCTGAGTAACTTTTATAAATAAATAAATACTGTACCCTTTATTGTACAACGAGAAAAATGAACACTACTATTCTACAAGTCCCTTCACAGCCAGAAGAAGGGGTGAATAACATATGGTAAATATATAATAAGAAAAAAAAAGCAAAACATATAAATAACGTAAAAGTTAACAATTATACAATACAAAATTGAGAAATTATACAATATGAAAACGAGACGTTTATACAAAAGAAAAAAAAAACATTTATACAATAATAGATTTCCTGTACTGAAGTAGGTAAGACTGATGAATCGTTTCACGATACTTTTTATCAGTGGAGAATCTACTAGGATCGCGGTCTAGTTCCAGAATGATGGAACGAAGTTGTTTAGGTAAGAACCTATTCGTTATGCAGTCTGTTGCCGTAACGTAAGTGCAGGTTTGACCTAAGTCAAGATGGTGGTACGCGCCAAGAACACTGCTCCCAGAAGTTTGACTCGAATATAACGCAGCGAACGTTTTCATCGTGAAGATGATTCTGCTGTGCTAAATGTGTTTAAAAGCCAGAATTCTGAGGAGTAGATTTTTTTTTTATATTCACAGGAGCTGCAGAAGATCAGATTTCGCTGTCGTAGAGGCCTGGTAGATAGACAGTGGTACGTAGCCGAGTGGTCAGGAGCGGGAGTGCAGTAGCACACGCTCTTTGAGTAGACCGGGGTTGAAGCCTCTGACTGCTAAATAGGGTCGATCTGCCAACCCCCACTGGACAGCGTGGCAGATTATGGTCCATTTCCCTTAGCATGAATTGCTGAGAAGGCTTCCATCCTGCAGTCGGTTGATAATGGCTGCAGTTTACCTTTTTTACCTTGTACGGATGAATTCCGCACCATGGAGTGTGATGAATTCGCACGTTAACATGAAGAAGTTGTGTTTTTGAGATTCTGCGAAGCTTTGCAAACCGTAACTGAACGGAAGGAGAGCTTGCTATAAAAAATAACCCCAAGATCTGTGTGCGTAAAAGTACATTTGGAATGGCTTTTTTTCCAGTGATGATCTGAGGAGTTGTTGGATCTGGTTTCAGGGAATAGACTACTTATGGGCCTTTATTTCATAACGTGGCTGAGTTAGTCGGTCTTAGGCGAAGATAGCATTTTCCCCCCTTAATTTCTGGCTTTTCTTGTAGCATACAGCACGTCGACTACAGAACACCGCAATTTACAGGCATATTATATGAACCGCAATATGACCTAAGTTTCTGATACACCTAAAACTCAATAATAACAACGCAATTTGCAGATACAGTATACTGACTCATAGCCTTAGTTTCTTTGTTCCTAAAGACACACTCGCTCAACCCTACTCTGCAAAAACAAGTGAAATATCAATATTTAAGCTGTTTAAATATTAATTTCGAATATATATATATATATATATATAAATATCACTTTCTTGAATGCTGATCTCCAGTTGGATGAAGAAAGCTTAATTAACTTTAACCTTTTATCTTTCGGAAACCCAGAAAAAAATACAAATAAACAAATAATGCAAAAAAAATACAAAATTTCGGGAAAAAATACAAATAAAGAATACTGTAGGTTTGTTTCAAAAAAATACCAGGAAACAAAACATCTCACAAGCATGGTTTTCAGCTTAATCTCCGTGGAATTAATTTCATATTTATAGATATAATAGGAGGTCTACACTCTGATCCCGGCAGACAACTTGTTGTAATTCGGATTTTAAAAATAAACTACATTTTCACTCTTGCTCTATGAGACGGAGCATTCTCATGCTGGACATATAGGAGCCTATTTTCATAGATCATCTAGAGGACGGGCTCTATAGATTTAAGTAAGAGAGAGACAGTCATAGAGAGACAGAGAGAGAAAGATATTATTGCTTGGCTGCATGCTGTGGTAGATATACGCAATCCAGGCAGAATGCCCTTCAAGACCAGAAGCCAAGGGTTCACAAAATGTCTGTAAAACTGCTCTATTATTAAATATCACACATCGAGATTTTGGGATCATGAACATCACATGTTTCCATGTAAGTAGGCGATAAAATTCGGGTTTGTACTTAGGAAACTGAAGGGCAATACAATAAATCTAATTAAATTAAGTTTCTATTAGTAGGTTAAATTAATAACTCTTAAGATTAACACGGGTTCCTTATAAATACAAACACATAACAGTTTTAAAATGCAAAAACGTTAATTATAGTTACAATCAAATTTATAATGTTTAAGTTAACTGAATTTCTTGGACGCATAAACATGTTTTCTATTAAAATAAATAGAAAATTCTTAAGAAGTTCTAGCAGTGCACTGGATACGCAAACATCATTCAGTTGCACCATCATTCCTTCTATCACATTCCTTCATTCATCAACTTTCCTTCTATCAGGGCAATTCTATTTAGCTCGGTGTCCAACAGCTGAATCGTTTAGGTGGGAAGAAAATTCTCCTGCAGGTGCAAGCTTTGGAGCTCAACCTGGGCTTGGACTTTGTTAGGAGTTTGAAGTCGTCCGTTTGAGCTTGATGTTTTCAAAGAGTACTCCGAGGACGACTTCAGAAAACACAAGCACTGGCCATTAATGTGGTAGAAGAACCGAGGATCATCAACAATGCTCAAGCATTGTTGATGACCCTGTAATTAGTTCAAAAGCATTTCCACATCTAAGCACGTTACTGCTATTTCTTATTTTTAATTAAATGCGGTTAGTACATTTCGTGGCAGTGGCCTATCAGCAAAAGCATAGTATATTTGCGCGAGTTAATGTGGAAGAATTTCGGCCCATGAGGGTAGCATATTGGATATAATCACCATCCTCTCCCCACGCCTGGTGGAAACGGTTTGAGTTCGAGTACGGTAAATGACGCAAGGAATTTTTATCGACTTCTTTTCACAACGTGGCTGAATTAGGCGGTCTCAGGCGAGTGATGTCGGTCCCATGCAATTCTCCTATATATTCATTCCTAAAAGTTGCTTCCAGAAACTAAGGTTTTTCATCCAGCAAACGGAACGCACGCAATATATATTGATGACTCATTGCCTTAGTTACTTTGTAGCTTAACACACACACACACACCACTGGAAGAATTTCGTTTTTAAAGGTTGCTAGCAAAGATTTCTTTAGTAATTTGAATAAACAGCATGAGCAAGATATTTCCCTATAATAATTGACTGGCTCCAAGTTACTTATTCAATATAGGCCGAGATCTCATGGAAAACATCCCTTATAATCCAAATGGCTCTAAATTCATTTGTGAATTTATTTTCATGTGGGAATCCGTCTAATTGGAGGAGAATATTGTGTACAGTAATTAGAATCCAGAGGCCCAAACAGTTTATAGTCCTTCAAGAAAACTATAACATCAGCGGCCATTTTTTGAAAATTTCAGCTTTGGGACTCTGACATATACCAGGCAGATAATGCTGGAGTATCTTCTACACACCGGGTGGAAAAGGTCTGGGTTCGTATCTCGTCAGTAGCAAAAAAAAAAAAAAAAAGAAAAAAAATTTTCTCCCAGGAACTAGGGTTTTTCGTCCAAATCAACCACACATTTGGACGAAATCGACTACAGAATACACCAATTTACGGAATAATATACTGACATCGTAATATTTGATATTGAACAAACTGATCTGGATATTTTAGGAAGAATTGCAAATGAATGTAACTTGAGAAGAACTACTGCGCCATATTGTGTGACCGTGAGGTAATAACGTTTTCATTCTTTTCCATCCAATCAATTGCAAGACAGAAAAAAATATTTTTTACTAATTATTATTAATTTATTTATTTACCATTTGCAAAATTAAATAAATAAAAGGAACTATAATGTTATAATTGTAGGATGTGTATTTAATGAACTTTTCTTATTGCTTATTACATACAGATATTTTTCTTTTATTTTTCTTACGGACCACTCTCCTGCCTGGTTATATTTCTTTAAGTTATGCGACATGCAAATTATATCCCATCTAACCTTGGAATTGCTGTTATAAGTAGGCCCACAGAAAACACTTACTTTCGCTGTAGTTGCCTTGGGGTTTGTTCTATCGTTTTTGTAAGGTATTTATACTTCAATTATTTCAGTGGCTTGTTTGTTTAAGTTAGGAAATATTATTTTGAAGATTTCTTTAGAGGAATATGTTTATCAATCTGGTAATATTGACAAATTAATCGTTTTAACTAGTTCCTCCCCAGCTTTTTTTTTTTTTTTTTTTAATCTTTGAGACCTCGTGGAAAGGCGTTCTTATACTGAAATAAAATCAGAGTCGATGTCAATACTTAATGTAAATTTGGGGTGGAAAAAACAAGCAATTTAAATAGAAAATTGGACTAATATTCTGTTGCTTGTTAGCACGCCTGATTTCTTAACATGTCCTTGTTAGTCTGCTAAGTTTCTGGATTTATTAATGGAGACTATGTCAATAATCAAACTTACTTGATTATAACAAATGATATGGCTGGAGTTTAAATTGACCAACTAAAGATTACTTTAAAAGCTTGAATAAGCGTTGCTTGTTTAAATGTTTGCTATTGAGTTGAGCCAGTTCGAAGTCCACTCGTCTTCTAGGCCCTTAAACGATTCCTCTCCTCTTAAAGAGGGGGGGAATCCTTCTACTCTTTCCTTGTACTTGTGATTCTCTGATCGTACGGATAAATTCTGAATTGTAAGTGGTGTCACTGAGCAAATACAGCAGTACCTTCTTGAAAAAGGTGAGGCCAGATCTGCGAGCAACACTAATCAGGACCGTAAAGCCTTTCTCGGATTGTTATGAATTTAATTTCTTGCATGTTAAGCCCATTGCATTTCAATGATTGATACATATTAGTGTAATTCATTATGCTCATTGAATTATTTTTGCAAATTTATTTACTGCAAATACACCGGTGGGTAGTTAATAGTTCTACATGAGGTTAATAGCGGTTTTTAAGAGCATAGCGCTTTTCGACAGCGTATTTTAGTTAGACGATCACGGTGAAATTAACTGAGGGGGGAAACTATGACAGATAGCAGTTTTGTTGTGTCCACCCACCTAGTGTAATGTAACTTGTTTTGTGCGTGTGCTGTTCGTAGGTTTCTTTGTTTTGGCACAATCGGTGTTTACAGTTGTATTAAAATATCGAATAGTTACAACCACCTTCATTTAGTAGTCAGAAAGTACTTTACTTTACTAAACCTAGAGATTAAACATCTTAATTTTTACGAATTGTATCGAAATTTAAATTAAATACCCACAACTTTATGAAAACAAACGGGAAAAAGTGTAATAAGAAACTATCAAATTAGTTGCCCATTAATTATTCTGATGTCCTAAGAAAACTTGCTGTGGCGGTCTGTCGGATTGCAAACAGCACTGAAAAAATTATTACACAATCAGTCAGGGTTAAATTAACAAAAATGCTGTTCAACAGATGGTCGAAAATTAAAACCGCAATCGATAAAATAAAATGCCAAAGTGGGAAATTTGAGTCTGTCTGAGAGACAGCGTCGTACTAGTTAAAAAGGATGGTAGGGGCATTAGCCACTTCTCCAGGAAGGAGAGACTTAAATATTTTGAGGATCATATCTAGTTCTTTCACGTGATCTCTCCTTAAGGACCAGCTTCACCCTTACTAGGGAAAGTAAGGTAATTTCATTTTGTTGTGTTATTTGAATTTCCATAGTCTCTCATCACAATAGGAATCATGACAGGATTATTCACTAAATATACTACCAACTATGCTGCTTAGCCATTGACATCGTTCATTTTTGCTATTGTATCGAGCTGACATATACTTAAATTTTTACTTTATTTGTGGAATGGAGGGCACAATCAAGTTCTTTGTATTGTATGAGCGTCTAATTTTTCAGGAGATCTTGGTCAAAGCCTGTAGTTTCTATCAATATAGATAGTTTATTCGATTACTCAGCCAAACGCATTCTTTGCCAATTTAGACATGCAAAATATCAATAGTAATGTTAACTTTTATAGTAGATAAATTGATATCATCTTTACAATAACTAAAATCTAACTCGCAGCACTTGAATAGTTTATTGCTCATTCATATTTATTAAAAATTGTTTCCTTTTATAGGATAAGGATGGAATTCAGACAAGAAATGCCATTAGTGGACGGTCCCGAAAGGCGCAACTTCAACGAAAGGCTCACCGTTAAATTTTTACATTTGTTCATCATTGGCGCCGTACTCATAATTCCCAATGTCCTTGTGTACAATTATGCAAAGGACAGCATAAATGACTCGCTAGTTTCTACTAGTGCTGTAGCTGCTTTCTACATCACTGCATGCTACGCTTATTATTGCACTGATTTATGCAAACGTTGTTTCCCATTTCTATTTCGTCGAAGAACATCATCTCGTTCAGCGTATGGTACATTTAGCTCGTCTAGGGAGCTTGATAATACACGGTCCTCTCAGGACGGCCAGGGTCCTGAAAGCGATCAACAAGATGACTCTGGGAAGAAAGCACTTAGCGATTCTCTGGGAAACGTAGCAGCAGAAAGTACACCATCAGAATCCATTGAGACAGAAACTTTCCAAGTAAGTACTTCTGGGTCACCAAAAGGGATACGTGAGGAGACGACAGCAGTTACAATACCTACCCACCAAAGAATGGACGATCAACAGAAGATAGAAATTCCTGGCGATCAACAGAAGATTGAACCTTGAGTATTTTCCCATGAATTTTTAAGTTTAAACATGGTTTTCATGAAATCGTTACTATAGTTAATCAGGCTGGTCTTTATAAGATTGCCTTTACTTTTAAATGCTTACTAGGTGTTTTAAGAGTAATTGCTTACTTTTTTTTTATACTGTAAGTAAATTTAACTAAAGATTCATTTTTAAGAACTGTATTTACTTTGCTTAATCTCGTTACTGAGTTTTGAATGCTAATTTACACTGTTTTTGAAATAAAGTTCACTGTAGACTGCTAACTTGTCTCAATTGCAATGCGGAACTGGAACCAGTTTACCTACTGATAACACGAACGAATCGGCTGCTGCTTTTTTGCTAACTGAATTGCCATAGAATTTTTAATGCGGAACTTTTTCCTCCTATACACAACACCCGTTTCAATTTCCCTACTCCCTTGCGTTTCTTAACTTTGTAAAAACTAATACTAACTAGTAAGATAAGATCTAAATCTTTAGAAAATTCCCCGGAATTAACGTATTTTAAGGTTTGGTGCAGGAAGTCTTAAGGGGAAAAAAGCAGCACTTAAATTACAATAGTTAAGAGGCAGTATAAGTCACATGGCCATCGTGAATGAAGTCATTTAGGCGTTGATGGCTGCAGAGACCCGACTCATTTAACCTGGCATTGAGTTAATTGAAAGGAATTTCCGAATTTTTTTCAGAAAAATGCTTAAATGCTGCGCTTTTCATCACCTCAAGCTGTAAGTTTTAATTAACACTTAACTGGGTGTTATGGTTAAAAGCTGGCTTTCATTCCAAAAGACAATTTGTCTGCAGTACAACAGGAAATTAATGTGATGCGTCAATACATCATTACAAGCGAGGTAGGCCGAAAAGTAACATTGGTTTTGACTTAGCTCCGCAGTTTTCTATCCCCCAACAGAGAAAGGTGGTGAGTTCTGAAGGAACTTGTGCATCAAAGACTCAAAATTGCTGATAATTCCAGTTAGGCTGAGGTCGTATCAGCGTTCGCCTGATGACGATAAGTGAGGAGAGAAATTTTTTTTTTCCATCCTCGTGTTTTTACGTTATTTAGTCTCGTCTGTCGAGTCTACACGTTCTTTCTTCATAGATTTTCAACGTAAAAATCTGAGTAAAAAGGCATGCGAACCTCTGAATCGTAATTGATTAATACCATTACGATTTTTATTAACGTAGTATAACTTTTTTTTTTGGCGAAGTACAAGTGGAAAAACCCTCTGTACCAGGTCCTGCCACTAGCATATTCAACGTCTTTTACATTTAGGAGTCATCGGCAGGCGTTGAAAACGTTATTAATTTTCAGATATTAATAAAATTCATGGATAAAATAAATTTTATTAATTATCAGAAATAATTCAATCTGAAAGTCTTGTGTGTTATGACTAAAGTAGGATATATAATTTTTACATTGAAGAGTTCACGACTAAATACATCTATAGTTCCGTTACGTGTAGTATTTATCGAAAGATCTGACATGTCCGAATTCAGTGTTTTCATAAGTGTGCACAGCTGTTTTCCAGCTTCAGTTAGGTTGTAAAGAAAAACAATTACGTTCAATCCGAAAACACCAGGTGATTTGAAACCAGCTGCGTTTCCCAGTTTTCGAAATTTTTTTTTTTTTGTTTTAAAATAATATTTGTGTTCCTAAATTCATTGTATTTCCAATACCCTACGATCACATCTCGTTTCTTGTGACAATTTCATTGTTTATATTTTCTACTATCCTTCAAAAACTACTCAAAGGTTTGAAAGTTTCCTCTAGAATAGAACTAAGATGAAACTCCAACATTATTAAATTTCTTCCAGTAGAACTTGTTGCCATCATACAATGCAGATTACAATAATTCGCTTCTGGCCGAAGATCACGTCACTTCCGTGACGGTTTTCCGCTCCAATCTTTTTGGAATAACTCCAGTAAACGTTTTTTTAACTGTAAAAACAAATTGCGCATTTTGTGCTACAAGAAGCTCTGTAGTTCATTGCCGATGCAATCTACGTGTAGCTTGCGCTGCGGCAATGTCTGTAGCGGCTACACAGTGGATTTTTGAATTGCGAGCTCCTTCCTATGCAAATTTCGTTGACAATCTTAATATAATTAACACCTGTGCACAAGTGGCTTTAAGTGTGAACAGTTGGCTTAACCGCGGTTTGCGGTGAATGCATGCCAATGAGCTACATATACTTGGCCTACTTTCGTTTCACGTTTTAGCCAATTTAACTTACACAAGTGTTTTATTTAACAAATCAGTTCATTGACCCTATAAATATGGTCTGTATCCCTTACACGGCCATTCAGCCAGAAGAGCGATCCGTAACACAATTGTTTACATTCCATCTAAACAAACTAAGTTTACATTATATATGATAAATATAAATCATTTTTAACAATCAGTCAACTTACATCAATAACAGCCACAAATATGAAATATTTACGAATTTCAGTAGTCGATTTAACATTAAACAAATTTAGGTAGAGCTTTTTCAGTGGGAATAGATGTCAGAGCTCCATCCACGTGAAAGTTTCTTTGTTCTGTATCCTTTTGAGTCACAGAACTTGTCCAGATCAATCGCTAGCCTGCTGATCAGCTGGATAGTGTTTCCGGGGTACATAGCACTTAGGCTACCTAGATTGTCAGATTGTCTAACCCTGTTTGAAAGGGAAGCCGAGGGTCCGTCTGGCAGAGTCCTACCGATGTCGTCCATTCTGGAGGCATCTATGCGTCCGGTTATGAGTTTAGTAAGTGTTAGAATATTTTGTGCAGCAATCTGTTGTTTCCACGGCCTCACGTCTAAATTTGAGTAGAGCACCGATCTAAAGATGTTAAGCCATTTAAGGATCCACTACTCTACCCCGAGAAATTTGATAGTTTTGGGCGCTGAGGACCAGATGGAGGAATGGAATGGGATAAAGGCAGCGTTGGATATATCGTATGATTAGCTGAGGATTATGTATTCCTGTGAGCTCTTGGCGTAGCAGCCACATTTCTGCCGCGGTCTTCGTTTTGGTGGCGCTTAGATGCTGCTGAAATGTAAGGCTCTCATCCCACGTTAAGTCCTTATGTGAGATGACTTTGCTACAGGTTCACCGCGATACATATTTGCATGTTGTTCCTTAACCTTTTGTTTGTAAAGGTCGTTTGGGCCGATTTAGCCTGATTTAAATTCTAGACTGATTAAATCTAGATAAATTTCTAGTTGTATTTTTTGATTGGCCAGTTTATTGATGGTAGCTGTTTGATTAGGATTAGATGTTGTTCCGGAATCCACAGCTGATGGCGATCGGCCTGTAGTCCTTCGGATGCTTACGTTTCAGCACTGGGCACACAAAGTAGGTGTTCCAGATTTCTGTGGGATCTGCGCTAGTGGTGATTTGATTGAAAATATGCACCAGAATATCAACAATGTAAACGCTGCATATTTTCACAATGAACAGTGGAAACCCGCCTACTGACTTCAGCGGTAGCTTCTTTATGATCTCGATCAGTTGGTCTCTCGAGATAGCAAAATTTGAGAATACTGGTCCTACCACTGGAAAGACGGACTGATTGGGCTGCTCGAAGGTCAGTTTTGACCCTTCTAGGAAGGTCTTCTCTTTCATTGTAGCCAGATTTGGCGTAAACGCGCGTATTCTTTTTGTGTGTCGCCTCTTGTCGGTAATCAGCCTCCTGTGAGCTATTCTTTTTGTTTTAAAAATAAAGCTCTTTATATGTGATGACATCTTGTTGATTATTCATCCTTTGCCATCGTCGGTAGGCCTTTTTCTTGCGATGAAAAGCGGGTTTGATGTCTGAATTGAACCATGGGGACGTTCTTTATGTTTGTTATCCGAACTTCGTTTGATGCCCCAGCCAGCGCTTCTTGTTTAAGTTCTTGAGATAAGCAGGATAAAGCTTTTCTCGGAGTGAGGGTATATAGATTCTGCCAGTTAAACTCCGTTAGGCGTTTAAGAATTGTTTCAGATACTTGACTGAAAAGATTGCTTTTGACGTTGTTTGCCTTTTAGATTGGAGTGGTATGCTGCATCTATTGTTTGGATCAAGGAGAATTTGCATGCAATGGGGATGTGGTCTGATCGGAACTTAAAGAAGGGTGGCATGATATGCATGGTGTCCAAATTGTGATAAAGTAGATCTAAGGTATTATCGCCTCTAGTTGGGGTATCTACAACTTGTACGAGCTCTACCGTACGAAGGATAGAATCAAGGTCACTTCTAGCATCTTGCTCTTTTGACAGTGGCATATTAAGGTCTCCTTTGACAACTGTAGGGATTCCTGATTCAAGGTTACAGATAAACTGTGTGGAGTTCCAACCTCGTGTCTTCAGTATGGTCTGGGAATAGGTAGACTACATACACTTGCACTTTGTCTCCTTGGCTAAATTTACACACAAGGCCTCAAAGTTATCCGTCTGGCTGTATTTTATTTTCCCAACCAAAAAGTCATCTTTATGGAATAAGGTTACACCCCCACCTCTCCTGGAGCTTGTCGAGTTGAATAGAGCGTTGTACTGCATGTGTCTGGCGATAATTTCCAGCTGGTTCCCCTCAAGGAGCCATGTTTCTGTAATGCAAATTATATCGAACTCATCTAGATGTAGGAGAGACTGTAATGTCTCATTTGTTCACAAGGCTTCTGACATTTCGCATAAACAATTTCATTGGTATGTAGCCAATGGTTGTGCTAGTCATTTCTGTTGGTTGCTATGCAGATGGCTGCTCATGCTTCTGGGAGTAGGAGATTGATAGTTCCTGTCCAAATAGGCCTTGACCAGGGTTCCTGGGGCCACCGCTTGAAGTCTAGCACAATACGTTGTTTGTCAGGGGCACATGAGATGATGGAGGCATAAGTTGGATGTCTCGTTTTCAAGGCTCTTACTTCCGCCTGTACTCCATATTCGAGATCAAACAGGGACTTGATATCAGACCCCTTCGTGGACGGATTTAGTCGTGACAAACACTTTCTCCTAGTTTGAACAGCGGCAATATTGTAGGCTAGGGTGGGATGCAGGACCTGAGCTGGAGCGGCGCTATCTTTATTGTTTCATTTCCAACGAGTTGATGATCTCTCAGTATTGGGGATCTACCCTGTTCAGTCCTATTTGCCAGTCTTATTTGAGGAACCTGTGTGGTTTTAGTTACTTAATTTTGGAGAATCTGAGGGCAGGCGTTTTCTCTTGCATTGGTTACCTGCATGGTTGCAACCTGTGCATAGGAAGAATTTATGCTTGAGGAGCACGGGACTACCGATTTATTTTTAGTTGATTCTGGATCGCAATGCTCTTTTTGTTCTAGGCTCATCTGGTTGCCATTACCTGAGATATTATGACCAAGACTATCTTTGGTCTGTGGAGGACAAGGTTGCTGAATTGCTGGCACCCAGTTATCACCTGGCACTGCTTGTTGTGGAGGGTCAGTCAGGAACAAATCTGCTACGTTTTTCTGCTTTCTGGAAGTTTGGGGTTTCTGAGGGCTGTATACAGCATGTTGTGGCTGATCTCTGCCAGAGATGCGGAAAGGGCCCCATTTGGAGAAGCACACCTCAGAATGAGGTTGAGAGTTGGTTGTCCCCCTCTCCCGGTTAGATCCTATATGATTTTGCTTCTTATATTAAGGCTAGTTACCGCGATTTGCACAGGAACTTAGTCGCTGTGTAACTGCCTTATCGGTTTTTCTCTTATATATTACTTGTAACCTGCAGCCAAAAACGTTTTCTCTAACTAATGCAAAATCAGCCAGAATTATTTTTTTCAGCAAAAATGATTTTTGGGAAACTTGCCACACTTTTTTTTTTTGTGCAGGCTATCAGTCCAGCTCATTTTGTTGTAAATTGCGTGTTTCACAGTCCGTTTGTTTTGCCGGATGGAAAGGGAAAGTTTCTCACCCGATACAGCATAACCTAACAACGGTGCGAAAGCCCTCATGGGTGCATCGCTACCCAATGAGGTGTCTGAGGAAGGACTTGAGTTCGAATCCCGTTAAGAGCTTTTTTTACACAACGTGGCTGCTTTAGTCGGGCGAGGGTAGCATGGATTTCTCGTGCAGGGAACAGCAAGTCCACCAGAAATCATATTCAATTCGGACATATACGACGCAAAGTGGTCTGAGACACAGATGCAACTTAAAAAAAAAAAAAAAAATCGATGCGATGCGAAAAGCACAATTTCTTCAGTTTTGGCTGCACTCAAATCAGTCTTTCCACAATGTGGGCATACACAGTATAAACACTGCTTGTTGCGAGGGTGTAGTAATAGTAGTCTGATGTTGAGAAAAGACATACTTAGAGTATTCGATGAAATTGAAGAGGTCAAATTGATTTCCAGAAAGATTCTTTTCCTTTTCAGCTGCGATTAGCGGAAAGCAGGTTAATCCAAATCCACCAGGAGACAAGACCTTGAAGAAGCTTTGACGTCATTGAAGTTAGCCGATCTTTTGATCCAACACCCAGAAATATTGAAAAGGTGATTGATCGTTAAATGCTGATGAAACATATTTTCACATAATTGCTATTTCTTAAACAACAAAAAATATTCCTGCTAAACTTGCATTGGAGATAATTTGAAATAAATGTACTTAATGACTGAATTTTGAAAGCCTTCATTTCTGAGGTCACGATGCATTTGCTTTTAAACTTGTACTTGGAATAATTAACGAATAAAAAGGTATCCACGATGATCTTTTATTGCTTCTAGTGAACTGCACTGGAAATGGCATTACATGACGCAAATTGAGTTGCAAATGGTAGAGGTGTAGTGAGGTCAGCTAAGAATGCTTGGTTGCTCTATATGTATAGATGGCGTTGTCTCATCTGGTAATAACGATGCACTCAAGATAGTAGGTACCGATATATACAGCCCGATCTTCGTTTATCTTTCCATTCTTGCTTTCGCGAAGCGCACTCTACATTTCAGTGTTTAAAAATTTGACTACAAAACAAAAAAAAAAAAAATCGAACTTCTGAATTCCGTAATTTTGGCCATTGTATTCAGAATTAATGAGGTTTTTTTCTGTATAATGAATGATCGAGGGCGGCGGCTGTAGCACGTACAGTTCAGGTCACGGTGGTTTCAAGCATAGGTGAATGTTAATATGGCGACTTTCCTTGTATTCTCTCTCTTGTGAACTCTTTTGATCATGCGGTCTTCCTAGATTATAAATAACTTACTTTTAGCTAGTATGACTTCATCAATCTTTAATCCTAGATGTTTCATATAGTGACACCTAATGTTGTAACGTTTCTACCAAAATTCCTGTTTGATAGTCTCTTATGTACTTCATAAGACACGCATGTGAAATTCTACTTGGTTTTGCATAAAATTAATCAACATACATTTTTGAAGTTAAACTTTTGATTTTCCGTTGGGTTTGTAATTATTCGTTGTGTGAAATATTTTCATTATGTACGAGGGCTTGCAAAACAATCAGGGTTCTTGACGAAACACTATTATAGTCATTATTGGTTCAAATAGTGTTTACAAACTTCCTTCTAAGCAGTTTGCCAGAGATTAGCATATTACAGGACGATGCTTAATACACAAAATACCTATAGGAAGGAAAATAACGTACATTGGTGTATTAGGGTTGGCCTATGTTATTCACCACACCAAAGTTCCCTAAGAAGAAAGCACAGAAATTAAAGAAAAATTTAGTTTATTTGAAAGAACAACAACGCAAAGAGTTTCATAGATTCATTAATATGCTTCCCGATTGGTTCCATTTATGGCCTGTGGGTCGAAACGATATTCAATTTCACGCCTGTCATTGTCCAGCTTCCTCATTCATTTCCCTTTCTGGTGGGAGTAACGCTACCCGTTTCTTGAGACAACTTCAACTGCTGCTGAATGGACGGTCGTCCATGCGCTTGTTTCCCATATTCCAACTAGTAGTGTTTTGTAACAACACATTTAAATTCCCATTACCAAACCGCGCACATCACTTTCTGTTGGGGAAACGTAATTTTGAAATTGAAATGTTTCTGCCCCGCCAACTAGCGATTACGTTACTTGCTGGAGAGCTATGGAACCTTTTCGGCTTCTTTAAAATGAAACTAACACTAGTCATGTGTCTTTATCTAGTGCACTTCTCTTTTAACAGCGATTTATAATGGAGCTCGTAACGGAATTAAACGTGATTCCATGGTTCTAGGGAAGCAGTATGAAGAGATAAAGGTTAGGTCCCTGGGTCATCCTTCCGCAGAACGAAGCGCTGAAGCATCTTATAGCACTGAGATGGGACAGCTGTTCACATCGAATGAGAAGCTAGTCAGAAGCCAGTCGACATGTCAAACATCAAGCACGAAGGAGTAGCTTGGTTTCGTGCTTGATGCAACGAAGTCATTATGTCCACTCTAGAAGGATCTGATATATCTTTGTCATTCAAGCTGGAAAACCATAGGCCAGGTGGAGCAGTGTAATTATAATAAATGGGTGGAACTCCCTATTCGTTAGAATGGGTTTCTCTGTTCCCGGATAATGACAGTGGGTTACGAAGGAACATAAAGTCATATTATTTGTACAGCTAATCACCAATTTTTCCACCGACTCGTTACAAGTCAGAGAAATATTTTATGTGGAGGTCCGAGTCATTTCTTGTATTCTTTTAGTGCCTTACTGCGCTGGACTCGGTCGCTCAAGGTCTATTGAATTCCGTGAAGTGTTCCGGTCGATGTTAGACCTGCAGGGAGGGGGTGGAGATGAAATAAGTTTGTGTTCCAGATGTTAATATTATAATGATTCTAATCTAATCCCATGAATATCTTTCCAGCTAACGCACACTAGATGGAAGAATTTCTGGCCTTGGATCTGGGTCCTGTGGAAAGCCTGGCCTTTTCAGATGACATGAATTTCGTTGCAAATGGTAACACGCGAATGGTTGCAGAGCAAAGATCAAATGCAGCCCTCTTGCAGCTGCAAGAGTGGGCACAAATGCGCATGCTCGAAATGTCGCCTGAAAAAAGCCAACCAATCAAACAAATTGAAGGTACCTTAAGCAACAAAGAGCAAGTGGATATTGTGTTCGTCAACATTAAGGCGGCTTTTAACAATATGTCCACCCAAGCATTATGTGCCATACTACGTAGCTAATTCGAAATCTCTGGCCACATTCTTGTTCTCCTTAGGAAACTCCTTCAGTCCCGGATCCTATGCATCAGAAATCAGAACCATAATCACAGCATTATCTGCTCCAGATGGCTTCCTAAAGGGGGGGGGGCGTTCTCATTGCCGCATCTTTAGAACCCTTCCTAGCAAACCATGCTAATTTACCACTTACGCAGATGATATTAAGTTCTTCATCATCACAAAATGTTCCCAGTCTCTGACTGTGAGCTCCAACCAACAACTACATGAACTGGTACCTTCATGCGATTGGGCTCTCCATTAACAAAGAGAAAACTTCACAACTCTATCACAAAGAAGAAAAATACCAACGATGTGAACATCATTATGGCGAACTCCCCATTTAAAAAAGTCACCCAACATAAGGATTTGGGTATCACCTGGAACAAAGACCTCATCTTCTTGCCTAACATTAATGTCACTCGAATGAAAACATATTCGGCTTTATGGGCAGTAAAACAGGAGATTTCCAACTTCCATAACCTTATCATCAAATACATTCTTCGATGCATAATACCAATTCCTTTATATGCCTCGACTATATGGTCCTCCGTACCCTCATCATACCAAGAAAGGTTCCTTTCCCTGGAATAAATAAAATTTCTGTTTATACTCCGGGACGACCAAACGGTCAGAGGAGTTCACAAGATAGACAGATTACAAGAAACAGCACCGTATTCAGCAGTCACGGGCTTGAACCCCGGTCACTCAAGGCACGTGTACTTATGCACCCGCGCGCCTGACCACTAGGCTACGGCGGCCTTTTTTTACTGGTTTTGAAATGGCTAAATAGGGTTGTCGAGCTAACACCTACAATCTCGAAATCTGTTCTGGTCACCAATCTTAATACGCTTCCTTGGAGGTATCACATCATCTCTAGGAACCTTCTCACCGTCTCTAAGCTTCTGTCCGGAAAACAGCTCACCTGATATAGGGAATATTATCGCCAGACAGGAAAGATGCCAGACCAACACATTCCCATACAGATCGAAGCTGCGTAGCATGCCCTCCCTGGACAACATGTTTCCACATAACTATTGAATAGATTAGCCATAGATTTTGAGAAGCTCTGCAAGGACAGAACCTACAGATCTGTATGCCCTCATCATGCTCTAAGTGGACTCTCTGAGATGCTGCGCTATCCGCGCTGTATTGTATCTGTATGTACTTTTATATCTTTGTTTCTTCACCAGGGACTGTTTAAGGCCGTGTATTGTATCCCAGCTTTGTACACAATGCAATCGTCTGTCATTTATATTTAATCTCTGATGTAACTCGTGTCCTCTAGCTGCATTTCTACGGAAATAAATTGATATTAATAATAAATACTTCTAAAAGGCAACACACGCACTGAATTGCCGAGTTTTACGTTTTTTTTCTTTATTACCCGAAGCTTCCGCCTAATTGGTTCTGTATTTTAATCATTTTTATGTCTCGGCATAAGATGTACAAATGATTAAAAGAAGAGCATGGAAATCATCAACCTGCTGATTTCACGCACTTCCGATCATTTCTGCTGGATACTGCAATTTCAATGAGTATACATAAATGGCACTGATCTGTTATAAGCAGACCACTAGCAATACATCTTCAGCAGTAAGATGAACGTTGGCAATTAAAAATATGCATTTAACAAAATATTACACATGCATACTTAATGTGAAGTTTGATATGCGGGAAGCAAATAAATTACGTCTATATTTTATACCGTGGTTTGTTTTTGTATATAATTAAAAAAAAAGATAGTTTTTAGTAATTATAAAAGGCAGATTAATTTTAGAATTACTAATAATGATTCTTAAACTAAGCTTTAACGGACAGCATCCATTGAATCCGACTTTTCGTTCATAGGAATCCTAGTGATTTAACTGCCTCAGTAACAGCATTCACTAATATTTTGGCTATCGTCAAACAATGCTTTACTGGTTAGTCCAGACTGCCAAGATTTTCCTCATCGTCATCTTTTACCAGTTTGAAGAACGTGGCAGGAATCAGTGGGCATTCATCTGAAACTCCAGCGTGGGTGCTCTAGAGCTCTTTACACACTGAGTATGGTTTAGCCGGAGTTTCCCTTGCCATCATAAGGGAAGATTTCAGGCTCTTCTATTGCAACACAATAAGTGTTGCAAAATACGATATTAATATTTACTGATTTTTATAACATTCTGGGCAATTCCGGCAACTATATTAATTTCTTCGGCCTTGATGGACAATCAGAATTAGCGGACAGACCTCACTGTCATAATCCGTTAAATCTAGGTTCTAGTGTATCTAGAAAGTAACTCTTGTTCACAAAAATGGAGGTTGCCAGTATTTAACTTAACAACATCCTCCATTTTTATCCTAAACATGAATATTGTCCGTCAAGCTACCATCAATATTCAGTTTGAGATATTCTTTACATCCGATCTTATACACGAATGGGACAACACAGTTTAAGGAATACTGTTTCAATTTTGAACATATTTTATCTATGCCAATTGTGTTGTAAAAGTCATGTTTAGTAGATTATTATTAAAATGCTTCATGTATTAACGTTCTTTTTCTGCATGTCTAGAACATTAGAAAGTTATTCATCATATGCAGCCCTGAATCAGCTTGCCAAGGCTTTTTAATGACATTTATTGCAGACAGCAAATTTGTGACCCGCAGAAGTTGAGCTCTCGCAGAATTGGTGCTGAATAAAGAGACGTTGGTTGTTCAATGAACTAAATTTATTTAATACAATAAAAAAACCCAGTAAAATCACACCTACAAACACGAGTACTAGTTGTTGTAGGACATTGTTTTAGAAATAAAAATTCAATCAGCCAGGGGGTATCCTTCTCTTTGGTCTGAATATTTCTGGCCTCTCTCCGCTAGACTATTGATTTGTAGTAGTTTTTCCTGAACTAGAAGCATTGCATTTTCAGACAGAGGATATTCGTACCAAAGCGACTCTAGATTAACTTAACGATTCCATTTCCATCGCCTTGTTGTGAATACCTTCGACAGAGAATTCTAGGCGACTGCTATCAAATAGGTCGTCTTCCGGATCGTCAATATAACGACGGTACGTCACTGATGGCTCCGTTTCTCGACTTTCGATTTTCGGCCCGCAGAATAATCTTCGGCCTTCGGAAAAGAAAACAAAGACGGCATTCGTTAGTCGTTTTGATGCAACGTAATAGTCAGCTAGGAAAATGACATAAAAAATCGTTGTAATAACCGAACTAAGACCAAGAGCAATGCGGCCATACCAACTCTTCACAAGGGTCATAGATATTGCAGTGGACATAACGAATGAGATGATCATAATGTGAAGGAGATAGCCGAAGAAGTTTTTTAAATACTTTAACCATTTCCTTTCTGGCGAATCCACAACACGTGGTGTTTCTGGCTTAGGATTGCGCCCATCAGTATTAACACTTGTTGTGGAATCTGCCGTTTCCTCCGTCATTTTGACGTTAATCTGAAAAGAAACAAATGACTTAATTTTAATGCAAGTATAAGAAAAGGCTTCATTTGCATGCACTTAATGAAAAAAAAAGAGATGAGAACAAGAATATTTACCCTAAACATAGTCGGTTGTGAGACAGGTAATATTTTTTAAAGTTCTGGCGTTCATTGGCTAGTTTGAAACAAGTGCTCAGTACCTTCAAAGGATATCGGGTTACAGTTTCCAAATATTTGTTGCAGTATCAGCGAGAGAACAGCTTGTTTAGTTGCCCGGGAAACGAGTGGGCTGCGTTTACATTTTTTTTATTCTCTTTTTGCCGTTTTATTAACAGAAATGGATTCTTGTCCACGGCCATCGAACCTGAATACAGTCAACCCAAATCCGCAACCTTAAAACCTGGCCACATTCCGGGTGATCATATCACAGCAAAATAAAAACCCTAAAGAGAGCACTATATTTTTGTAGTACAACTTATACATGTGTATTTTTCACGAACTATAGTCGCCGTACAGTATACGCAAAATATTATTCAGTATGGGGGGAAATATAGTTCTCATCTTCGTTGTCCAGAATAGATAACTAACATGCATTTTGAACCACTTCTGTTCTTTGAGCCACTCTTTTCTTTTAGACTACGAAGTTAAGGACAAATACAAATGGATAAAAGCTGCTGTGTTGCTGTTTGCAAACACGAACTGAAAGTTTTTTCGTTGAGTGAGTTACTGAGACTAGCTTTTCTTATGCGTAGCGCAAGACTCGGAAACAGTAATCCATTACTGAGTCGATAATGCTATTCATTAATGGTTCTAGACAATCCTATGATCTTAAGATATTTTTCCACGTAAGAGTGGCCTAAAAACTTTCCACTCTGCACAATCAACTCTTACGTTCCTGTTGAACGAGTAACCAACAAGGGAGCACTAAGCTTGCGCAGTCCTGGTGATTTGCTGTATTTGCCTAATTTTACCTAAATAGCAGCAGGAAAATAAGTTTATATATTTGATTAGTTCAACTGTATGATGCACCCAGATAACCGGAATAGACTGTTCCGTTTGTCGTCTAGACTATTCCGACTGCAACCAAGAAAAGTCGGCAGGGACTTTGCACTAGCCGTAAATTAGTAATTTTGTCAATTCATTTTGACAAAAGTTATAAATATAGTCGCAATATTGCTTTATATATTCCAGAGTAACATGATTAGTTATTGTTACAGTATTTTCATTTTATACTAAATGGATGAGGAATCAAATTTAACAACTTTGACTTTTCCTACTATACTTTTATAGAGAGTTCGAAAGTGATGTCAAATAAATGATTATTTATTAACTTTTCTATTCAGTAACAAGATTCTGTTCAGTACATGCATAAACACATGCTAGTTCAAGGTTCCAAGGTGTGTACATAATACAACGGTAAACTGGAAGAGACATAGTCGGTGTTAAAAAGAACAATTGTGTGCTTAAGGTTGACTACTAAGTGCTTCTTGTAGGAGATTAGATAGCTAACAAACTTACCTTATCTGTAACAACCAGATATTGAACAATAGAAGGAAGACAACCTTAATTAGTAAGGAGACAAAATTAAATCTGCATATCATGTACAACGGAACTATAAAAGCAGATTTATAGATGTGATAGTTGAAAGCCGTACTCTGTATTAGGAATATTTTGATCTTAGTTTATTCGATAAGCTGAAAAATGCAGAAATCTGGGGAGTTCCTCCCCCCACTCCTGAATAAAATTACGGAATGTGTTCCAGGCTCATGAGCAACTTGTATCTGAAAAATCATTCCAACTTCTTATGATAATCTGCAATACTCGGACATCTGCACTCGGTTATTCTTACACCAAGAGTGCACAAGTAGACTGATCAAAGACAGAACGAGGTATTCTGACGCATTGCAATGGGGGGGAGGGAGAAGGCATGCAGGAATTCTTAACCACATAAAAGCTAAATTAATCATAAAATAGAGAAGTGGCATTTTTGATACTGCTGTGATCATTCGCGATATCTAGACTAACAGTTTGAGTATACTAGGTGATGAAGAGATTTTTTTTCTTCTTTGGTTGGACACAGTTCTAGAGATTAAAGTTGCGATTTTCGTGTGGGCTCTTCTCAAGAATGGGATAGAATAACAAAGTGATAAAATACTGTAAGATTTGTTAGCGACTGAAGTGTCTTTTCTCTCGCCCAATGATTCTAAAGTCCTACTTGAATTATCAGCCTTAGTCCTTGTTAGAAGAATTCGTTAGTCATTCAACAGATTATTAGGGTGGACTGTCCGGAAACGTTAACAGAGAATCTCCGATTGCAAGAGTTTACTTAAAAGACGAACTGAGCAACTCGTATTTATTCAGGTAAAACCGCAGAAAATTAAGATTTTAGAATATTGAGTAATTAATAACCAGGAATAAGATTGATTTTTGAAATTAATTCATGTTTAAAGTTCATTAGAAGCATTTTTACTTTTGCGAGTGAAACTATAAAAAGGTTATAAAGGTAAAATTTGTTTGATCTTAATCTGACACTTACTGCTCCTCAAATAGCACTGCAAAATCACCCGTTTGAATACCCTGTATACTTGCGTAGTACGGCGAGCAAAGCACTAAATAAGAAAGAAATAGGGGATTTTAAGAATTTATATTTGAAGTTTTAAACCGGAAATAGATACGAACCATTGAACTAATGTGATGAATGGAGGGGATTAGAAATTCCGAAGAAAAGAGATATTGTAAGAACTCGTGATGGGGGAGGGCTTCGTCCACTGGTCTTGTAGTTTAATTGACACTACTGGAATTAGTGAAATACGACCTGATCAAAGAGTTTTACTGACAAAATTGCGTTCCGTAAATTACTTTATTGTAATAATGCAAACATTTATTTATTTCTCTTTCATATTTAAACTAAAATACAAAATTATACTCTAACAAATAAATCTTAACTAGTTTATTATCCGCTCATAATTGAATACATTTTGTAGTACAAAATAATTTTTAGTTTGTTAAATTACGAATAGAGAAGTAGACTAGTTCCTGTCAGAACCTTGCAGCAAGAGTAGGTCATCGGATGTCAGTAATTTCTGGGGAAATTATTCTGGCAAGTCATAATAAGTACATTCCTCAGAAGCATGATATGAAATAAAAATTAGCTATCGAAAATGTCTAATCAATTTGGTCCATCAGAGTGTTCTTAACTCCTTGGATATGTAGCTGTCACAGACTTAAGAGTCCGTAAATAATAACAAGAGAATTATTCCTGTTTTATATTGGTTTTAGGACTTTCAGAATAAGAAATAGAAATTAAAAACAGAAATATATTTATCCCTAATCTTTCTACAGTTTTAAAAATCAACTAATTATTTTTAAAATTCGTGTACATTAAGATTTAGCATTTTAAAGGATTTTTATTGACTATAAATATTACGTGGTGTATTCTGTAATAAATCATTTTTTCCACATGAAAAAATAAACTTTTATTAGATCACAAAAGCTTGAAAAAAAAAGGTTTTACGAATTTTCTAACCCTGTGCAGTACCCAAATAAACTAACTTGGCGAGATTTTTGAATATGGATTCAGGCGATGAAGCCCCGAATTCGAGTTCCAATAAGACAGGAAAAATTTTCATTGGGTCTTTCCCCCCCCCCCAACCGTGGCCAAGTTATTTGTTCTTTGGGGGAGGGGTTGCTGGGTTTTACTCCCGCAGAAAAAGCAGCATTTTCGTTTTTCTGAATTAAACCGTTTACTTGCATCATCCTTTGAGATTTAACCTAAAAAAAACAGTTCTTCACACTTAGCGTTGTTTAGTTTCTATATATCGACTTAATTTGGCAGGTTTCAAACAAACAGGCTGTTGTTGTTCTTAGGTTCATCAGCCATTTAGACCATACTGTGCTATTGTGTATTATATCGGTACAAGTGGGTGGAGCTGATTTGTATGTTGTGAGAACTGAAAATAAGCCCGATTAAATAGCAATTGAAGGTTAACATTGACAAATGCAAGGTACTGTATATGGGTAGCAGTAATCTCAAAATATATCAAATGGGTACATTTGATATATTTTGAGATTACTTTTTTATTTTGAGATTGACATGAAATTCTCTAAGGAGATAATTATCCCGTTGTATAAGGTAATGGTTAGTTAGGCTACATCACGAATACTGCTTACGGATCTAGAAGCATCATTTTACGCAGAACGTGGAATGTTGGAATGGTGCAGAGATGGGCAACGAGATTATGAGAGGAACAAAAGGATGCTCTACCAGGAAAGGCTTCATTTGTGCAAATTGTAGTCTGGAGACTAGATGCCTGTGAGCGGAATCGGATTGAGTTGCTTAAGGTTTTGAATGGATCGAGTAAACTAAATGCTGATGAAATCCTTCCTCTTGCTCAGACTACGTATATAGAGGGGGGCATAAATTCAAACTGAAGAAGTATGGTTGCAGATGTGCGGAAGTTTGCCTTTAGCCAGTGAGTGAGTGACGATTGGAACAAACTTTCATCCGTTGTTGCGGAAGTGGGTAGTATGAATAAATGGACAAACCGTTAGAAGGGACGTTAGGTGATATGAGTTCTGCTTTTTTTTTTTTTTTTTTTTTTTTTATGTATGGGCTTGCTTTCTTTTCATCATTTTCCACTACTAATACTGATATTAACTGCAGCCTCGATTGAAGAGGACATTAGAAATTCCTCCAGTTGTTCACAGTCCAAACGAATGGCAAGCAAGGAAACCGCTATACTCTAACACAATGGTTTTCAACCTGGGTGCCGCAACAACATTCCAGGGGTGCCACGTAATTTGGGTTTATGTTACTTAAACTTATTATTATTTTTTAATTTATATGTTTATTTCATTATAAAAAAGTTTACAGTATCTTTTTAATTTTGTGGTCATCTATAATTGATGTTTACTGAGTACCTCTATATAACGGATAAAATTATATTGAGTAGGGGTGCCGCGAAATAAAATAAATTACTTAGGGGTGCAGTTATTAAAAAAAGGTTGAAAACCACTGCTCTAACAGAAGGCCACAGGTTTGATAGCACTTAACTTCTGTTTCGCATGTTTTATTTGTTAAAGCACATAATGTGTATTCTGTTCATCCCTGAATATGAATAAATACCACAATGTGTGTTGTCATGTGTGTAGCTTGAAAATATTTAGCGTTAAAATTTACTTATCAGAAAATTTACGTTTATTATAATTTTTCCCTCAGCTGATATCGCTTACTCTTTTCTTTCGAGCAGGATGCACCTTCGTGCAATTCGGCTAGCTTAAACTCAATTTACTTTTAAACTCAAAATAAAAAAGCTTAATGCTCATATGGACAAGGACAATAACTTATCTAACCAAAGCGAAGCCTTTGCCTGCCTTTGGAACATAAGACAAAACCTGAGCTATCGCTGAGTTTGTCATTGTATATTGAATGTGGTCTCATTCCAATGATTATATACTTATTAATTATTTGGTTATTGTCTCCTTATACGTAACTTGGTCATTTCATAAATCTGGGGTTTCAATAACTTAGATGGTTAATAGAGTACTGGACTCTCTTTCATCATCTCGAAGGCTAATTTTAGGTGGGAGTTCACACGAAACCTCTTTTTATACCCTTCGTGCAAGCAATCTGGCTTAAAAGCGTATTCCTGAAACGAAGAGACACACAACACCTTCCACATAGAACACATTCTTCTAGTATCCATAAAAAAAAAGGTAAACATAAGTAGTATCCATAAAAAAAAGGTAAACTGCAGCCATTATCAATCTACTGAAGGACGGCAGCCTCCTCAACGATTCATGTTGAGGGAGATGGACCATAATCTGCCATGCTGGTCCATTGCGGGTTGGCAGATTGACCGTATTTAGCATTCAAGGGCTTGAACCCCGGTCTACTCAAAGAGCGTGTGCTAATGCACTCCCGTTCCTGACAACTAGGCCACAGAGGCCGGTCCATACGTTGCCCCAAATTTCAATTCGATATGTTGATGGATCTAGTTGTTTGTGCAACTTCTGTTTCGCATGTTTATTTGTTAAACAGAGCATGTGAAAAAGGAGCAGAAGAGAATATGGATGAATTAATATTTTAATTTGAACAAGGATGCAATGTTTCTTGAATTAGAAGATGGTGATAGATATCATGTAATTCAAGGAACTAATTCATGTTTTCAAAGAAAACATTAAGTCAGTTCCTTGAAAACATTACATATGAACTGACATTTTGTAAGTGATTTCTTATAATGAAATATTTAAGTACTTTTCCATTTAATTAAGAATTTATTTAAATTTTTATACGTTTTTTATAGTTAAGTAATCCAATCTTTTTTTCTATAAATAATTTGCAATTTTTTAAAAAGCGCCATTCTCATAAAGTTGCAAACTCTATTCTTTTCTTTGCTAGTCTTTTCTCAACATATATCGAAACATTAGTAATTAATTTCCGTATCAAAAGCATAAAGTCACATATTGAACCGAAAATGTTTAATAATTAAAAGGACAACATACAATACACAAATTTACTTTATCGATAATCCTTTTACAAAAAAGGGTCTTCATCTAGTTTATGACGGAGTCCATAAAAAATACAATAATCACAGTTTTGAAGTAATCACACAAATTTAATATATTTATTATGACAGGAATTAAAGTCATTTTAGTATGATAATCACAGATATGTTATCAAAGATAACAAAATTGCATGAGTCACACAGTCTTATAATAGAGAATTTTTCTTTGAATTTTTTATTATTATTCTTGTAATAAAATAAATATCATTACATGTTAATTATGATTTACTGAACAGAAGTGAAACATCGCTAATTTGATTTAAGTCTTAAACGTTTTTAAAAATCTTTTGTTTGGTTTTAATGGTAGTTTTCTGGAAACGGAAAATTTTTTCCTGCTAAGATATCGTGGATAATTGCTAAAGATACTAAGTATTGCATTTTGTAAAAGTCTAGGCTTTTCGAAAGGAGCTGACACCATCTCTCTTGTTTTTTCATCTATTATATCTGGTTCTCATTGTATATCGGTTTCTTGAAAATGCAGATGACAAACCTACATCCAAAGCTGATATCACTTTTAGTATTTATAAAAATCAATACTCATAAAGTATGATTAAAAATTTGCAACCCGAAATGAAAGAGCAGATTTCTCTATTTTGCCAATATACTCGTATACATTTCTTACAGAACCATTTCTGTTTATATTGACTGGAACTTGAATAAACTACATGCTGATCGTATCCTCACTCCATCTCTGACAACACACAAAAGGGGACAATTTTAACTTAAATTAAGAAAGGATCTCTGCAGAACAGATGTGCAAAAACTTGCTCTGAGCCAGCAATTAAAATCTTGTTGGAATAAATTTCCACCTGGCGTTGTAGAAGCGGATAGTTTGAATAAATTTAAGAAAGCATTAGACAAACTGAGAGAATGGACAATGTTTCTTTTTCATTATTATGATTACTTGATTTCCTAATCTGATAGTAACAGAATTTAAGTTACTAGTATTTTGATTGGATAAATTTTGAATCACCCTTTGCTATGGAGGAGATCTACAACTTAAAACCTCTCTAGCTAGTCATGTGACAATAAAATAAGAAAAATAAAATAACATATACCGTAGAATGTTTAGAGTTTTGCTCGGAAAATATTTTAAATGATTGTTTTTAGTTTAACAATATCTTGGATTTTTCTTTCCATTTTTAATTTATCTCAACATCACCATATTAATAATAAATTAATATGGTGATCTTGAGATGTTATTAATATTTAATATTAACTATTACTGAATAAATTACAATTCGTTTATGACCCTATATCCCAGTAAATAATCATTATAAAAATACAAGGAAACCACTAAAATAATTACGAGAGACGAAATGTTTTGTGCGGAATTTACCACTGAATGCTTTGAAGGAAAAAATTTTCTTTGTGAATTGCTGATATCCATTTTTCTTGTAAATTTCGGTTATTACGAAATTTAAAAATTCTGTAGCAGGTACATAATGTGTCCTGCTGCTAGCATATTTAATGTTTTACGTTTAAGAGAGAATAATATATATTGTTGGTGCACCAGCTGAAAGGTTATAGTTATATTTGGACGTGTTCAGGCCTCCTGCACGTGCCATTTTATGAATTTGTGTACTATGGCTTGTGCTATCATAGTAATGTTAATCTCACTTTCATGCAACCTACTGCTGTACGCTGGCAGATTGTGTGGCTGGTTTAAGACTTGAAGTGATGTTGTAGCTATGAAGTCTTCCAGTTCCTAACCAATTTAAGTTCCTGGTCTGCCTGAAGTATGGCTGTGCCACAGGGTGATCTGCGCGTGTAGCACAGTGGTATCGTCACCGTCCTCCCCACACCGGGCGGAAAAGGCCCGGGTTTGAATCCCGTCGATGACGCGAGGAACTTTAGTGGGCTTTTTTCACTCCGTGGCTGAGTTATTCGATCTCAGGCGTGGATAGCAAGTTTTTCCTACAGAAACTGGGTTTTTTTCATCCAGCGAAACAGGCAAATCGACCAGAGAACATATGCAATTTACAGACACAATACACATATGGGTATATAGAGAAAATTGTGGGTGACTCTAATCAAATAATTTGAATTTTTGCCTCGTGGGGAACTATAGTTTGAATCCATCAATGTCAGAATTTTTCTGCCAGGAAGTTGGCTTAGAGCTGTTGCAAGGTACTGAACAGAATAGGCTATACTTTGATTCGGTCTGCATTGCATTAATATATGAAGTGAATCCAGAGGGGAGGTAATCTGTGTACGAACTGCCAGTGGAGTGCATTTGTTATTTATCTTGGTCAGGGCCGCTGTAACCCTATGTGCCGCCCCAAAATATGTGGATTAAAAAATAAAATAAGGCGTAAATAATTATTATTAATTTATTGAAAAAGAAAAGAATTACAACATATTTCACATATAATATAATGAAACAACAAACAAATGTAACAAAATCATTCTAAAATTCTGGAAATAAACTTAAATTCTAAATCATAGTAATCGTACCCACAATAATAACAACATAAAAGGAAAATTATAAAGTTAAAAAAAAAATGTATGTTTCCTTGCTTTAAAATGTGTGAATTTATTAATTATTTCATTTATGTTCATTTGTTCCTCCTTCCTTGTTGGCGCATCAGCTTCTATGGCCATAATGCACCTCCCAAAGTTTATGCATTTTACTGTGATCCAAGCCCGAGGCGGGAATCGAACCCGCGACCTTTGGGTTGCTAGGCAGGCACTTTACCTACCTGGCTAGCCAAGTCGGCTTCATTTGTTCCAAAAGATCATTTTCTATTGAAAGTATTCTCAAATTAGAGAGTCGTTATTTTTAATTTTGAAAAACTCCGTCCACCTGAGTCAACTGAAACTTGTAAAGTTAGAAAAATTCTTAAAGCAACTGCTACATTTGGAAAAGTACTTGTAAAATCGTTTTTAAAAAATATTGTAAAACTTCAAACAGGGTAATATTGTCTTTAATATAAATTTGAAGTACCCTAAGTTCTTCTAGTCATCCCACTTGTTCAGAACCACACTGACCTAGGGATCAGATTCGACTCGGAGCTTCTCTTAAGTCAACATATAGATCTGCTTCTCACAAAAGCTGCCAGACTGAGAAGGATATGTAAACAGCATCTACAACATGTAACCGACAAATTCACCATGGTCAGATATATTGCTACAATAGTTTATCCTCCACTTCTCTATGCGGCAGATATTTGGGTATCCGCATCTTCCACTGCCATCAAACCAGTGTTCTGGTCTGATGGTAATGGAAGATGCTATGAGTACTGGCTCTCCTCAAATGGGCTTGCCACAAGCTTAGCCTACCTCCCCAGCTCCGGACCACCGCTATGGCTAAAACACTTAATATTCCAAGGCTCACCTAGCTCGTTGATGAAAGGAGACTCGTTATAACAGTCAAGCTCATGACTGGCCTTATCTCCTCTCCTTCCTTCTGGGACAACTGTGCATGAAGGATCCCAGCGGCGTGTCTGCAAGCAACTCCACAGCTATGCGCTCTTCAAACACGTCTTTGCCTGTCGGACCGATTTCTTCCTCAGCAGACGTTATCACATATTCAAGATTTAGATGTCAACTTCAACAAGTTTAGTAGAGATCGAAAGTTCAGAAAAAGAATATTCAGTGGTGGATGGCCAAGGCCACCAATATTATAACCCGTGTCCCGAGCAATGTAAACTCTAACTCAATTCAAGTCAATGTTAATTTATTGAATTACGCAATTCAATATGCCGTTCACATCAATGGGCGCAAAGATTAAATCACCGCCTGGAAATGGTCCCTACTGTTTTAGAATACACGGCCAGATTTACCATTTGGTCTCACCGCTGTATCCAAACGAGGCAAATAAACCAGGATATGGACAACGTGATATTTTCGATTCTGCTGAAGCAACAACAAAACGACTTGAAAAACAATCAAACGAAGGGTGTATGGCCGAAGTAATGTAACAATCGGACGAGATGGTTAAAATACGATATAATGCACCTACATCCAAAACGGAGGTTGCTGCAATATTTGTTGCAGAAGACGGGGAACCACCCGCAAATAGAGGCATATGCATATATCCTGCAAGTGACTGCTGTAGAATTATATCACCGCTAAACACGAATGGTGAAGACTGAAGGATCTAGATTAAACTAGTTACGCCATAATCAGAAAGATGGCGTATGTTACGCTGGGTACATCTGGATTAAATATTTCTAAATGTTCATTCATATTTGTAAACTTTTCTGTTAAGGAGAAAATTGTTCTGCCATAATTTGAAAGAAATAACTAATTTTGAAAATTTGTTGCGGATCCTGAATATCATCTAAACTTTCATAACCGAAGTGACATTTTTTTCAATCTTTTCCTTACAGTGATTACTTCTGGAAACGAAGCTTCAATGCCGATGATTGTAACCAATTTTTTTTGGACTGCTTCCTCTGTTCTATTTAATTTAAAAAATTCCTTGATATTTTATAGACATTCAAGAGCTTCATGTACATCAGAATCTTTTTTTTAGAGCATTTTACTTACCGAATTAATTTTATTTAAAATATCATGCCAAATTATAATCGAACAAAGAAACATATATGTTATTTTTAAGGCTATTCATTTAGTATGGTTCCTTGTATCCATATCTTTATTTTCGTCTTCAGTGATAATACCAAAATATTTAGCTTCTTTAGTCATTAACCCCAGGGGCTCACATCTGGTGAGTATGGGCTTGTCACATCCAGGGTCCCGAGCCGGATATCATCATTCTTCGCTTTCTTGGTGATTCTCTCTCTCTCTCTCTCAGGGTAACTCGGATTTTTTTTTTTTTTTGGCTGGTCCAGCATAAGCCTCAGGCTTTCTTTCACCATATGGCTAATAATAATAAAATAAAAAATAATTTCTAGTATTTTATCTGTAATATTTTGTGAAATTATTTTGAAGATCATTTTATGAATATGATTTTGAAGATCCCCTGAACGCTATACGTTGCCTTGCTAAAAACAGTATCATAAATATTATTGTGGCTTAATCCAGAACATGGGTATCTCCGTTGTGGGCGTGCCGAAGAGTGGAGTGATTGTTGTCCGATCGAGTTCTGTGATTGGCTGATTATTTGGAATGCGGAAGGCAAAACTACCAGCTAATTTGTACAATTGCATAAAAACTTATCTCGCAAACAGAGTAGTAACCGTCAGTGCTCCATACTGCTCAGTCACACGAGTCTGTAGAGGATGCCCATAAGGCTCAGTACTTGGCCCACTTCTCTGGAACGTGGTGCTCGACAGCTTGTGGTGCTTAACCTTTGTGATGTGAGGTCACAGACCTACGAGAATGACCTGATCCTGATACTGGCGGCAGACTCAAGAACTCAACTAGAGATCTCTGCAAACCGTGCTATAAATATCCTACAAGACTGGGCCACCCAAAACCACTTAAAGATATCCCCAACAAAAACCTGCTCCATCCTACTTAAAGGTTCTCTCAATATCAGAAGGCTTCCCCAGATTAAGATTCAGGAAACAACAATTAAGCTTTCCACCGAATTTAAATATCTTGGTATTCTGCTAGATAAAAATCTGTTATTCACACCCCGTCTTACTTACCTCCGAAGCAAAATCAAAAAATACTCCGCACTAATAGCTAGGGTTACTCGTCGCGACTGGGGGCTTAAGAAGAGGACCCTAGCCCTCTTCTATAAGGCAGTATTCTTACCAACAATACCAGACACATCAGGAGTCTGGTTCCACAAGGCGGTAACAGCAGTAAACAAAAGGAAACTAGAGACCATTCAACGTTCAATCCTATTGACAATCTCGAGAGCCTGCTGTACTATAAGCACCCACGCCCTCCAGGTCCTCTGGGCGCTCTCCACCTGGACCTGGAGATCGTCCGCTGTGGGTTGCTTTATCAACTATCCAAAGGCAGAGCAATCACCTGCCTAGACTACACAATTGATCCGGCGAACGATGTTAAACTCGAGAAAAAAAGCCTTCTCACCCACCTACAGCAGGCCTGGCAAACCCGCTGGACGACTTCAACAAAAGGGGAAGTCACCCGAAGATTCATACCAGATAATCAACTAGTGTTTCCCAAAAGCCCAAACTGGTTTTCACCAGGACTGCTGACATATTACTTACTCACGGGACAAGGCGCAATAAGAGCAAAACTCTCCAGTTTCGGATTGAGTGACACCCCTCTCTGCCACTGTGGACAGCCAGACACGTGGGAGCACCCCATGCACCACTGCAAACTATACGAAGACCTCCGCTGCTTCTTAATAACCAGAATACGTTTCTCGCCAATAAACCAAGAACAATATCTCTTGGAGAGCGAGGACAATCATATCATAAAGCCTTAACGCAATTCGCGCAGAATCTTTATACTAGAAGAAGGACATACCCACAACCTTAGCAGGAATTTTCCTACAAACCGACCACACGTCATCCAGAATAAAGGTCCTTAGATGCCTCAACCAAACAAAAACCTAACAGCTACAATCTGAAGAACAACTAATCGTTAACTTAACCTGGAACTGACCACTGGCTTAAACTGGAGCGATTATCGGAAATTGACCACTCACACGGACGGGACAACATGTCCCAGGAATGGCATAGAAGACCCGATAACGACATTGTGCAGTTTGCTGCCGAAACGTCATTAGGCGATCTGAATCGGGGATCCTCACCCGGTTCACTTTTCATCCCTTCCCTTGGCAGGGGGATGGTTAGTCTGAACCCTCCCCCCTGCCACCCCCTATCTTCACTACTGACCCCATATTTCTGTCTTTCACCCCATAGTCTTCAGTCTCCCTTCTCTCTCTAGCCATCTTGCGACTAGCGTTTGACCCTTGTCAAAACTACACAAGCCCCATACTCGAAAAAAAAAAAATTTTTTTTTTAACTCTACTCCGCATAACTTATATCTCTTTCGGCCTGACCCAATTTCAAGCGTTTCTCTCCCCCCTCCTTTTTTTTATATACGTACTAGCCACTGAAATCTCAGGAAATAGATGGCAGGACCTCCCAGAGTAAATCTATAAAATACTGGTGTACCTGGTCTGCCTCCACGAGGTATAGTGTGGGCAACGGTGAGTCTCATTAGGGACCCAACGGCTAAAAGACCAGGTGAACAACGGTACAAAACATTACACGCCACAATATCCATACACTTTTAAACTTCTGGCCTCTACAGTGTTCTGTATCACACCACAATGTATACTACGCAGAGATGGGGGAAACCCCTGGTTTCTGATTGCTTGCGAATTCACAGCCGATTCACTAAGTTGCAGAATCGTAATGCCTTCGGCTCTTAATTCGTGCTTAATAGCAGCACTAATTGCCTGAAGGTCAGAGGTATGAACAATGCGTTCCCACTCTCGTAATCTGTTGTTTTCTTATAGAAATTTCTATAAGATACTACAAGTTTCTACGTAATTTTTAGCAGCATAATCAGTATCAGCAGAGGACTATACATTTTAGTACTACTTACGTGTTTTAATAATCTAACTTGTCACGTAGACCGTACCGTACGACGGTAATATTCGTATAGCTTTTAGAATCGGTGATTTGGAGTAGGTATAATATCGCAAATAGCTAGCGCGATAGTTCTAACCACGTAGGTGGAAATAGATAGTTAAATTATTATCTATTATAACCACTTAGATTTTACAAACGTAACGTTATAACTTAATACATATAACTTAAACTTGATAAGAGATACGAAATTCATATAACGTTAACTCGGTAGGATGTAAACTCGAAACTGAAATATATATACAGTATAGTGTTATTACTGCATTGAGATATAAGTTTAGTGTAATATTTTTAATTGTATTGAAATTGAATCGAATTCATGCCTCAAAGTAGCAAAGCGAAAGGCCCAAGTTGGTGGGAGTGCTGTGGCTCGGGGAAGAACTGAGGTGGGTGGTTGTTCTCTGAATCAGCCTTTTGAAATGTACTACTTATTTGATGTTTGTGGAGTATCATAAACGGGACATTGTATTGACAAGGGAGAATGTCTTCGTGTGCGCTCGATGTAAGGGGTGTGAAGAAGTTAGGCACAAACACAGCGTTGTTATGGGCCTTTATGAGAGCTTTAAGAACATGGTAGATGCCCTCGAAGGATTTAAATTGGGGGACCCTATCAAGCTCTCAGCTGTCCACATCAACCCCAGAGCTTCCACTTGAACATCAGGTAAGCACAACGACAATCCTTGAGGCAGAATGCGCTGGTCACATAGCAACTAGTTGTTGTCGGTGATTCTGTTGTCAGGGAAATAGGAAATATATTGTACAAAAAGGATTGGTGGAACAGGACCAGGGTATGTGCGTCAGGGTAAGAAGTTGATGACGTTGTAGAGCAGATATCTTTTAAGGGCACAAAACGTGATATTGTTGTACATGATGGCACTAATGACATTAAGATTAGGATAATGGCCGAGTTACTTAACAAGCACAGGTCAGTGTTTAAAAAAAGCCGCGAGTTAAAGTTTAATTTAAAATAGTCGGCAATTCGGCCCAGAAACGCTAGGAGGGAGTATATGGTGAGAGCCTTGTCAATCAATTCAGAGATGAGAGATTGTGCAAGGCTTGTGTTATAGAATTTTTTTCCGCCTGCTCTGTGCTTGTTAACAGGAGAGACACCTTCTACAGGGATGGGATAAACTTAAATAGAAAGAGGGCGAGAATATTTGCTGTTGCTATAGTGGCAGTGTTAGGTGGGTCGGAAAACTGCTCGCTTGGGAGGACACATGGACTGATAGGTTATCAGTAGCCACAGGCAGAGGTGAAAGTGTAAAGTGTATTGATGTCTAGCAGCACTAAAGGTTCCCCCACCTCCACGTTGCTTTCATTATTGGCGTGCCAGTTCGTTGGGAAGGCCAGAGATTTGAAAGTGTTTGGATTTTGTATATGAACGGCAGAGGTGAAAGTGTAAAGTGTGTTAGCTGTCAGACCACACCAGAGGTTTCCCCCATCTCCGTGTTGCTTTCATTGTCGTGTGAAACAGAACACTGTTGGGACCAGAGATTTAAAAGTGTGTGGGTAATGTACTAGGAATTTTACATTTCTAACCCATTTTTGCGATGGTATTTTACATTAATGACTAGCATCATAAATAGAAATATAAACAAAAGATATTTATTAATAGTTAAGGCAAAGCTAACTAATATTTGACAGGTGCTCTCAAAATATTCCAAAATGAGCATTTGCAACCTTTATACAACAGTTTTGGTAAACACGACAATTACGGCTGACCAACTTGATTGGATACTATGATGCAGTCACAAAAGAACTGTATGCAGGGAATAAATTTGATATTATATATTTGGATCTTAGAAAAGCTTTTGATACTGTTACACATGGAAGACTGTTGAACAAATTGAAGCATTGTGGCATTGGAGGAAAATTGCTGCTATGGATAAAGGGGTCGTTGAGGGGGAGAAGACAGAGAGTGGTAATCAATGGACATTGCTCATCGTGGACTAATGCTATTAGTGGAGTCCCTCAGGGTTCAGTGTTGGGTCCATTATTGTTTTCTGTATTTATAAATAATATTGATGATGGTATATCAAGCTTAATGTCCAAGTTTGCAGACGATACAAAAGTTGGCAGGGTTGTTAAGAACACTACTGCCGCTATGCTGCTGCAACAGGATCTGGAAAGGTTGAGCAGATGGGCTCAGAAGTGGCAAATGAAGTTTAACATTGACAAATGTAAAGTACTACATATGGGAAACAGTAACCCCAGAGCAACGTATCAACTCTGTGGTGCTTCACTGACAGTGGTAGAGAATGAAAAGGACCTGGGAGTAATTGTGCAGGCAGGTATGAAGTTTTCTGAGCAGTACAGACGGGTTGCAAGAGTAGCTCATGGTGTCTTGTCAATGCTATACAGGAAATTTTCTAGCAGGGATAAGGAGGTGATTATTCCCTTGTATAACGCAATGGTCAGGCGACACCTTGAGAACTGTATACAGGTCTGGAGGCCTCATTTCAAGAAGGATGTAGAGCTGCTGGAACGAGTACAGAGAAGGGCAACAAGATTAGTGAATGGAACAAAGGGTTGCTCTTACGAAGAAAGGCTTAAGTTTTGCAAATTAGTGTCTGGATACTAGGCACCGGCGAGGTTGTTTGTTTGTTATTTTGTTTTTAGAAGCATTAGCAACTAAGGCCATATTGTTCCGGGATATGCGGTGGTCATTCCCTGACTTTTCCGCATCCTCCGTATTTGGTGGTGACGGGCTCGAACCCCGATCTAATCAAGAAGCGTGTGCTACGCACTGCTTCTCCTGGCTACGGAGGCGCCACCGGGGAGGTGATCCGATAGAGGTGTATAAAGCCTTGAATGGTTTGAGCATGTTCAATGCTGATGGGATTCTTCCTCTCGCTCAGAATAATCACCTGAGAGGGCATAAATTCAAATTGAGGAAAGACAGATGTAGGATAGACGTGCGGAAATTTGCCTTTTAGCCAGCGGGTAGTTGGTTGGTGGAACAGACTTCCATCCCTTGTTGTGGAAGTTGATAGCCTAAATAAATTTAAGGCAGGTATTTCGAACGAACGGAGGGGTGAAATGGCAGTGTTTTTTTTTTTTTGGCTGATGCTGTCTAAGCTTGCTTTCTTGCATCATATGCCTCTACTAATGCTAATCTGTGAAATTTTTGCTCTGTAAATCCCTGAAATTTCTACTCAGAATTTGAATTTAAAAATTCAGGGATTTAAATCAAGCTCTGAATTTAAAATATTTAAATAAATCCTTTAAAAAACAACCCGTTTCAGTTTCTAATATTCTCCTAAGGACTATGGAATTATCCTCATTTATCGAAACCCATGATTGAAAATAAAGAGAACTCGACAGTAATGTGCTGCCATCTACTAGCAGAGAGTAACATATTTATTGAATGATGCGAGTAGAAATGTTAAGCAATAAAGTGACTGTGTATTTTCGGACAGTATAAGACTGGAAAAAGGAAATTCATCTGGATCAAATGTAAATCGTCTTGTAGTCTATTTCGAAGCGAATTTAAAAATCGCTGTTTCCAACTTCTGAACAGAATGAAAATTACTGTATGTAATCTATTAAATAAATTTTGAAATTTTTAGTTCAGATTTAGCTGTTACTGACTAAAACCAACAAAGCGTTTCAGTTTGGTAAATCAAAATTTTCTTTTACCTGACCTGTAATCAAACAGCGTTAATTAAGGAGATTCTAGGATAAAATATTAGCTTAACAAGAAAAGTTACTACCCCACCCCCATTTCTTCCATCATGCAATAAGATGTGAGATACAATCTTTCTTACATTTCGAGGGTACAGCTCTAAAACTGTGTTCGTAGACCAGCTACTAGATAGTCCAACAAACACAACCAACCGGTGACTTTCTAGGAGACATCCGGATCCTCTAGTCTAGTGTATAATGTCGCTCCCTCTATTCTGGAAAATAGTGACTGCGGGGATCCGAGTAGTGTGTGTATGTGTGTTGAGGGGAAACTGTCGAAGCCAGGTTATGTCAAAGAGCTAGGTATATTCTTGCTATGTGTACGCCATATCCAAAAATTTCATTAATTCATACATGTCCACCCACCTATCTTTTCTATTGAATACATCGTGATTAGTCAAACTTTTAGAACAAACTCAGTTCCAATCTCAGTGATGTCAATTTCCACTTACATATGGCCAAGCCCCACGTAATTTGTTTTTAAGAATCCCAGTTTATCGATTGATTCAACTACTGCTCATCTCAGTTGTCCTAATTATTCGCTGTACTATTCCTCTCGCTTCAAAGGTGGTACTTGTGCATGCGTCTGATATTCCCTTCCAGAGACGTAGTAATTTGGAATCTTCTTCGGCTTAAAATCTGTCTACCCCATTCTGTGAAATTCAGCTGTTGCCTCTATTGTTCTCCAAACTTCACTAATCACTTGTAGCTCTTTGAAACTTGACTTTCTCCAGTCCAACTTTACTAACAGTGAGGTAATTTTCCTTGGCGATTTTAATGCTCACAACTATAGCTGTCGTCCGTTTTCTAATCACACAGACCAAGCTGGTCGAGATACTAAGGCATATGGAATTACTAATAACCTCCGACAGATTGCTAATTAACCTACCAGAATACCAAATAATCCTACCTACATAGCCTCTCTTGATCGTTTTCTCACGAACGTCGAGGGGAGTGGTCCTTTGAGCACCTTACATTGCAAATTGGATGGTGTCTTCTTCAATCGATCCTTTTTTTCGTGGCCATTCTCAGCCTCGTGGTTTTGACATTACAAGAATGCAAAATGGGGTGATCTGCGAGATTTATATTCTTCATTTCTTCTATTGGATTACTACTGTTTTTATCTGAGCAAACATTGGCATCTTCTAATATCAATGTGCGCTCAGATTGTGTCAGTGAAATTTCATGCCAGATGAAATGTTTTGTGAATTTTTCGTGTCAGATGAAATCCTTTATTCGACAGTCTCCCTTAAAATCTCCCTCGTCGTTTATCTTGTCTTCCTTGGTTTTCAATAAATGTGCTAAGGCTATTCAAGATAAGAATGTTGCCCATCGCAATTGGCTTGCATCCAAATCTCCAGGTTAATTTTCTGCTTGGATCCAAATCTCCAGGTTAATTTTCTGCCTACATCAAATCTCAGAACGATTCCGAAGAAGTTGTCAATTAGTCCAAACTAGATTTGGAAGAAGCTGAGAGTAGACTTGTTTTTCTTGTCCATACAGTAATCGAGCATTCTTGTCTCTTGCCAAAGCTGTTGGGCCAACTTTTACCCATCTATATTCACACCAGGTCCTGATGGTTCTGTTTCCACCTCAGCTAAAGATAAAGCCGGCCTACTAGCATTCTACTTTTATTCTAACTCTTGTATTGATGATCTTGGTAAACCACTTCCTACCATTCCCAGTACACTTCATTCAATGCCTCCTGTGGTTTTCCGTTAAAAGGATGTCGGAAGAATTTTGAGCAACGTTAATGCCAAGAAAGCTCCAGATCTTGATAGTATTACGCCACTTGTTCTGAAGCCTATGCTCCTGAGTTCACTGTTGTTATTTGTCGCTTTTTTACTCTTTCGTATTCCACTGGTGTTTTCCCTTCTGCATATAAATTTACTCATGTTGAGCCAAATTCTAAAATAGGTGAAAAATCCCTCCCATCTAATTATCGTGCCATTTACTTCTACTCTACCTACCATTTCTAAAATAATGGAGAAATTCGTTAATCGGCAAGAGGACTGAGAGGTCTTCAGTTGCGGGTTCCATCATGACTCTTGATGTAATGTTAACATTTCTAGATGCTGAAAATAATGCAACAGTATTTAGGCATTTTGTTATGCGCTCCACTGCAAGATCTATGGGACAGTTTTCAAGTATAATTCACGGGACGCTTTGTGCTGCTCTCAGGCATTTCTCAACTTTACGGAATTTGAGAAATTACTCTTTCCCCCCCCCCATTTATTACATGTGGGTCATTGAAATTGGGCATCGGTACAGAGAAAACAATCGACTGGTGGTCAGATATGAACAGTTCCTCGGGCTTAATACGTTTTTCCCATCAACTTTTACATCATAACAGTTCATATTGACTGTACATAAATAAGGCATACAGTAAATGTAAAGGGGGGAACACAAATCCGAACTTAAAATTGACAAGTCACATGAATAGTATTTGTAAGTTTTTGTGCTAAAAAGCAACTTACTCAATAAGACATCAGTGTATTGGGTAAGTGTCTTCCCCAGGAAAACACTGACGTCTCATAGAACCGTCAGTATTTTTGTGGGGAAGACAAAGAAATTCTTGCTCAAGACTAACTAACTCACCACAGTGTGAAAAGCGCCCATAAAAATATTCCTTCCATTTTGGCAGGGTTCGAACTGAAGCCTTCCATAGACGGCGTGGAGAGAGAGTGATCGCAATGATTGTGACGAGGGTGACATAAATATAACACTTAAAAATGACGCAGAAGAAAATCACAATTTCAACTTTGGCCGTTGAGAACTCATGCGGGCCGCTAATTTCAGAATTTTATCTGTTTTGGCCACGTATCCAAAACTGATTCGACCCTCCTGTATTAAATGATAGTTTCCTTTTTATTTATTTTACAAAGAGCGATTTCAATGTCCCAAAGTGCTTTCAACGCCCTCGAGTGAGTGGACCAAATGAATTGCATTTTGAAAGACGAGAATTGAGTTATGACATTGAACGGGTTCTACGGATATCGTATTATGCACATTCGAAATTAAATTTATTAACAACGTTAACACGTTAGCATAAAGATCGAATTCGCTTCTACGAAGGACGGTTCTTGATTTAGATGGTTCAAGCTGAATCTGTTAAGATTTGATGAAAAGGCACGGTCTTTTCATCCAGCCCATGGTCATCTAGACAACTCTAATTGTTCGTTTTCCACAAGATTAAAACTAGCGTATCATAAAATATAGTTTAACGCGCTGACTTTTAAAAATATCCGTTTTCAATAAAATTGGATTTTTCTGTGTTGCATTCTTGTGATTTTTTTTTTTTTTTTTTTGTATCTTCCTCAGTATCTAACAATTTTATTATAATCGTACAATAGGAATCTTATTAGCGTCATGTAGTAATTCCTGAATTTAAATTATATAATTATCAAATGTAAAACAATTAAACTGTAAAAAGAAACGTTAATAACAAAAATTAAATTATGTTTCGAAAAAAATCGTAATTAGTGGTATGCAACTGTTACTGCGGCTTATTGTCTTTAGCGTTTTATATTTTTTGGTCCTATCCAAAAAACGGGCTGTATGTCCTTGTACTAAATGATCTTTTCTTTTTTGTGTGTTTTACACAGATTTTAATAGCATTACACACTTTTAATAGCCCAAAATGCTCTAAATCACATTCCAGTGGACTAACCAATCTGTAGCAGTGATAATGGGAATGCCGCTGTCATTTCAGACGATGTCATGATGATGTTCTTAGATCTTTTGGAGTTTAATATAACTCCAAAGTATCTGGCAAAAGAGCTAACGTTATGAGCTAAGCTGCAGGAGTTATTCTGCCATAGTCCACTGTTCAAACAAGGAAAAGATATGGTGTAATTTATCGCTGCACAGGACGATTTCCTTTGATCCACATTCCAGGGATTTGTCGTGTTTTCCACCATGCCAATCGACGTGTGCATTGTTTTGTTATCAGAGGCAGGTGGGCTGCAGTTCTTTTGTGAAAATTCTTGACGGGAAGTGCCCTTTGTGTCATAGAAGTGCCTACTGGTTTGACTGTGGTTGATCCACACTCAGACCCTCTACGGTCTGATGGTTAAATGAAGTGATCGTCTCAAGGTGCGTTGGATCATCTCAGTCAATATTTTACGCTTATATCATCTTTTCCTGGGCTCAGTGTCATCGCTGGACTACCTTCCCAAATATCGACTGGAGAGATTTTAATTCATAGACATTTTTCTCACATGGCGCTAAACTTTTTTGAGTGCATTTCGTGCCATTATGGCGTCTAATGTATTCTTAGCTGTCCAATTCGTTGTAAGCAATTCTGCATAGGGAATCAATGCTTCCTGGTCATTTTATCCAGGAAACAACATTACAAAAATGTTACTCATTGCTTACCCTCTTGGACGGGCCAGTTCTACTATAGTAGACCTACTAAAGTTGTATTGGGCCACCTTAAAACCATCAACGAAGTGTGGCTGGGCGTTTAAAATAAAGAGAAGATGGCAAGGAGAGAAAGTTAGATATTTACAAGTATTAATAATAATAATAATAATAATATTATTATTGTTATTATTATTATTACTCCTAAATTTGAGTAAAATTACAAATTATTATATTAATTACATAAATGCCCTCGTGGGTAGCAAAGCTGGTATGATCATCATCCGCTCCACACAGGATATAAAATATGAGTTCGAATCCCATCAATAACGCGAGGTGTTTTTATGGATTTTTTCATAACGTGGCTGAATTTTCCGATCTCAGTCTCGGATAACATGGTTTTTTCCTCCGGAAAACTAGTTTTTCGCCTAGCAAGTAGGGAATTGACTACAGAACACGCAATTTATGACATATATTATATACGGTGCAATATGGCCTCGGTTTCTGAGGAGCCTAAAACCATAAATCGAGAAGCATTATACAAGAATACTCTAATATACAATTAATTCTTCGCATACTATTATTTTATGCTGTTTATTATTATATTTGTACATTTAAAACATGATTTATAATTTTATAAGAAATTAAAGGAATATTGAATTATAATTTCATTAACAGTACAACAAAACATAAAACAACGTAATTGCAAGTGTGACAATAATACAGTATGACATTTAGAATTTGTGGATTTTATAGTTGATTTTTAACTATTTAAAAATTCAGTTCTTCATCTCATTTTCGCTATTTTAGCATTAGCATTAGTATTAGCATTAGTAGAGGCATTTGATGCAAGAAAGCAAGCTTATGCAGCATCAGCCAAAAAAAAAAAAAAAAAAAAAAAAAAACCCACTTCCACTTCACCCCTCTGTTCGTTCAAAATACCTGTCCAGCTGAGCCTTAAACTTATTTAGGCTATCAACCTCCACCACAAGGGATGGAGGTCTGTTCCGCCAACCAACCACCCGCTGGCTAAAGGCAAATTTCCGCACGTCTATCCTACGTCTGTCTTTCCTCAATTTGAATTTATGCCCTCTCAGGTGATTATTCTGAGCAAGAGGAAGAATCCCATCAGCATTGAGCATGCTCAAACCATTCAAGGCTTTATACACCTCTATCAGATCACCTCGCTGGTGCCTAGTCTCCAGACACTGTAATTTGCAAAACTTAAGCCTTTCTTCGTAAGAGCACCCCTTTGTTCCATTCACTAATCTTGTTGCCCTTCTCTGTACTCGTTCCAGCAGCTCTACATCCTTCTTGAAATGAGGCCTCCAGACCTGTATACAGTACTCTAGGTGTGGCCTGACCATTGCCTTATACAAGGGAATAACCACCTCCTTATCCCTGCTGGAAAAATTCCTGTATATCATTGACAATACTCCATGAGCTACTCTTGCAGCCCGTCTGCACTGCTCAGAGAACTTCATATCTGCCTGCACAACCACCCCCAAGTCCCTTTCATTCTCTACCACTGTCAGTGTAGTACCACAGAGTTGATACGTTGCTCTGGGGTTGCTGTTTCCCATGTGTAGTACTTTACATTTGTCAATGTTAAACTTCATTTGCCACCTCTCAGCCCATCTGCTCAACCTTTCCAGATCCTGTTGCAGCAGCATAGTGTCAGTAGTGTCCTTGACAACCCTGCCAACCTTTGTATCGTCTGCAAATTTGGACATTAAGCTTGATATACCATCATCAATATCATTTATAAATACAGAAAACAGTAATGGACCCAACACTGAGCCCTGAGGGACTCCACTAATAACATTAGTCCACGATGAGCAGTGTCCATTGATTACCACTCTCTGTCTTCTCCCTCTCAACCACCCCTTTATCTATAGCAGCAATTTGCCTCCAATGTCACACTGCTCCAATTTATGTAGCAGTCTTCCATGTGCAACAGTATCAAAAGCCTTTCTAAGATCCAAGTATATAATATCAAAGCTATTCCCTGCATCCAGTTCTTTTGTGACTGCATCATAGTATCCAATCAAATTGGTCAGGCAAGACTTCCCCTTAACAAAACCATGCTGTGTCTGAGCTATAACTGAAGTCTTGTCTAAATGATCCTGCAGTGCTTCTTTAACCAGTGCCTCCATTAATTTTCCTGGAACAGAAGTTAAGCTCACGGGTCTATAATTACTTGTGTCAGCCTTTGATCCTCCTTTGTGAATTGGGGTCACATTTGCCCATTTCCAGTCTATGGGTACCTCCCCTGAGTCCAAGGAAGCTCTCATAATTTTGGCTAAGGGTTTGCTTACTTCCTTTGCTGCCTCCTTTAATATAACTGGATAGATCCCATCCACCCCGGGTGCCTTTCTTGTGTTTATCTTCAACAGTTTCTCCTCCACTTTACTCCCAGTTATTTCAAGATTCTCTAGCTTACTGCTAGAGTTGAATACACCTCTGGCATTCCCCTCGCTGAATAACTCCTCATGTGTGAATGTCGATGCAAAATATTCATTTAGTTTGTTAGCTACCTGAACAGGATCATCAACAGTTGACCCATCAATATCAAGTGGACCAATCTGATTCATCCCTTTCCTTCTAGAGTTTACATAAGTAAAGAACTCTTTGCTATTTTTCTTTGCATCCCTTGCCAAGGATTTCTCGTAATCTGCCTTCGCCTGCCTAACCTCCTTTGTAACTTGGTTGCATATCAACTTGTATCTATCATAGGCTTCTGTGTCATGTGTTAATTTGTAAGTATCCCATGCATTTTTCTTCTCTGCCATATGCCTCATTAGTTCATCTGACATCCATTTTGGCCTAAACCTTGAACAATATTTCTTAGTTGGTATGTAAAGCCTAGTAGCTTCCAAGATAAGTTCTTTGAATGCTTCCCATTTTGAATTTGCTGTTGGTAACATCATCAGTTGGTCCCACTGTATAGAATTTAAATACTGTCTCAGTCCATCGTAGTCGCCTTTACGGAAGCAATAACCCTTCCCTTTACCACTAATGGTAGTTACCTCTTTGAATAAATCCCACTTCAGCACACTGTGATCACTGCCACCTAGTGGTTCATTTATCTGCAGATTCTTAATGCATGAAGAATCACTGCTGATAATCAAATCAAGAGTATTACTCCCTCTAGTTGCCTCCCGAACATGCTGATGTAGAAAACAATCATCCAATAAATCCACAAAAGCCCTGCTAGTGTGTGAGTGACCAGCCCCCAAATTCCAGTCGATATCTGGGAAATTAAAATCCCCCATTATAAGACTCTCTGATTTACTGGCCCACTCTATTTCCCTGTACAGTTTGTTATTATACTCATCAGAGTCATTAGGCCTATAGCACACTCCTACTCTCAATTTTGATCTCCCAATGCTTATGTCACACCAAACTGACTCAACACTGCACTGTCGAGCGATGTCGACTGGACAGTGTCTATCCTGTATATCCTTTCTGTAGACGTTGTACTCCCCAAATTCCAGTTCTGCATTCCTTATATCTGTGTGACACCACGTCTGTGATAACCCAACAATATCTGCCTTTGATGTTTTGAGCAATACTTCAAATTCATCAAATTTATTTACTAAACTCCTAGCATTGGTGTACACGCAAGTATACCTGCACCTGTTTCTATTCTTAGCTACCCTAACACAACCCATGTGTTTACTTGTACCGCAATGGCTCCCAGCAGTCTCTGAAATATCATGTATCTTGTTTTTCAGGCTTCTGCTCATTCTAATAGAAGCAGTGCAAGAATCTCTTTCACCTCTGCCAGCGGCTATTGTCAATCTATTGGTCTTTGTCTCCCCCCCAAGCTAGCAGTTTTCCGACCCACCTAACACTGCCTCGATAGCATCAGCAAATATTCTTGCACCCTTTCTATTTAAGTGTATCCCATTTGTTTTCTGCATCCAGTTATCTTCTGTGGGCTTCACTGAATTTGCCGGATTGTAGCATATTAAGGTCGGCGCCTCCGTAGCCAGGTCGGAAGGAGCAGCAGGGTGTAGTACACGCTTCTTGAATAGACCGGTGTTCCAGCCCGTCATCACCAAATACGGAGGATGCGGAAAGGTCAGGGAATGACCACCGCATATCCCCGGAGCAATATGGCCTTAGTTGCTAATGCTACTAAAAACCAAATAACAACAACAACATATTAAGGTGGAGGCATACATTTTGAAAATCTTCCGCGCTATAGTTCTTTTCTGTGCTGTGCTGTTGTTGGGTTTAGGAGCATCAGCGACTAATGCCATATTGTTCCGTGTGAATTGCGTGTGTTCTGAGGTCGATTTTCTGTTTTGTTGGACGAAAAACACCCCAGTTTTTGGGAGAAAAAAACCATGATATCTTCGTCTGAGACCGACTAACCATGTCAAGTTGTGAAAAAGGCCCATAAAAATTCCTCCCATAATCGACGGGACTCGAACTCAGGTCTTTCCCACCTGGTGTGGAGAGGACGGCGATCCTACCAACTACCCACGAGGGCTCTTTTCAGTGCATAGCCATTCTGGTGTACCTGGAGATTGTTGTAGATCTTGATTGTGTTGGACGGAAAAAATCGCTGTAGACTTTCCAGCTGCGTGAACGCACTTCTGAGTGATTATGATTGCATTTTACTTGTCATCCTCTTCGTCATTCAGGATCGAGTCAGCAAGTTCTCAGTCTTCAGGGAATCGAGTTTCCCGGTTAACAGTTTTGCAAGTGTTAAGATGTTTTTTGTGTTGATTATGTGTGTCCACTGCGTGACATCTAAGTTGGTATACAAAGTAGTCATGGAGATGGTAAATGGCTGTGTAATGAGCCTGTTGTTTAGCCATCTCAGGACCGAGTACTCTAATCTTTGGAAAGCGAAAATAGTAATTTCGGGGACAAAGAACCAAATCTGAGATGCGTAGAGAGGGATAAGTGTGATACATTTTAAAATATACTTCTTAATAAATTCGGAGTTTTTAACGTCCGCCAGCTCCTCTCTGGAGGTTCAATGTGCTGCATACGTTTTCTTCTTCAAGTGCTCAAAAAAATGTGGCATGAATTTTAGGCTTGCGTCTCATTTCAATCCGAGATCCACATTCTTCTGAATTTATACCTTGCTTCCGTTCGCGAGTATTGATATGTGGTCGTTAATTTTGTGAAAATCATTTGTGCTGTTTTATGCTAATTTAATCGAAGCTCAATGTAGTTGAGGTACTGTTCCAACTGGGCAGTTGCGGAATTTTTCATTGCTGCATTGTAGTCAGAAGTCTTCTGACTTCTGTTCGAGGCGATGAAAAATTAAGTCATCTGCATAAACAAAAAAAATTACTTTTGATACTGGGTCAAGAAATGGCGTAGTGCTGACGGAAAGAGCGCGACAAAGAGAACGCTATCCTGCGGGACTCGTCTCTTAACTTGGTAGGTCGCTTTGGGAGTTCCGTTAACTGCAGTGATTTCGCTCTCCTTCAGAATGCTCGTTATTATTATTAGGACGTGTCCAGTTAATAGATTAAATCTATTAATAAATCTATAATAGGAAATTAATGGATTAAAATCAGCAGGAGAAGGAAGTATGAGACAACCTTTGAAACTTTTTTTTCCCTCGGAAACTTGGGTTTTTCGATCACAGAACACACGAAATTTTACAGACATATTATATACGGCGCAATGTGGCCTCAGTTTTTGATGCGCCTAAAAATAACCCTACAACAATACCAACATATTTTACTGGTGTTTTTCCTTGTGCTTTGAAATTTGCTTATATATATTTTTTTTTTTTTTTTATGAAAACCCCAAACACGAAAGGTATCAAAACCTATAGTACTTAGTACCGTGCATGGGTTGAAGGAGAAGTATGGGGGGAGGGGGATGCCGGAAACTTTGCTCTAGAGACTGAACATGTGTTTCGCCACTTCAAGCCTCCAATAAGCAAAGGGGTGGTATTTCACCGGTTGATGAAAGTCATCTACCACCTACGACTTATACAGGGTGTTTCAGTTAAACGTTTCAGAACTTCTAAGAGGGGTAGGGTACATCCTGACAACTCGAAATCATATAGCAATGTGGGGTCGGAAATGCTTTCCTGAAGCGGTGTTGTACACAGAAGCACCATAAAGAAAAGAGACCGTAAGTGAGAAATCGTTTTAATAATACATGAAAAGAAGCAAAAGGTACATGGATTAAAGTAAGTGTTCGAAGTTTCTTCCACGGGCTACAATGCACGCCTCACATCTCCGACGCATGGACATCCGAACATTCTGGAATACTCCAGGCGAATTTCGAATTTCTTCGGCAGCTACTGCGATTCTTGCAACCAGCTCCTCAGCATTGTCAACAGGGGTGTCATAAACTAGCGATTTCATATGACCCCAGAAATAAAAATCAAGACATGATAGGTCGGGTGACCGAGCAGGCCAACGCACGGGACCACCACGTCCGATCCACTGTTGACCAAATGTGACATCCAGGTAGTTACGAACATCTCCGCTATAATGGGCAGGGGCTCCATCGTGTTGGAACCACATTGTCTGTTGCGTCGATGCAGAAATCTGTTCATCTCTCAAAAGTTGTGGCAATACTTGCTGCAGAAAGATCAAGTAGATAGGTCCGGTTAGACAACACGGTAACAGGTAAGGTCCGATGAGGTGATCTCCCATAATACCGGCCCATACATTGACCGAAAATCGAATCTGTGCTGCACGACGTCGTATTGCATGCGGGTTCTCTCGACCGCCCAGATATGGTCGTTATGCGTGTTGAAAATTCCTTCCCTTGTGAAGGATGCCTCATCGGAAAACAACACTTCAGCAGGAAAAAGGGGATTTGTAGCACATTTTCCAAGGTACCACTGTGCGAAAGCAATACGAGGTGCATAATCCTCCGGTTGCTGTGTCTGGACACGCTGCACGTGAAACGGATGCATGTCTTGTTCTCAGAGAATCCTCCAGACGCTGCAATGGGAAACCCCGACTGCGTTTGCTAGACTTCGTGTACTCGTTCTTGGATTCCCCTGTACATGCTGCAGCACATTCTGTTCGACGGCTGGAGTCCGTGCTGTTCTTACCCTGTCCCTGTCAGCTCTTTCAAATGAACCTCTCTCAGCTAACCTCTGGTGCAGTCTTGGAAAGAAATTATGACTGGGAATACGCCTCGTCGGATATCGTTCCGCGTACAAACGCTGTGCGGCTGGCCCACTACAATTTGCAGCCCCGTACGCCAAATGCATATCGGCTAACTCTGCGTTCGTGTAATCATCCATCCTACTAACTTGGCGTTCTTGTTCAAGAAATTCGAAATTCGCCTGGAGTATTCCAGAATGTTCGGATGTCCATGCGTCGGAGATGTGAGGCGTGCATTGTAGCCCGTGGAAGAAACTTCGAACACTTACTTTAATCCATGTACCTTTTGCTTCTTTTCATGTATTATTAAAACGATTTCTCACTTACGGTCTCTTTTCTTTATGGTGCTTCTGTGTACAACACCGCTTCAGGAAAGCATTTCCGACCCCACATTGCTATATGATTTCGAGTTGTCAGGATGTACCCTACCCCTCTTAGAAGTTCTGAAACGTTTAACTGAAACACCCTGTATATCGAGCAAGTACCTAAAAAAATGTTAAAAAATCTCTGCCATCCGATTATCATTTCATGAGACTTACTTCTACACTTTCTAAAGTAATGGAGAATTCCATTAACCGCCAACTCCGAAACTCTCTAGAAACCTTCCATCTGATCAAAGATCGTAATGTGGATTACGTCATTATTGATCTATTAGTGATATACTGGCTTATGTTAGCCACCTATGGATGGACAAAATAAATTGAGAAGTTTGGTGAAACTCGATCAGTTTTATTTGACACTTCAAAGGCTTTTGAGAGTGTTTGGCATAAGTCTTTTAAATAAGCATCCATATAATGGATTTCCAACTGTTTTTTTTGTAATTGCTTATCAAATTTTCTCTGTTACCTATCACTGCTGGTGATGATAGAGGACTCTGTATTTTACGTTCTCCACTAATTCTGGTGTTCTCCAAGGATCAGTTGTTTCTCCACACTTTTGTTCTTGTATGTTAATAACCTTCTTCTATTGACTGGAAATCCTGGCCATAGTTTTGCTAATGATAGCACATTGAAAAACCTTTTCTTGCAGAAATAGTTTCAACTTCTCGAATACCCACGATTATTTAAATGCTGATCTCTAGTAGGGCAAGGACAACTTACTTGATTTCAATTCTTCTAAAATTCAGTCCTGTCTCATATACCAAAAATGATTGTTCTGCTCCTATGCTTATCTTCGATGACACTCAGATTTGTAGACAAGATCACATCTCTATTAGCGATTACCTTGATTTCTAATCTCTCTTGGCAGAAACACATCATCTCTGGGTTTTCTGTTTCTCTCTCAGAGTTACTTTTCATCCAAACAACTGTTGGTCCTATTCAAGGCGCCCTATCAGAGAATATTATTCTCATATGTGGGGCGTTGCCACCAAAACCTCTCTCAGGCTTCTAGATTCCATTAAAAAGAGCAATTGGGTTGATTAATGACCCATCTCTAATAAAGTCTCTCTACTCTTTGTCTCATAGACGTTCTGCTTCTGCTGGATGAACTGGAGAAACAGAACTTCTTCTGTTCCCTGTTCTTCTGAATTGGCTTCTGTAATTCTCGCTCTCTCCTCCAAAACAGTCTGAACACATGCCACTATCAGTCAGCATCCGTTTATTGTCCAACTTTAAACTCACAGAACCACCTTCTCTTCTTCTCCCTCATTTATTCCTTCAACTGCTGTTTTCTGGAACAGCCTCTCTTCATACGTATTTCCTGAAATTGCAATCTACAGAAATTGAAGTCAATAAGTATCTTCTTTCATGTTCTCAACTTTCAACCGAAGCACGGCACTCAGTAATATAAGTTATAATACCACTCGTGCTCGAATTTTTCATATAAAAAAAAAACTACACCCGAGATCTGTTAATTTGGTCACAGGTTTAAAAAGGCCAGTAAAAATTCCTCCCATTCAGACGGCATTCGTCTAGGCTCTTTGTCTAGGCACCATGCGTTAGGACAGAGATCATAACAAATCTACTACCCTCAAAGGATTTTTGCCTTTTACGGTATTTACCATGGTTCATACACGAGGTTTTCTTCTGGAAACTGAGATTGATGATTCCACAAACGGGTACCAATCATAGAACACGCTGTTTATGGGCACGATATACCGATTCTTCTGGGCCTTAGTTATCGAAAATTTTCCGAACGACCAACCTTAATCTGCAACAATATTAATTTTTGATTTCCACTTTTGTGGAAAACTTATTTCTATTAACAAGTTAAAAGTTTTGGCATTCATTTTTAAATATTTACTTTGTAATCTGTGATAGGTAATTTTGTTGGAAAACGAACACCAATTTGCGATTAGCGAAATTTGTTTTCAGTTCAGGATTGGAAAAGTTTTGTTTCGAAATGACACAAATTTCTTAAACTATTTTAATCATTTCTCCCTGGCAAAAAAATAAAAAAGTATAAATGAATTAACGAAGACGAGAAAAATAAGTGATTGATTCCCCATTTATTTTAGACAGAAGCGCACATTTTTTTTTTTTTTTTTTTTTTAAATGCACAGAGGCTGAACCTCAAGTATCCCTGGACGTGCCCCTGTCTTTATAACATTTTGTTCTGAAGGAATTAAGAAAAAGGAAGACCATTGTACCACGATGAATTTAAAATAATTTTATTATGAGTTCACAAAGGAATACGAAGTAACCAACCACCACCCGAATTTTTATAATTTGTAAAATTTTACATGTAATAAAACAGTGTTCATTCATCTTACTTCATTCACATCGAAGAACCACATAACACAAATAATCTTCTTTTTCTTCTCTGTGTTTAGAGTTTGGAGTGAATTTTCGGAAAAAGTGAAACTGTAGAGATATTTCGCTGCTTCCTTAATTAAGTTTCAATTAATCCTACTTTATTATTTTATAGCGTCTGTATTCCATAATTTGAAATCAGCATCGTTTGCATTATTTCATGTTTTCTGTTGTTGAAAAATTAAACTAAAATAATCGAAAGCGCCGAATTCAAAAACCTGCTCTAAAAATCATTTTTGTGCGAGTAATAAATTTAGACAATATCTGATAGGCAAAGCGCTACTTCCACTCGGAGCAATACCAGCTGCCAAGTAGGTTTCATCTTACTGCATATTCAGCGGGAACTGCATTCAACAGAATGTTTTATTTCAACTTGGAAAATAACTGCCTTGGATTTTGCAACCTACGTCTTTATTTCTTTCTAAGATAAAGTGTATTGCCAAGAGAATGCGAACACAGTTGCATAAAACAAAGAAACGGCAACTTATTTTGATGCTGGAACCATCTAATTTATTTATTTTTTATACGGGAAGTGTCATAAAGTAATCCTTTATTGTCAGAATGCCTTGAGTAAAGAAACAAGCAAAAGTTAAATTTAATATAAAAAAAATGCACATTAAAACAATAACACAACCATAACAGTGATTAGAAAATAAGAAGACGAAAGAAGTGATTAGCTGAGAAGACGAAAGAAGATATTTGTTGACATTGGACTTCTGTAGACTGTAATTTTCAGGAAATACATATGAAGGAAGGTTGTTCCAGAAAACGGCAGTTGAATGAATGAGGAGGATGAGAAGTTGGACAGTAAATGGATGTTGGCTGGTGGCGGCACGTGTTTGGACTGTTTAGAAAGAGAGAGCGGGAATTATAGAAGCCAATTCACAAGAACAGTGCCCATGGAAGTATCTGTAGAAAAGGCTTGCAGCAGAAACAGTACGTCTATGAGACAGCGAGTGGAGAAACTCTGTTAGAGATGAGTCATTAATTAACCTCGGTTAATACTGTAGTTGAAACGAACGGTTGGTTTATAGTGATTCAGTGCAGCGGAACGCAGCAACAATCTATTTAACGCAATACGGCACTTAAGCTCTGGACAAGGTCAAGTGGTGACAAAGTTGGGGATTATACCTCCCCCACTTCCACTTGTGATACTGCATCGAACGAAAGAAGTGCGCTATCATGTTGTGCTAAAGATTACCTGCCACGAAATTGCTGAAATTCCGTCTTCCGTTTGCATTTCAGAATAACAGATTTCAGCGCATCAGCCGTGCCTCTTACTTGCTGCATATGCAAGTCTGACGAATGATGACTTTGTAATTAAATGCACTACTTGTCACAAAAACTATTGCAATAAGCCTGATTGTACTTCTGTCGATATTAAGAGATTGAACAAAACTAGAAAACGCAAGTTTGAATGTGAAGCTTGTAGGCAACAAACAGAAAAAAATAAAGAATTACCCAATGAAGTCGTTTGTGGAGATTCTTGCAAAGAACAAGTTAGCGACCTTGAACAAGCAACAAGAGTAACCCTCTCGCAGACCGACCTAGGAAATGGCACCTTGGACCATCCTGAAGGATCAATTCTTGAAACATTGGGATGCAATATTTGCCCGGAAGACTGCGAGCACTCTGAAGGGTATTCCACTAGACAAAGGAGAATCATAGCCCGAATGAAAGGCAGGAAGAAAACCGTAAACAATATGTCTCGCGTGCGGAATTAAAGGACATCCTTGCAGATTGCATCGGCCCTTTTTTGATGCAGGCTGCGGAATACGCTGAAAATCTGTCGGGCAATTTCATCCCTGTACGTAAAATGCTACAGGTACTGCAGGAAGAGAATTTTCTTCTCAAGGAACAAAACAGTAGAATACTGCAACTCTTAAACGACAGGAAGAAAAGCTTTGAATCCATCCTCGTTGCACAAGGTACCTCGGCGGCCCCCGTAACCGACGAACCGTGCTATACGAGGCAGAGCTACCCAAAGAAAAGTAGAAGTGAAATGCATGGATTGCACATGAGGATAGAAAGTAATGAAAATCAGAAACAGAAGACAAGAAACGAATGGACTTCGGGGGGGGGGACATATCAGAAAGAATAACAAATCTACAAGACAGCCAAATAATAAGTGAATTTCAAGCCCAGCCGCGAACGGTCTGTTTGCGGCAGGACCTCGCAAGCAATAGCACCAAACCCAGTGAAACTTTAGGAGCATCACAAGGAAATGACTTCACACATTCCACTAGGAAAATTAGAAACCAAAATAAAAAAGGATCAGAAATGTCAGGACAACAGGAATCCACTGAAATGATTGGGGCATGCATGTATGCCGAGAGTATGAACGCCAGAGTTACCTCTTCCCCTCAGATCATGTTCCTGCAAATCCACACGCGCACATCGCTAAGCTACCTAAAAAGCATAGCACTTTTGAGGGTAGAAAAACCCGCCCATCCAAAAATTTCATTCCTGCTCTCGCCGAGGACATAAGCCAGTTCACGGAGGAAGTATTAGCATGTTTTCCTGTAACACACCTGAAACAAACAAACGGCTTTCTGAAATCTACAACATTACTTCTGTTGCACCCAGAGAGCAAATTTTTGTATCAAGGCTGGGGCCCACAACACAGCCCAGAAATATTAAAGCCATGTGTGAGGGTGAACATGGGATAACTGTGGAAGTAAAGCAAGTGAAAACACGACACCCAGCTTACTCCTCCATTATAATCTCTTGTCCATCAGATAAAGCAACTCGCCTACAAGACCTAAGTGCCTGGCCAGTAGATACCTTAGTCAAGCACTACAGAAATAGATGAGCCCAATCTCTGGTTAAAAATGATGCAAGGAATCGGGCTCAATAGCAATCAAAAAGACTGCCCCCAGCTGGGGATGCGGAACATCACATCCACTTGTTTGCAAAACGTGAGGAGCATCTCAAATAAGCTCTACACCTTACAAACGATGATGATGCAGGATGACCTGGTTTTCATTTGCTTAATCTAAACCTGGTTGGGAAATGGAAAACAGTTAGATCGGGTTCCGGTTTCCATACATTTGCAGCAAACTACAAATGTGTGGGAATCGGAAGAAGATAGACGAGGAGGGGGAGTTATAATTTGCTATCAAAAGGGGAGTTATAATTTGCTATTTTTTCACAAACAATCCTTCTAAGTACACGGTCGAAGTGAGAGCTCCTTTAGGCACTTCAGATCACAACTTGGTGATTGTCTCTTCTCCAATGGAACCTTTATCTCATGGCTATTCCCAACCTCGTGTTGTTTGGCATTACAAGAATGCAAAATGGGATGACCTGCGAGACTTCTTTTCTTCTTTTCCTTGGTCGGATTACTGTTTCAAAAGTTCTGATGTCAACGTTTGCTCAGATCGTGTCAGTGAAATTATTCTTGCAGGAATGGAATTCTTTATCCCACACTCCACTTTAAAATCCCGTCCTTTATCTAAACCTTGGTTTTCCAATAAATGTGCTAAGGCTGTCCAAGAAAAGAATTTCGCATATCGTAATTGGCTTGTTTCTAATTCTTCAGTTTCATTTTCTGCCTACACCAAAGCTCGCAACAATTGTAAAGCAGTTATTAATCAGTCCAAACTAGAGTTTGAACAGGCTAAGAGTAGAAAACTTGCTTCTTGCCCTAATGATAGCCGAGCATTCTGGTCTCTTGCCAAAGCTATTGGCCGCAACTTTTGCCCATCTCTGCTCCCAACTCTGTCCAAACCAGATGGTTCTGTTGTCACTTCAGCCAAGGATAAAGCTGACCTGATAGCATCCCATTTTTCTTCCAGCTCATGTATTAATGATCTTGGTAAAACACCTCCCACCATTCCCAACACACTCCATTCAATGCCTCCTGTGGTCTTCCTTCAAAAGGATATCAGAAGGATTTTGATGAATCTCGATGCTAAGAAAGCTCCAGGTCCTGATGGTATTTCTCCACTTGTTCTCAAAACCTGTGCTCCTGAACTTACTCCTATTCTTTGCCGCCTTTTTTCACTTTCTTATTCTAAAGGTGTTTTTCCTTCTGCTTGGAAATTAGCTCATGTCCAGCCAGTTCCTAAAAAGGGTGACAAATCCCTCCCATCCAATTATCGTCCCATTGCAATTACTTCTACTCTTTCTAAAGTAATGGAGAAATCAATTAACCGCCAACTCTTAAACTACCTAGAAACCTTCCGTCTGATCAACGATCACCAGTATGGATTCCGTCAGTGTCGATCCACTGGTGATATTCTGGCTTATGTTACCCATTTATGGACTAATTCAATGGAAAGGTTCGGTGAAACACAAGTAGTTGCTCTTGACATTTCAAAGGCTTTTGATCGTGTTTGGCATAAACGTCTTCTAAACAAGCTTCCATCTTATGGTTTGCCAACTGTTTTTAGTAATTGGTTATCCAGTTTTCTCTCTGATCGCTCACTGAGGGTGATAGTTGATGGCTCTGTCTTCTAACTTCTCCACTAATGCCGGTGTCCCCCAAGGTTCAGTTCTTTCCCCCACTCTTTTCCTCTTATATATCAATGACCTTCTTCCATTGACTGGAAATCCTATCCATAGTTTTGCCGATGATAGCACATTGCATTCAACTTTCCATTTTGAGAAACCTTGTCCTGCTCAATCAGCTTCAACTTCTCGAAAATCTGCTACCAATTCCTTAAATGCCGATCTTCAGGTAATTCTCCAGTGGGGCAAAGACAACTTAGTTGATTTCAACCCTTCTAAAACTCAGTCTTGTCTTATATCTCGCGAAAAGGATTCTTCTGCTCCTATGCTTATCTTTAGTGACACTCCAATTTCTAGGCAAAAGGATATATCTCTTTTGGGGATTACCCTGACTTCTAATCTCTCTTGGCACAAATATTGCTTCCTCTGCATCTAAAAAACTTGGTATTCTCTTTCGCTCTCGGCGTTACTTTTCTTCCAAACAGCTGCTCACTCTGTATAAATCGCAAATCCGCCCTGCCATGGAATATTGTTCCCACATCTGGGGTGGTGCCCCCAAAACCTCTCTCAGGCTTCTTGATTCCATTCAGAAGAGGGCAGTTAGGTTAATTAATGATTCATCTCTAACAGAGTCTCTCCACTCGCTGTCTCATAGACGCACTGTTTCTGCTGCAAGCCTCTTCTACAGATACTTCCATGGGCACTGTTCTTCTGAATTAGCTTCTATAATTCCCGCTCTCTCTTTCAAAACAGTCCGAACACGTGCCGCCACCAGCCAACATCCATTTACTGTCCAACTTCAAACCCACAGAACCAACTTTTCATCTTCCTCATTTATTCATTCAACTGCCGTTTTCTGGAACAACCTTCCTTCATACGTATTTGCTGAAAATTACAATCTACAGAAGTTCAAGTCCATTGTCAACAAATATCTTCTTTCGTCTTCTCAGTTTCCAACCCAAGCACGGTACTAAGTACTATAGGTTCTAATATCTCTCGTGTTTGGGGTTCACATAAAAAAAAAAATAAATAAATATCAGTCTATAAGAGAAAAACAGCCAATTCAAATGATTTTGAAGGGATTTGCATTACCTTTTTAAAAGAGTACGTGAAAATACAGTTATGCATAATATACCTGCCACCTGAGTACACAAAGAAGACAAGAAATTAGCTCGATGCGTGGCTTGCTCCATATCTAAATCCATCAGTCGTCACAATAATAGCGGGAGATTTTAATATGCCTCTTCCAAAACACGGAGGCTAAGAAAGAGCTGGATGCTACACTAGGCGTATTGCACGTAACGCAGCTTCCGACATCAATGATAAGGGGAAATGTAGCAACTTGAACTGTTATACCATAGTTTCTTAGACATAAGGCTAACGCAAAACTTCATAAAATTTAAGTAGGACCACAACCCCATTGAAGTAGAAGTAGCACTGAAGATCCATAAACACATTGGCGCACTATGGCCATAGTTGCCGATGTGCCTAATAAATCCCTAAACCAAAAACATAAACCATAAATACATGCATGGTAATCACACGAACTTGGCAAAGCAAAGTAAGTATCTTTTCTCCGTGAAGTATATTAATGCAGAAGTCATTCTCAGTCATCTAACTAGTTACAACTGGAATGACCTGCAATAAAAGTCAAAGAGGAAGCTTTAGAAATGATCACTAAAAAGCTATATCAAATAGCATTGGAAGGAGCAGCAAAAGAAATAAAAACATCTGAGAGAACGAAAGAATGGTTAATCACAACTGAAAGCAAGTTTCCTCAGGAAGCAAAAACTATAGAAAATGGCAAAGAATGGATCATCCCGCCGATCACGTTCGTTATAAGAAGGAAAGAGTACATTTCATCAAAGCAAAAAGACAGGCACACTGCAATATTGTTCATAACAAATTAAAACAAGCAAAAAAGAATTACTAGCACAGAGAATATGATTGAATGCATTTTTAAAGAATGGACTAATAAAACTTTTGGTAACCCTTCTGGACTGAATCAAATTGACATTACTGATAATAGGAACAAAATTTTGGTCCTCCTGAAAGATTTAAACAAGCGAAACTATTTGACACAAGAGGAACCAACAAGACCTCCTTTGAGTGAAATACAAATCACCAAAGGAAGCGCAGTGAAAGCAATAAATGATCTGCCCAATAAGGCCACTGTTGGACCTGATAAGTTTCCACTGTTCATTCTTAAAATAAGTAGCCCATTTGTAATAGATCTATTATTACACATATATCAGGAAATCATCAAATCTGGAGCACTCCCGCGAGCTTGGAAAAATTAAATTGTAACCCCAATACCAAAGATTAACACCTAAAATTGGCTAAGGATTACAGACCAATTTCTGTTAGTTGTACCCTACAGAAGGTATTTGAAAAAGCACTGCTTCCTACCACAACCAACACTGCTTTCAGCCATAGACCACCACATTTGCACTCAGTCATTTCAGGGAGATCAACAATAACAAACTTACTGGAAACCCTTTTTCGCGTGCAGAAAGCACTAAATGAGAAAAAACAAATTGATATTATTTTTTTTGGATATCTCTGCTGAATACGACAATATGTAAATTCCAGCCCTCATTGGGATTTTAATGAATTATTTTAATATAAAAGAAAATTTGTTAAACATAATAAGCTGCTCGAACAAAGAAAACTTACTGTCAAGCACCAAAAGCTTTACTTGCCAAAATCTTGTCTTTACACCAAAATCTTGCTTTACCATCTCGTGAGGAGTGCCAAAGGGGGGGGGGCTTTCTTTCAACTACCCTCTTCCGGCTACCCTGGAGCCCTCTCTTGCTCGGTACTGCAATTTTATAACGTATGCTGACAATGTGAAATTCTTCATCACGTCCAAAGACCACGAATCAGCAGAAGGTGAATTTGGATTGTGATATTCGCCAGATGGCGAATAACACAATCCGAGAATTTGAGAGCTACCTGGATTGCATTGTGCTCTGTATTAATGCACAGAAGTCTGCCCAAATGACTATAACTTAAAAGCAGAATAAAAATGGCATCTCGATATCCGTGAACGGGTCTAGTGTGGCAAAAGTGCACTTTCACCTGGACCTGGGTCTTAAGTGGGATGACAGACTCGCCTTTGCCCAACACTTCGCCCATATGAAGACAAAAATATACGCTGCTTTATGGGCTACTAGACAAGAACTGGAAGAAATTAGGGATCCTCGGCTAGCGACCATACGTTTTAAAGTGTGTCCTGCCAATTCCAATGTACGCCTCTCAAATCTGGTCCTCAGCTCCAGATTCACATTATAAGTCCGTCCTTGGGATCGAGTACTGGTTCTTGCGATGGCTTAACAGTTGCTCGCCACCCTTTTACTATATCAAGGGCCATTCTCTACTCAAACCTTAACATCACATCCTGGATGCAGCGGACAATTAACAGGAACATACACACTCTCGCACAAATGCTCACAGGCAGAGTGGATGCGCCAGCCTTGGATAATATTCTAGACAAACCACGTGCCACTGCTAGACATTGCCGAGGAGTAAATCATCCACTGCGTCCAATCCTGAACAAGCTTAGTAGCCTACAAAGATTCTTCCCATCAAATGCAGCAAAAATATTTAACTCTCTGCATATAGATGCCGAAAAACTCTGTGAGGATGCAACGTACCGGAAAGAGATCTTCCAGGCTTACCGAAATATGAATCGGCTGCAAAGTGACAGCATACCAAAGAATTGTGAGTAAAAGTAAAACTTTCTGCTTTAAGAACAATAATAATTTGGCAAGCTATTGACCGGCAAAATATACCTTCCCTAACAGTTGTGTAAATATATAATTTATGTATGGAATTACTGAATTGTAAATATATGATTTGTATAATGTGTGTACAGAATCATTAATGTACAAATAGAGTATTAAATATAAAATGTGTATATAATATTTTGGGACGAGGCTACATGTTCAGTATATGTAACCCACTGCCCGTAGTATCTCGTACCCTAACATGTAATTGACACCCTCCTCGCACTTTGCCGTCCCAGGGTGGTTTCCTTTTGTAGAATAAACAGATAATAATAATAATATTTATTTGTTTTCTAGATCCATTGGTTATTGAAGTTGAGCCATGAATACAACGATAGGTGGTATGCTGGAGAAGGTTGAGGTTCATTCCGTTATAATTTTTTTTTTTTTTGTTTCCAAGGAAATGAAGCAAAACAAATTCATGAGGAGATGAAAGTTGTATATGGGAAAGATTGCCCATCATATGATACTGTGAAAAATTGGAAAAGACATTTCAGGCGTGGGCGGAGCAGCGTGCACATTGGCCCACCTCAGACAGGCCTTGCTATTGTGGCTAAAGGCTTTTGATTGGGAGGAGGTTGTTGCCCTGGACTCTCGCGGGTTCCATCATGGTTTTGATTACTGTCGTTTCACTTGTAGACCTAGCTTGGAATTCTGTCAAGGTGGTGAGGAATTATTGTGGGCTTTTTTTCACACCGTGGCAGCGCTCACAGTATCTGTTAATAAAAGTTTTAAAAAAATTGACGTACGTAAAACCTTGTTCTTTGTTCAATCACTGTACTTATGAGAATGTGCTCGTGTTCACTGTGATGTAGAACATTTTGTGCTATAGGAACGGATGGTGATCCTATTTTCCACACATTTTCCCCTTCTACCCCCCCCCCACCCCCACACAAAGCATGACTGCGCAAAATTACTCTAAGTTTGACAGATATAAGAAAGGAATAAAGGAATAAAACGGCTTTATAGTGCAACCATAAAAGTAACAGTATTTACTAATTAGGCCTGACGTAGTGGTCAGGTCAATAGGAGCAGTCAAATGTTAATACAATTAACATTTGTATTGATTGATTTATTGTAAATTCCACTGACCTGGTGGTCGTAACGGAGTATAAAAAAGGACGTAATTTTATAGATCCCATTATATTTCTCAAATTTAAACAATTTCTTATTAAACAGTCTGGAAGATTCTGTAAATCTGAAGACATAAAGGTACTCTGCTTAGGATTACTAAAGTAAAATGGCATTCTTTAATGTACGCAAAAGCTCTCGAGCATGCACCGATTCAATCTATCCGTTGTCATGGCTTCAAGTGGCATGTTATTAATTTTTTCAAAATCTTTTTCTGGGTACTTAACCTTTTGCATATTTGGAGTAGAGGGGGAAACATCTAAAAGTTAATTTATTCCATACGCGTGTCCGACCATTTATAACACATTAAGGAACGTTTGGTAATTTAGTAGAGAAATAGCAGACAACCGTCTTGGGGATTACAATGGGGATAGCAAACTCTTAAAATTCTTGCCTTACAGCGAGCATCGCTATCCGAAACGTGTCAGGAATAGCGATTGCATGGAATATCACCTCTTCGTGTGTTGCATTCGATTGCTTTAAAATCCTTCCAGTGTAATCGGATCTTCGTGGCTGCCATTCATGCCATTAGGGAAAGTAAAGCCTAAGAATACATTGTGGGCTGGGCTTGTGTGAGAAGAGAAGAACATGTTGTCCTGAGAGAGAGAGAGAGAGAGAGAGAGAGAGAGAGAGAGAGAGAGAGAGAGAGAGAGAGAGAGAGAGAGAGAGAGAGAGAGAGAGAGAGAGAGAGAGAGAGAGAGAGGTGAGCTATGAAGGGATGATCCACAAGAAGTTTATACAATATAAAAAAATGAATAATTCCTTTACTTTCGATGTATGTTCAAGCGTATGATGCAAAATGTTTATATTCTGTTGGATATCATGTCTTGCTCATAAGTTATCTTAAGATATTGTGTCTATTTGCGATGCAGTTGGGATAGAAGCTAGTAAAGACAACGAAACTGTGCTAAAATTTTTGTAGACCTGGTGTTTCTGTTTAGGGCAAATATTACTCAATGCTGTTCCGAATATCTAGATTTAAATGCAGTCAGATTTAAGTTCCGACATAATCTACAGTATTACAATAGCCCACGAACGATTTGTATTAAAGAAATAAAAATGACGAATCCTCCCAACATGAATACTAAACAAACAATAACGCAGGAAAAACACGAAACTGAAAAAAGAAAGAAAGAAAGAAAAAAAAAAAAAAACAGATAAGTATTAAGCTCCAATGAAAAATAATAAAAACGTATAATACAGTACGTTTTTTATTGTTTTAAGATAGAAATATTATTTCCTTATTGCGTTCTATGCACGATGGAGGCATTTCTTCCGAGACGAATTCTTTTAGCTTATTTTGGAGCCGTTTGCATAATCCCAGTTTCATTTCTCATGTGACGATAAGTGATGTCCGCTTGAAGTTTCTTTAGCCAACAGAAAATGTAACGATCACTCACAGTTAAGTCCAACAAGTGTAGAAGGTGAGGTTACACTTCAAACTGGATCACCTGAATCTCTTCTGTATCACCTCTATAATTCAGCAAGAGGGAAGGCGGGTCTTTTTAGCTCCAGTCGCGCAAACCTCTGGATAGCAAATCTCAACTCGTGTCTAAGTAAGTTTCTCGTTGTGTCATAGACGCATCGTCATGTTCAACTGACATTCTACGATAATTTGTGACCTGTTTTATCTGTTCTGCGCTCAAGAAATGAATTACAGATTACACCTCAGCCTTGGTTAGCTGGAGCGCAGCTAACTTTTAAGGATGTGTGTATACACACACACACTACACTGATGGACAAAATTAACAGAACACGTGAAAAACGTGGTGTAACTCGTGCAGCTTTCGATTAAGCAGGCAAAATTTGGTATGGTGGTGTACCATAGAATAACGATGAAATGAGAAGACAGCGAGAAACTTCGGACAAGTAAAAAAAACACTTAGAACAGTGTAAAAAAGTAAAAAAACAGAAACAAAAATGGAAAGAAGCCCTCCTATCTTTTATGAGTGTTTGGTTCAATATGTCGATTGGTAATACAACTTGCTCTGGTTTTAGAATTCAGGATTACATTATGAACTTCGCAATAACTGAATTTCAGGTTTCCTTAACGAGATAAACTCAGTGTGCTTGCCTGCACATATCTGATCAGTAAGAATGCAGCCAGCAGAGCAACTACCACTTCGCTGTTCCTCCTCGCCTAGCACCTTAATTAGATAATGGCATTAATGAGTGCGGTCTGTTTTACACATCGGAATGAGTTGGATCAATGCTTATAATAATTCTATTAGAAATTACGATGGAATTTCTAGATTCGGTGTTTCTCCAAATAAGGTTTTGTGGAGAAGTTGATCAAACTTTTCCGCAAGATTAGGCGTTATATCTGAGAATCACACTGAGTACACTCGAGTCTTTGGTCTCTGATAGCGAAGAACACCAAAGCTACTCTAGGTGAAGGGTGGTACGGCGTAACGCTTAAATAACATTATAAGAGTAGACGTGTCTAGTTCGTTGCATTTAGCAAAATTAGGGTCTGTGAGTTAAGAAAGCCATTCAAACATAGATTAATAAAATGATTCTTCACAGAATTTTTCGTTTTCTTTTCTAAGAGCAGACAATAAAAAAACCGGAAGGCATGATATGTAATCAAAAGAAGAATGGCAGTAAAATATGCTGGTAAATGTAATGTTTTACATTTAATAATAGTATCCCTAAAGTGTCTTGTAATTTGGAAGGAAAACAAACCTAAATTAGTTGAAAAAGAAAAATAATTAGGAGTAACTGTATAATCCAACATGCTGTTCTCTGAGCAGTGCATAAAAACTCCCAGGACAGCACATGGCGTTCTATCTCTAACGCACAGGAAATTTGCTTAAAGATGAAAAGAGAAAAAGAGAATTATTTATCTCCAGAAAATTGGCACTTATTTCATTTTGTAAAGTCTGATAAGTCATATATAGCAATACGGTTATTTATTCGCATAAAAAAGTATTCTTACAGAAAAAGAGACTTGTTATATCCTTTTTCATTGATTATCCTCCCCACAGCCTTGATTTCATTCCTAGCGATTTATTTGGCCCGCTTAAGCAACTTATTCAGAATTTGATGATGGTGTACTGGCCTATAAAGTATTGGAAAAATTCATGTAGAAGTAGAAAACCTATAGAAATTTAAGCAGTGTTTGGATAGATACCTGAATGAAATTTCCAGAATTTGAAAAAGGCGTGCAACAAGCGTATGAATGTTTATGGTGATTATGTTGAAATATAAATGACTTGACTCATATTTAAAAAGGAAGGACAGTTGTAGACGGATATAAGGATATTTTCATTCGGCCTATGGACTATTGGAACAATTTTACACAATCTTGTAGTACTCGAGAACCTGCAGAAATTTAGGCAGTACTTAGATAGACAGCTGAAAGAAATCAGGTACTTATCCAGATTATTAATACTAACACTATATACTCCAGAAAACATTGAGACTAAAATGATTATTCCTGGAAATTCAGGGAGCATTTTTGGAGATTAAAAGATTGAGCCGAACAAGTACGGGAACTGCAAGTATCTTGCTGTGGCTAATCCAAATTAATGATGAAGGAAACAAAATAAGAGGCAACGAAAGAATCAAAGTTCCTATAAATTCTGCGGGACTTTGCTTTGTGATTTAATTAATTGTTGCTACAAAAGGCGTTCCATAAATTAATGATTGTTTATAAACTGTTTTATGCATCGATTTATATGTCGCTATGTTTTTTTTTATTGAGTACTGATTAGCACAAAGTATATGATCTTGGTAGACAGACTTCCTACAAGGGCGTTTGATCCATAAACAATTAATAATAATAATAGTAAAGGGCGTGATAGCCCCAATGATGACGTCGCTGGTTCACCAACTTGGGCCTAAAACAAACTATTATATCAGGCCAGGCCACCCGAATATTTAAATTCATATGATGTGCTGTGTGTCTTATGTCTGTTAATTGCGTGTGTTCTATGGTCGATTTGTTTGTTTTACTGGTACGAAAAACCCTAGTTTCTGGTGAGGAAACCTTGCTATCTACGCCTGAGACCGACTAACTCAGCCACGGAGTGAAAAAAGCCCATTAAAGTTTCTCGCATCATCGAAGGGATTCGAACCGGAGCCTTTCCCACCCGGTGTGGGAAGGACGGTGATGATACCACTGGGCTACACGCTCAGACATCAGCTTGGGTCTGCTGGTTAGTAAGCCAACGTTGTAACCACTGAGAACATCAGACCTACAGTCACCTACTCCCCAAGGTTGAAGTGACAGCTGAGACTGGAAGTGGCGCCATCTAGTTCCGCTCCTTATAACTAAACTCACCATCGGACGCAAGCTGAAGTTGAATAGATCCACAGCCATAGTTGGATGATGTCGAATAGAAGCACTGAACATCCTGCACTCATTGCGGCGCATAATTAAGTCACTTGCGTTCAGGCCTGTTCGAAAAGTGGACAAGACTCTTCTGGGGAAAACGGTGCAGCAAGTGGCAGTGTCCACCGTATGCACCACAAGAAGGCAAAAATCATCCAACACTGAAAGTGCTTCCGGCACAACCAGGCTAGTGACCACCCAGAATGGGAAGAAACGCCAACGCATGAAGTGGAGCTTCGAAATGAATACGTTCATCATGCGAACATACTACGAAGTAACCAAGATGAAGACCAATATGACAATGTACAAGATCAACTGGCCGTAACGATTCCCGGCTGTTCAGTTCACCTAATAGGGATTACGGACGAGAGACGGACCATCGTCACGAAGAACCTGATGGCTCTTAGAAAAAAATCGAGCAGGATGTGAGCAACCAACTACAAAAAAAAAAAAAAAAAAAAAAAAAAACAAATAATACGAAAAACGCCGAACCAGAATTAGAGGAAGAGCAAGAAGAAATGCAACCCAGAACAGGAGTGGGTTTAGAGACGATTTTACGATAACTGGAATAGAAGATGAGCTGAAGAAGGCCCTAGCAGAATTCGAGGGAATGGACCTCACAAGGACCTACACCATACCGAAGCAAACCTGTGGTCAATAGTCCTCTGGCAAGTTTGCTACTGGATTCTATTGGGTTCTACAAGATTCTCCATGTCGACAAACATGGAGGCAGTGATAAATTGCGATATCTACCTATGCATTTAAAATATTGATTACATCTATAATGAATACAGTATATGAATATATTGCCAAAAATATTTGGAAACTTCTTCTAATGTAGTGAATGATGCAAACGGAATGTAAACACATTTCGACACGTGTGGAAAATAAAAATATATTACAAACAAACAGAAATAGTCGCAGTAAGGGGCTTCCAAGAGCTTTAATTGCCTGATGCCATAGCAAAAGGTTGTCATTCCGTTCGACAACCACGCCTTTCAATCTCGCAAAACCAACAACAGCTGATGTGGCAAAAAGATGTAAGAGTGATGATGGCGATGTAAGTTTGCACAGAGGGTTAAGTAAGCTAAAAAAAATCTTTATTCAGGGACGGGCGATTGCTTGCCCATCCGTGAATGAAGTAATACCGAAAACGAACCGAGCGACGAAGCTGCACAGTTGGTAGAATCGCCATCCTCCCCGCACACCTGGTAAAGATCTCAGTTCGTGTCCCATCGATGACATGAGGAATTTTTATGGGCCTTTTTCACAACGTGGCTGAGTTAGTCGGTCTCAGGCGTGGGTAGTATGGTTTATCTCCCGGAGCTCACTTTTCGTCCGAAAAACAGAAAATGGACCATAGAACACACGCAATTTACTGACAGTATACGGAGCAATATGGCTTAAGTCGCTGATGCTCCTAAAACCTTATTGCAACAACAGTAATAAGGACGATGAAGCAGCATACATTTTTTTTTTTTAGTTTATTTCTCTTAGGAGAACATCCGGTTACAGCCACTGGCCAGGGGGTGATGATACATATAAAACTATGTTACAAAATGTATTACAATTATAAAATACCTGAAATACATGTTATCTGATTTACAAGTACATTTTATCTGGAATATAAAATACTCGAGTTATTAATTACCCGCTAAGGCTTTTACTACTTAACTGGTAACAACTTAATACCGTGACAATTGAAGCATACCTTCTGCTTAAACGCACCCAAGTGAGGTTTCACCATATTTACATAAACACAAATATTTACAGCCGAACAGCGTACAGCATATGAAACAACGTGACAACAGGAATGACCGCGATGCAATGCAAAATAAAAATTTGAAAGTTCAATTTTCCAGCAGTCGGGTTCTTCTGTGGGGATTAGAGTGGGGTGGGTACGACAATCCTGACATCTATTTCTTGATGAGGTCGGGTTTCCTAAAGCCCAGTGGCTCGTGCCTGGCCCAACAAGGTGCTGAAACTGTATCCTTACATCTGTATTTGCAAGTAAGAGTTTCCTAAAACTTCCTTTCTGTAGGATTTGCAAGTGCAGAGCTTTTCAGGATTGATATTGAGGTTGTTGAATAACTGGATGGTGTTTGCTGGAAAGAATCTTCCGAGACTTTCCAACTGCGTAAATGCCTTTGAATTGCGGTTTCTTATCTGCAACTCGTCTTGTTTTTTCGCCGAGTATTATTATCCACTCTCGGGCTTTCGGTGCATCCAGTCGTCCCGTTAAAAGCCGAGCGAGCGTCTTTATATTTCGTGACGTGATTATTTGTCTCCAGGGTGTGACCTCTAAATTGGAGTATAGTATAGCTCTTGAGATGGTAAAAGGCTTAGCTGAAATTCTGTTCAGCCATCTCAAGAGCCAGTATTCGAGTCCTAGAAAGGCTTTGATACTGCTTTCGGGAGCTGAAGACCAGATTTGTGCCGCGTATAGGGGAACAGGAGTAACACATCTGTTGATGTATTGCTTCATCAGACCGGGGTCTCTAATACCGGTGAGATCCTGCCCGGTTGCCCAGAGCGCCGCGTATGTTTTGTTACGGATATATACGAAGTGCGGGCGGAAGATCACACCTTCGTCCCACTTGAGACCAATATCAACGTGTGACTGTGCCTTTTGGACGAGGATGCCGTTAACATATGTCTCCGCTAGGTGGCGAAGGTCAGTGAGTTACTGAATTATGTGCTCCTAAAAATACTCAAATACCTAAGTTAACCTGAAAGGATCATAAATGAACTGCATATTGACAGAGAGCTTATGAGAAGTGGAATCTGGATATAGTGTCTACTAATGGAATCCTGAACAGGTAATATGTCTAATCTTGATTTTAAGCATTCATACTTCGGGTAATAGTTGAAAGGAACGGTTGGTTTATAGCGATTCAGTGCAGCGGAACATAGCAATATTCTGCTTAAGGCAATACGGCACTTAAGCTCTGAACAAGGTCAAGCGGTGACAAAGTTAGGGATTAAAACCTCCCCCATTTCCACCTGCATATTTCATAGGCTAGTCATCGAACGATAGAAGTGCCCTATCTTGTTGTACTAAAGACTACCTGCCTCGAAATTACTGAAATTCCAGCCCCCATTTGCATTTCAGAATGACAGATTTCAGCGCATCAGCCGTGCCGCTTACTTGCTGCATATGTCTGACCAATGATGACTTCATAATTAAATGCGTTACTTGTCACAAAAACTATTGCAATAAGCCTGATTGTACTTCTGTAGATATTAAGAAATTAAACAAAACTAGAAAACGCAAGTTTGAATGTAACTCCTGTAGGCAACAAACAGGGAAAAATAATGAAGAATTACCCAATGAAGTCATTTGTGAAGATTCTTGCACAGAACAGATTAATGACCTTGAACAAGCAACAAGAGAAATCCTCTCGCAGACTGACCTTGGAAATGGCATCTTGGGCCATCCTGAAGGATCAATTTTTGAAACCTTGGGATGCGATATTTGCCCGGAAGACTGCGAGCACTCTGAAGGGGGTTTCGCTAGAAAGAGGAGCAATCATAGCCCGGATGAAAGGCAGGAAGAGAACCGTAAAGAATATGTCTCGCGTACGGAATTAAAGGATATCCTTGCAGACTGCATCAGCCCCTTTTCGATGCAGGCTGTGGAATACGCTGAAAACTTCGCGAGCAATTTCATCCCTGTACATAAAATGCTACAGGAACTGCAGGAAGAGAATTTTCTTCTCAAAGAACAAAACAGTAAAATATTGCACACCCTTAAGCGACTGGAGGAAAAGCTAGGATGCTTTGAATCCGTCCTCGTTGCACAAGGTGGCTCAACGGCTCCCGTAACCGACGAAACTTGCTATGCGAGGCAGAGCTACCCAAAGAAAAGTAGAAGTGATATGCATGGATTGTACAGGAGGACAGAAAGCATTGAAAATCACAAACAGAAGACAAGAAAAGAATTGAACTCGGAGGAAAACATATCAGAAAGAATTGCAAAACTACAAGACAGCCAAATAATATGTGAATCTCAAGCCCAGCCGCGAACTGTCTGTTTGCAGCAGGACCTCGCAAGCAATAGCACCAAACCCAGTGAAACTTTAGGGGCAGCACAAGGAAATGGCTCCACACATTCCACTAGGAAAAGTCGAAACCAAAATAAAGAAGCCTCAGAAATATTAGGACAACAGGAATCAACTGAAATGATTGGAGCATGCATGTATTCCAAGAGTACGAACTCCAGAGTTACATCTTCCCCCTCAAATCATGTTCCTGCAAACCCACTCACTTATGCGCACATCACTATGCTACCTAAAAAGCATAACACTTTTGTGGGTAGAAAAACCCGCCCATCCCAAAATTTTATGCCTACTCTCGCCGAGGACAGCCGACGACGTAATCCAGTTCACAGAGAAAGTATTAACGTGTCTTCCTGTAACACACCTGAAACAAACAAACGGTTTTCTGAAATGTACAACATTACTTCCGTTGCAACCAGAGAGCAAATTTTTGTATCAAGGCTGGGACCCACAACACAGCCCAGAAACATTAAAGCCATGTGTGAGGGAGAACATGGGATAACTGTGGAAGTAAAGCAGGTGAAAACACGACACCCAGCTTACTCCTCCTTTATAATCTCTTGTCCACCAGATAAAGCAACTCGCCTACAAGACGTAAGCGCCTGGCCAGTAGGTACCTTAGTCAAGCCCTACAGAGACAGATGGGCCAGACCACTGGTTAAAAATGATGCAAGGAATCGGGCTCAATAGCAATCAAGAAAACTACCCCCAGCTGGGAATGCAGAACATCACATCCACCTGTTTGTACAAAACGTGAGGAGCATCTCAAATAAGCTCCACACCCTACAAACGATGATGATGTACGAGGACCTGGATTTCATTTGCCTAATCGAAACCTGGTTGGGAAATGGAAAACAGTTAGATCGGCTAACTGCGGCAGCAAACTGAAAATGTGTGGGAACCGGAAGAACAGATAGGCGAGGAGGGGGAGTTATAATTTGCTACCAAAATAAATACCAGCCTATAAGAGAACGAAAAACCAATTCAAATAATTTTGAAGGGATTTGCGTTACCTTTTCAAAAGAGCACGTGAAAATACAGTTATGCATCATATACCTCCCACCTGAGCACTCAAAGGAGACAAGAAACAAACTCTATGCTTGGCTTGCTGCAAATCTAAAGCCATCAGTCGACACAATAATAGCGGGAGATTTTAATTTGCCTCTTCCGAAACACAGGGAGGCCAAGAAAGAGCTGGATGCTACATTGGGTGCATTGTACTTAACGCAGCTTCCGACACCAGTGACAAGGGGAATGCAGCAACTTGACCTGTTGTATCATAGTTCCTTAGACATAAGGCTAGCGCAAAACTGCATAAAATTTAAGTCGGACCACAATCCCATTGAAATAGAAGCAGCACTGAAGATACACAAATACATGCAGGGTAACCACACGAACTGGGAAAAGCAAAGTACATACATTTTAACCTCCATTCGCCGAATCCGCTACCGAGGCCGTAGCCTATCCGCGGTAATGTCAGAGAATGGGATTTTTCCTAACTTTTAGAATTCAATTTTGTTAATAAATAAATAAATAATAACCGAACAATAAACAATTCCTATCTGGCCACTTAGCCTCATGCAAGGATAATCAACTTTGATTTTCTATCCATTGATCCTAATTGGATGAGTTGACATCCCTGCCACTTGGAGGCGTGCCACTACTACCCAGCAATCTAAATCTTCTTTTAAAGACTTCCGAAACGTACTTATTAAAATAAGTAAATAACCTTTTATCAGTGAACATAACATGGAGTCTCTCTTTCTCCAGATAGCCAATTGATAGTTCCAATTCCATTCTCAAGTCAACATAATAATTGCAGTCAAGCATAACATGCTCAGATGTTTCAAGCTCTCCACATTTACACAACCCATTTTCTTTAAGTCCAAGCTGAAAGAGTCTTAATGCCAATCCATGTCCAGTTAACAAAAACGTAGAACAAAGACCAAACTGTTGCCACAACTTTCTTTTAACATCAATTATATTAATTCTCGGCAAAAACATAAAGGTCTGTCGTCCTTTTTCAGATGTTTCCCATTCCATTTGCCATCTAATTTTAACTTCTTCTAAAACTCTGTTCTTTTCATTTTTAACATCTGCTCTTGTATAAATTTTTCCTGGTTCTGGACAAGTTCTTATTCTTACTATTGTCTTCCTGATGTTTCGCTTAGTAAGATATCCAACTCCAGCTATTAATACTACATACTGGACTGGCAACCTACCTGATATTACCTGCAAGGCCTCTGTGGACACCGTCCGACATGCCCGAGTAATCCCTAGTAATGCAAATCTTTGTGCTTGTACTAGGTGTTTTTGAATAACCTTATTCCCAATCCTATGAACCCAAGCCCCGGCAGCATAACACATTATAGGTGAAAATAAACAATCATATAACAGATTGAGGCCTCTACCTTTTATACCCCAATCTCTTCTAATCACCCTCCGGAGCTTGGCATATAAGGTTTTAATTTTAACTTTTAAATACTTAACGTGTTCTGTAAAGAACAAACGTTCTTCAATCATTAAGCCTAAATATTTTGTTACTTGTGCATATCGAACGGCACTCCCCATCAGCCGTACAGTAGGAGCTCTATTCATGCTTAGTCTTCCCTTGAGCAACATCTGAACCGTCTTTTCCTTTGAGACCTGCAATTTATGTTTCCTTGTCCATATTTCTAATGTTCTCAAAGCTTCTTCTGCTTTGCTTTCTATGGAAGATCTGGAATTTCCCTGAACCATCACTACCAGATCGTCAGCATAAGCTATCTTTGTGACACCAGGCATTTCTTCATTTAAATATTCATCAAAGACCATGTTCCACGCAAAGGGGCCAATCACCGAGCCTTGTGGACATCCTTTATTAACTTTCCTAGTTATCTCTGTATATCTTGTTTTAACTACTACTTCCCTATTGGAAAAGTAGCTTCTAAATACATTATATAATTTTGTTGTACATACTTCTTTAATTCTAGACATGATGCCTCCCCAGCATAAGTGGTCAAAAGCACCCTTAAAATCAATAAATACACCCAAACAATACCGTTCCTCACTGTCCTCCACCGCTTGAAGCAATCTATATACCGCATCTTCAGTTGATGAGTCTTTCTTAAAACCATATTGGTTTTGTGATGACATATTTCTTGAATCATACCTCATCATAAGACGGTTCATACATAGTCTTTCATATATCTTGCCCAAAACAGAGAGGAGGGCAATTGGACGATATGTACTAGTTTCATTAAGCATACGATCTATTCCTTTTATAAGTAATTTTATCTGTGCTTTCTTCCACTCATCCGGAAAGGCACCCTCTTCTAAGCATCGATTATACAGATTTAAATATAATTCTGGAGCCATTTGAAAAGATCTTTTCATAACCAAAACTTCTATTTTATCTAGGCCCGGCGATTTACCATCCTTCGCCTGGCCCATGGCCGTTGTCAACTCTTCTAACGTAAACTGTTCTTCTGGTGTCACAACAATATTTTGACCATCTATTTCTAATTCACTGACTTCTTCATTTTCATCTGGAAAGAGATCGTCCAATATCCTATTCACTGATTCTTCCCAAGTTAAAGTTTGACTATTTTCATTGCCAATAGTGCTCATTATTTCCGATAGGCTTCTTTTATTAGTTAATAATTTAAAAATAGAATTCCATGGATCCCTAGATCCTTGTTTGCTCACATATTCCCTCCACTTATTCTGTTTAGCTTTACAGATAGCTGTAACATATTCTTTACGACAAGCTTTATACATATTTTTATACACCTCACACAAATCTAAATCTCCAATTCTTCTTACAGCCTGGAACTTTCTTCTTAAACGAAAAGTCTCTCTCCTTTTTTCAGATAATTCAGTACTCCACCAGAATACTGGCCTATTAACCTTATACCTTTTCTTCATACTACTAGAACATGCATCATTTAAAATAACAGTTAATTGTTTAACATAATCATTTGATGTCAGGCCCACCCAATTTATTTCATTAATTCTACTCAAAAACACCTGCTCAAACTTGGGCCACCTTGCAGTTTTATCCATAAATCTATCAATATCATTCAATATTCTCACTGAATCATTTATAACACAGGAGAAAGAGATGCTATTATGATCACTAGTAGTATGATGTTCTATCACTTTCCAATTTCTAATATTATCCACAATAGAGGTAGACGCCAAAGTTAAATCAATATATGACTGTCCATGTACCGTGGAATAAGTAGGAGCATGTCCTGTCACATTTAACACCTCCATACCTGAGGCAGCAATGAATTCCTCCAGCATCACTCCTCTTTCATTGGATACATCACTACCCCACAATGGAGAACAAGCATTAGAATCCAAGGCAACCACTACATTACAAGAGCCAACTAATTCATATAATTTATCTAAATACTTTATATGTTGTTCCATTCCTTCTGATGGCTGGCAATATACTGTAACAACATACAACTTGCCACATTTCCCTATAATTTCACAACAAACGTGTTTCTCATCACACAGTGATAACACTTGTGTTACAACCACTTCAGGATCTCTAATTACTATGGCCGTCATTGGATTATCACCTTTAGAAACAATTCTATATCTAATAGGATAACCTGCTACTTTACCTTTAATTACATATGGCTCCTGCAAGAGGGCCACCGAGAAATCTTCACATTCCATTATATGATTTATTTGCAATGCAACTGCCTTAGCTCTTTGTGCATTTAGTTGTAAAATTTTAATATACTTATCCATAATTAATTTTTCTTTTATGAATGTCTAAGGCCCTTTGATACTCAATACACTTTTTATCCACGGCAGCATGAGCAGTCTCTTCATTCTTCCCTTTACAATTACAACACTCAGGCTGTTTCCCTCTATTTGGACAATCTTTAAACAAATGTTCTTTGGAACAGTGACCACATCGCATCTCTCTCCTACAATACTTTGCAACATGGCCAAAAGCAAGGCATTTATAACATTGAGTAATTGAATATATCTCTTTAAATTTGTAGGCCATCCATCTCACAAATAATCTTACTCTATCCTTAACATTATTCCATAATATAGGAGATAACTGTAAAATCCAGTTATTCAACTGTGTATTCCTATTCCTATTTACAGTTAAAATCTCAATATTTTCTTTAAACTTCTTTTCACTTATATCACAGTCTTTAAAGTTTTTCACCCACAATTGCTGCAATAGTTCTTCTTTCTCTACATCTTTTTCCACATCAAATAATACGATTCTAGGATATACAGGTTTAGGCACAATATACTTTAATCCTAAGTCCTGAATTTTGGAACACGATTTCAACTTTATCAGATCATCATTTGTTTCAGCTTCTACCAGGACTCCCCTATCTCTTATTGGTTTTAAGTTCCGAACTTTAAGGTTTGATAACATTGGCCTTATTTCTTTTAAGATATCCACTTTAACATCTTCGCTCGTTTTATGTTTATCTGTCGTTGCTTTAATAATCATAACCTTTGACACTGTATCTTCAAGTTTATTTTTCACAATAGTAGAATAACTTTGTTTTTCCTGCTTTCTTTTTACTTTCTCTTTCAATAAGACATTCTCAAGATATACTTCTTGCGCCTTTTGTTCCAATTTATCCCATTTTTCCAAAATAATTCTTATCACTGCAATAGGGACTTTACTTTGCTCATTCCACAAAACCGAGCTTAATTCACTCCTTATTTCTCTAACGTAATCAAAACCTTCCATACTCGGCCGCTCACTTACACTGTTTTTTCGTTTTCTCTTCTTATGTTTTTCCCCATCGCTTAGTTCTTGTTTATCTTCCACTTTTTTTAACTTTTTACTTTTACTTCCTTTTTGCAAAGATTGGGAAGTACCTGGTAATGATGTTGATCTTGTCTTTACTGGTGTTCTCTGTAAAGTTTTTCCAATAAAGATATCCTGTTCCACTAGTTCCTGGGCTGAACAAGAAATTTCTTTTATCGAATCTTGTCGTTCACCTTCAGTAATAACGTTCACAACTGGCTGTACTTCTTGATCATCCATCCTTATCAAATCCTCCTCACTTGAAGAGGCAGAGGAATAAGACATAATGTATAATATAAAACTCTATATTTACAATTAAAAACTGAATCTAAAAACAGAAATCAGTAACTATTTACAAATATACAATCAATGTAAGCAAACAAGGAGCCACAATCCACTTGTCAAAATGTAATATTAAAATTGCACTTAGAAAATCTATTCAATAAATGCGTCTAAAACACTTTGCCCAAGTTTAACAGGCAAAGGTCCCAGAGGATCGACTCACGAATTTGTGCCTATAAGGCAAACTGTGCCAAAGGGCACGGAAATACTCACAATTTAACTAAGAGCACGAAAATGCTCTAACACACCTCAAGAGGAGAAAATTTAAACACCCCCTCTTGAGTCAAATTTATTAACGAGACCTCGTCCCCTTTGATCTGTCTGGCTCAACTTCGCCAGGTAGGGGTATCACCCCTACCCGCCCGCCCCGGACCACGTGGAGGTGTGAGCCTTAGACGCTTAGTTTTATTTGCCAGAAAATGCAATCAATAACTTATGTCTTGCACAAGCTAAATGGCACAATACAATCAGCAAAAATAAAACATTGCCCAGCGTCGCCTCCGGGGCGGAAAAGCAAAGTAAGTATCTTTTCTCCGTGAAGTATATTAAATCAGAGGTCATTCTCAGTCACCTGACTAGTTACAACTGGAATGACCTGCAAGAAAAGCCAGTAGACGAAGCTTTAGAAATGATCACTAAAAAGCTATACCAAACAGCATTGGAAGGAGCAGCAAAAGAAATCAAAATATCTGAGAGAACAAAAGAATGGTTTAACCCACAACTGAAAGCAAGTTTCCTCAGGAAGCAAAAACTGTATAGAAAATGGCAAAGAACGGGTCATCCTGCCGATCACATTCGTTATAAGAAAGAAAGAGCACATTTCATCAAAGCAAAAAGACAGGCACACTGCAATGTTGTTCATAATAAACTAAAAAGAGCAAAAAGAATTACTAGCAATAGAAATAGCACAGAGAATATGACCGAATGCATTTTCAAGGAATGGGCTAATAACACTTTTAGTAACCTGCATGGACTGAATCAAATTGAGAACACTGATAATGGTAACAAAATTTTTGAATTCCTGAAAGATTTAAACAAGCGAAACCATTCGGCAATAGAGGAACCAACAAGACCTCCTTTGAGTGAAATACAAATCACCAAAGAGAGCGTAATGAAAGCAATCAACGATCTGCCCAATAAGGCCACTGTTGGACCAGACAAATTTCCAATGTTCATCCTTAAGATAAGTAGCCCATTTATAATAGATCTATTACTGCACATCTATCAGGAAATCATTAGGTCAGGAGCTTTCCCGCAAGCCTGGAAAAATTACATTGTAACCCCAATACCAAAGATTAAACACCCAAAATTGGCTAAGGATTACAGACCAATTTCTGTCAGCTGCACCCTACAGAAGGTATTCGAAAAAGCACTGCTTCCCACCATCAATCAACACTGCTTCAGCCATAGACCACCGCATTTGCACTCAGTTATTTCGGGTAGATCAACAATAACAAACTTACTGGAAACCCTTTTTCGCGTGCAGAAAGCACTAAATGAGCAAAAGCAAATTGATATTATTTTTTTGGATATCTCCGCAGCCTACGACAACGTCTCAATTCCAGCGCTCATTGCGATTTTAAAGAATTATTTTAATGTAAGAGGAAATTTGTTAACTATAATAACCAGCCTGCTAGAACATAGAAAACTTATTGTTAAGCACCAAAAGCTACAATCTTGCTTTACCATCTCGCGAGGAGTGCCACAAGGGGGAGTTCTTTCGGCTACTCTCTTCGCGGCCGCCCTGGAGCCGTTTCTTGCACGGTACTACAATTTTATAACATATGCTGACGATGTAAAATTCTTCATCACTTCCAAAGACCATGAATCAGCAGAAGGTATTTGTCAGATGGCAAATAGCACAATCAGAGAATTTGAGAGCTACCTGGATTGCATCGGGCTCCGTATTAATGCGCAGAAGTCTGCCCAAATGACCATAACTTGCAAGCAGAATAAAAATGACATCTCGATCTCTGTGAACGGGTCTAATGTGGTAAAAGTGCACTCTCACCTGGACCTGGGTCTTAAGTGGGATGACAGACTCACCTTTGCTCAACACTTCGCCCATATGAAGACAAAAATATTCGCCGCTTTATGGGCTACTAGACAGGAACTGGTAGGAATTAGGGATCCTCAGCTAGCGACCAAGTACATTTTAATGTGTGTCCTGCCAATTGCAATGTATGCCTCGCAAATCTGGTCATCAGCTCCAGATTCACATTATAAGTCCGTCCTTGGGATCGAGTACTGGTTCTTGCGATGGCTTAACAGAATTGCTGGCCACCCTTTTACTATCTCAAGGGCCATTCTCTACTCAAACCTTAACATCACACCCTGGATGCAGCGGACAATTAACAGGAACATACACTCTCGCACAAATGCTCACAGGCAGAGTGGATGCTCCAGTCCTGGATAATATTCTAGTCAAACCGCGTGCCACTGCTAGACGTTGCGGGGAAGTAAATAATCCGCTGCGTTCAGTCCAGAACAATCTTAGTAGCCTGCAAAGATTCTTCCCATCAAATGCAGCGAAAATATTTAACTCACTACACATAGATGCCGAAAAACTGTGTGAGGATGCAACATACCGGAAAGAGATCTTCCAGGATTCGTATAGACTTACCAAAATATGAATCGGCTGCAAAGTACCAAAGAATTTAGAGTAAAAGAGAAACTTTCTGCTTTCAGAACAATAATAATTTGTTGACTGTAAAAATATACCTTCTGTAACAGTTATGTAAATATGTAATTTATAGATGGAATTATTAGTGAATTGTAAATATATCAGTTGTATAATGTATGTACAGAATCATCAATGTGTAAATACTGTATATATTAAACATAAAATGTGTATATAATATTTCGGGACGAGACTACGTGTTCAGTATATGTAACCCACTGCACGTAGTATCTCGTACCCTGATATGTACTTAGCACCCTCCTGGCACTTTGCCGTCCCGGGGTGGTTTCCTTATGGAAATAAACGGATAATAGTAATAATAAATAATAATATATTTCCATTTTGTTTGGATTTATTTTATTTGTGAAGGTCATTTGTGTCGTCTTTTTTTCATTCAACTGCAGCCCGATATAATCTAGATACTCTTGAAGTTCTTTTATTTTAGTATTAGCCACTTGGTTGTAGTAGTCAGCTGATTTCTGGTCTTCTGAGGCAATAAAAAAATTTATATCATCCGCGTATGTGATTCTTGTTCTGGGCTAAGAAGGGTTCGAGGGCTATGGCGAAAATTGTGGCAGACAAGACTCCGCCTTGCGGGACACCTTTATCAACCTCATACGTTGCGCATATGTTTTTGTTTGTCACTGTAATTTGTCTGCGCCGAAGAGTGCTCTTTAATAAATGGAGGGCATTTCCCGTAATGAGAAAGTAGTCCCTCAGAATGACTATGAGAGCTGGGATGGATATGTTATCATATGCGACTGTCATATCTAAAAAAAACTATATCCAATTGCTGCTTGCTGTTTAGTGCTTGCTGGATCCTTAGCAGTGTCCCCATCAGGTTGGTGATGGTCGATCTCTGTAGAAGTACTGAGTGCAGGTATTCTGGTCTGTGCTTAAAGCAATGCTCAATAATGGTGCGCAGGATTGTTTTTTCAAAGATTTTTTGCAGAGAGCATCCGACAGCAATTGGTCCGAAATCTTTTACAGATTTTGGGTTTTTATTTTGGGGATAGGTTTTACAAAATAGCTTTTCCACAGCTTCGGAAAGTTCTCCTCCATCAAAATTCTCTGGAATATGTGTAGTAGTACATCGATGTTGTAACAGCTACAGATTTTGATCATAAATAGTGGAAAATTATCTGGCCCAATTGTTGCTTTATTTGGGAGGCTGTTGATTGCACTTTTTAAGCTGTCTCTGCTAATATTTATTTCCTTTAGATGTTCATTGTTAGTGATAATCCGATTACTATTGATAAATTCCTTAAACTTCTTGATTAAATATTGTATCCTGTTACTGTTTGCTTCGCTGTCAATTTTATTTTCCTTGAGAGGTGTTCTGAAAGTGGCTTCTGCCCATTCCTTAAAGGATGTCTCAGTCATTTTATGCACGAGGCTGTTTTTGCTAACAATTCTTTTGCCTTTTTTTAGTTTTGCTTTAGCCATATCTATGTGTGCCCGTGAGGTGCCTCCGTAGCCGAGTGGTCAGGAGCGGGAGTGCAGTAGCGCACGCTCTTTGAGTAGACCGGGTTTCAAGCCCCTGACTGCTGAATACGGTCGATCTGCCAACCCGCACTAGACCAGCGTGGCAGATTATGGTACATTTCCCTCAGCATGAATTGTTGAGGAGGCTTCCATCCTGCAGTGGGTTGATAATGGCTGCACTTTACCTTTTTTATGTGTGCCTGTTTCTTCCCCTTCATGAAACGTGCTCTTTCATGTTTGTACCTGGTGTGTCCTCTGGATGCCCAGTTCTTTTCCATTAAGGCATCATCAATGCCCAAAAGGTATAGGTTTTGCCAATTATATGCATCAGGTGTTTCAGAATTACGTCATTTTTAATATATTTTGATGAGAAGATTATCTTTGTTTCACTTTTCAGATGCAGACTAGTTTGACGGATGTCCCGGATTCTTCCTAAAGTGACTTCACACGTGAGTGGTTGGTGATCAGAAGCGAATTTCATATAGTTATCCCTCAACTTTATATCTGGGGTAGTGTAGTATATCAGGTCCAGGCACTGAGTTCCTCACGTTGCTAGTGTTTTCAACTGGATCATGTTTAAAGCTTGCATTGTATCGTCCAACTTGCTTTTTGCCTCCCGATGTTTTAGTAGTGGCATATTTAGGTCCCCCAGATTTGCGGTGAGCCACGTAAGAAGCTCGGCTCTGTTTTCTTTAGCATGCTCCGGTGGTAGGTATATTAAGCCTAATTGAAATCTCTTTTCCGTACCAAGAGTAGCAATGGTAACCTCGAAATTTTTCGATTGCGCCCCGAGTTTGTTGACTACTGTGAATTCATTCTTGAAAAGAATCATTACACCGCCTCCTCTTTTGCTCTCTCTTCCATTTGCGGTGCAATTGTAACCGCAGGAGTGTGCAAGGGCGTAAAGGTGTCTGTTATTATGGAGCTATGTTTCAACTAAGCTTATGCAATCATTCTCTGAGTTGAGCAGTAAGCTTTGTAGTGCGTGAAGTTTATTCGATTTGCTTCTTAGGTTTTGCAAGGAGATAATAATCTGGTTCGATTCTTTTGCGAAAGCTAAGTTGACTGTTGATTGCTATTGGGCTCTTCCTAGGTTCGCTGTGTTGTTCCTAATTGTGGACCTCCCAGCTCTTTCTCTCTATGCCTTCACTAGCGTTCCTACTGACCAGGTGTTTCTGTCCAAGAACCGTCCTTCACTATTTAGTGGGCAGGAGAGTATGAAAGAAGAATATGTAGGATGTCTTGTGCGTATTTGCTTGACCTCTACATCAATTCCTAATGGTCTGGCGCACATTTCTTTAGCAAGATTTGGACCTGTCTGCGGGTTGAGTCTTGAGATTAATATTTTTCCTCTGGTTTGTACAGAGGATATGTTAAATCTATGGGCCAGCCTCTGACTGTGTCCTGCGACGCGTTTCGTTGTGGTCTTGGTTCTTTTCTGCTCGTCATTGATTTGATTTGTTTTTTGAACCCTATAGTCCGCGAGATTGTTCTCAAACATGGATTGATTTGTGTAGAAGGGTATCAGTGGGGCAGATTCGTTGTGGTCTCGGTTCTTTTCTGCTCGTCATTGATTTGATTTGTTTTTTGAACCCTATAGTCCGCGAGATTGTTCTCAAGCATGGATTGATTTGTGTAGAAGGGTATCAGTGGGGCAGATTCACTCGTCTTGTTTTGCTGCGGTGTCTTCGGGGGAAGGGCCGCAATCTGCGCAAACGTAGGTTGTCTAGTAAACCCAGTATTTATTTCAGTCGTCATTGTGCTCTGGGGGTTGTCATGGGTTGATAGGGAGAGGGGACTAGCTTTGGCGGGGTCTATTCTTGTTTCTGGGCTAGTCGTGTAGTTTTTCTCGGTGGAGATTTCAGATCCTGACACTCTTAGACGAAGTAGTGACTCGCCTCCCTTATTTCTAAAGTTATTATTCTTATCATTCCTTGCTTTTTCTTTCGTATCCCTCTGTAATTTGGATGTTGGGAAGGACGTTATTTGGTTGTATCTAGTATTATTTGATGTAGACTCCATGTTTACTATCATCCCCCTTAGAAGAAGCAAAATCATGTCTCCTCCAAACTATAGACAGCCATATCACAATGGGATACCCAAGACTCCTTCCGGCCACAGAAATAATAGAACTCATAGACCTTTCCATAGGTAAACCGTGCTTCACATTCAATAAGAAATTCTACACGCAGATCTCCGGCTTCAGCATTGGTAACACCCTTTCTCCTCTACTAGCAGAAATTTTTATGTCTAAAATTTAAGATTTCCTGGAAAACCAACAGAAAAAAAAACGAAATTCTGGAGTAGGTATAAGAATGACATCATAGCTATCTGGAATCATGGTACAGATAATTTAGAAAAATTCTCTGAAGCTCTCAACAATCTCCACCATAAAATCAATTTCAAAATGGAAATTGAGGACAAAGGCCAACGTCCTTTCCTGGGCATCCTTTTTTCAAGAAAACCCAAAGAACTACATATGACAATTTTCAGAAAACCCACAGATACTGGCATCATACTAAACTATAAATCCTGCCACCCTTTCTTTACAAAAATAGGCGTACTAAAGTCCTTTTCCGGAGAGCCTACAGAATATGCAAAGAAGATAATATACAACAGGAGCTTCAAACTATTACCAGAATAGCCATAAAAAAAACGGATACCGTATTCACGTCATCAATAAAGCCAACATCGACAAAGCCGAGTCCATCACGCACCTCCAACTTAGCATCGACAGAGGAAAAAACTCCATATGTATATCATACATACCATCGACCAGCACCAAAGAAGCCAAGAAATTTGGTATCTTCACCTTTTACAAAAGTTCTGCCTCCAACAAACACATCATAAAGCTTCAGTCCAACAATCCTAGAGGCCTAAATTGTAGATGTGGAAGTACGTATATTGTGGAAACATACAGACGCCTACAATGTAGAATAAAAGAGCACAAAAAAGATGTAGAGTATGGCAGAATTCAACAGACTGATAAACTCTCCATACCTTCCAATGTGGCGATACCTGGAATTTCCATAACACAAGTATCCACTCCACAGATAGGCAATACAGTAGGAGAAAATTCAAAGAAGCATTTCTTATCAAATTATTCGGATCTTCGGCAATCAATAGAAAACAAGTGGTTGAGTTCAACCCACAGTATTTTTATTTCTTTAAGGAGAAAATAAGTGAAGAAATCAGGAGCCAGGAAAGAGGGAGTCTCTTTCTTGGAACTTTACTAGCAGGAATAAGGAAGTTATATTCTATTGTATAAGGCAGTGGTTAGGCCGCACCTTGAGTGTTGTATTCGAGTCTAGAAGCCTCGTTTTAGGAAAGATATGAATATGTTGGAAAGATTGCAGAGAAGAGCAACGAGATTAGTGAGGAGGAAATAAGAGTTCTCTTACAAAAAATGCTTCCTGCAAATTGAAACGGTCTGGAGACTAGGCACCTGTGAGGATATCTGGCTGGGGTGTTTAAAACTTAGAATGGATTCAGTAAGCTCAGTGCTGATGGAATGCTTCGTCTTATTCAGACTACGTACACTTGAGGGAACATGAATTCAAACTGAGGAAGGTTGGTTGTACGGTAGATGTGTCCTGAGCCAGTGAGTAGTTCATTGTTGGAACAAGCTTTCATCTGTTGTTGTGGAATTGGATGCGCTGAATAAATTAAAGGAAGAACTAAATAAAGCGTTGGGGGGGGGGTAGACAAGTGAAATAGGAACTGTTTTTTTTTTTTTCCTGTTGATTCTGCATAAGCTTGCTTTCTTCCATCATTTGTCACTACTCATATTAATACTAATCTTTGACAATTTCGTTTTGCTGAAACTCTTGTGGCCCCGTGCAAATACGTCCTCTTGTTCCAACGTGATACTGCGCCATGCTATATAGCGAGTAGCAAAGAAGGAAGTTTTCCTAGCCGGCCCAGTGTATAGACATAAGTTGCTATTATTAAGTGTATTTTATTGTGCACAATTAAGTAAGTTAAATTTCCCTGCAATAAATTAACTTGCTTATATATTCTGTATATAATAAAATTCGACTGATAATAATAATTCAGGTGATTTAAATGGCGTTCTTCGTATTTCACATTAATTCTTTCTGATCAGTTTTACGTGTATTTCTAACTGCAGTTGTTTCAAACAGAGAAATAAGTACCTTCTTTGAATGCTGTTGAAATTGTACTGCTAACCGATCATGCAGAATTAATTTAACTTTCATGTACTCCGAAAACAGAAATCATCATCATATGTTCTCTGACACGTGTCACGACAAAGGAAAAATACAGTGTGACTACTTTTTGATGGAAAACTGCGTGTAGTTTTTATAATTAATATTACATATTCAATACTGGATGCATTCGTCTATGAGGCATGTCTTTTTTTTTTTTTTTTTACTGTGCTACTATATAAAACAAAAAATATAGGTAATTTAGGTCTAATATGGCTCTTTGTATTATAACAAGGTTTTCATTAATTTTTCTTACAAGAGCCTTAAAATACAAAAAGCAATGTCACACAAGGGCCACTCAGTCGATGATTTGTCTATTTTATTTGATGAACAATCAAAGTTTTAATAGGGGGGAAAATTTGCTATCTGCAAGTGAGACCGACTAACTCGACCACGAATTGAAAAAAACCCATAAAACTTCCTAGCATCATTGTGGGCCTTTTCTACCCCGTGTGGGAAGGACGGTGACTATGCTACACGTGTAGGCCGATCTTGAAATACAGGTTGTGCTTCGAACGATAGAAATTTTTTCGTAACCAATTCCGCTTTTATAAAACTAATATTTAAAAAAAACCTCATTTTTAGAACCTGCCATAATCCGTTTTCTTTTAGAAAGATTTTTTAAAAGTTTTCTTGACTTTCAAATAGCCTAATAGTAGTAAAATAAGTTATCTGCTGATTACGCTTAAAGGGTTTTCTTTGAGTTTCCTGAAGCGACAGACCCCTGCATAATGCATGTCCACTTCATCAGATGGTGTTGTGTCTTTTTATACATATTAAAGCGTTTCTTCAAAAACATTTTCCCTTCCTAGTTTAACTTGTTAACCTTTTGGCAGAAAAGAACCAAATCTTTGGCAATCGAAGTCGAACAGTTGGTCTGTTTTGAAGATTTTTTAAAAAATTTCATTTTGTCTTTGGCAAAAAATTGGTATCGCAGCAATTGACTAAAGAAAAAAAGAGAAAGTTACTTTATTTTCCTACTGCTTCACTTTTCCTTAATTTAATAAACTATTTCAAGTCTAAATTCAGTTTTTTCCATTCCTTATAGAGCACTACCTATAATGATTTCCGCAATTCAAGAGTTGTCCTTGTTGACTTTGTGAGCAGGTAGCAGCAGCAGCAGCATTTCATTTCTTTTTCCAAACAAGTGATACATATATTTGAGTTACATGAGAATAGAGTTAGCAAGTTTCTCTCCCTATGTTGAGACTCTTTATGTCACGTGAGATATCGAGATGAATGGCCTTCTTACTGTTTACTTAAACAAGTACGTGCCTACTTCACATTGTCCTTAACTGCTGAATTTCATTTTTAAAAGTATTCTTTTTTAGTAATCTACGTCTTTTCCAATGTATCACTTAAGCAGTGAATTATTTCTCTTTCTTGGATGTTAGTGTATAAAGAGACGAACTTCATCCATAATGAATAAGTTAGTACTTTCACGTGGTCATTTTATATCTACAGAACAACAACAGGAATGGCCCGACAAGATGACTTGAGATTCTTAGATCCAACACCGATAGAAATCACTGAGATAAGAATAATTCCCTTCGCATACTGCTTTTATTTCTGTTTTAATACGAATTTTCTAAATTTCATGGACAAGAACTTATGCTGCTCTAAACAAGCTGAACTTTCGTTTTTTGTTTTTTTTTTCATGAATATAATACACACTATCAGAAAACCGCGAAAGGGAAATGCCCCCGCACATGTTTCGCGTACAAACACTAGCCTACCAAATGTATTTGGACATTATCATGTTTGAGAAAAAAAAAAAAAACCGGGTTTTCATGAACAATTTTATAAGGTGCAAGCAGACCTTTGGCTCAAATGTGCCCGTGTGCAACTTCCCACATATGGCACCTAGCATACTGGAGGTGACAACCCAGCTGTGAACCAGAGTAAGCGGGAGTCGAGGTATGATGCCCATACCACACGAAAGAATGACACCCCTGTGTGCT